>NW_027457609.1:3436250-3747500 GCF_050624435.1 Tenrec ecaudatus
TTACCTAGCGGGCACTTGAACTATGTAGGTTACCTAGCGGGCACTTGGACTATCTAGGTTAGCTAACAGGAACTTGGACTATCTAGGTTACCTAGCAGGCACTTGGACTATGTAGGTTACCTAGCGGCACTTGGACTATATAGGTTACCTAACGGGCACTTTGACTATCTAGGTTACCTAGCGGGCACTTGGACTATGTAGGTTCCTTAGCGGGCACTTGGACTATTTACGTCCCTTAGCGGGCACGTGGACTATGTAGGTTAACTAGCGTGCCCTTGGACTATGTAGGTTAACTATCCGGCACTTAGCCTATCTAGGTTACCTAGCGGGCACTTGGACTATGTAAGTTACCTAGCGACACATGGACTATATATGTTACCTAACGGGCACTTTGACTATCTAGGTTACCTAGCGGGCACTTGGACTATGTAGGTTACCTAGTGGACACTTGGACTATCTAGGATATCTAATGGGCACTTTGACTATCTAGGTTACCTAGTGGGCACTTGGACTATGTAGGTTATCTAATGGGCACTTGGACTATGTAGTTTAACTAGCGGACACTTGGACGATCTAGGTTAACTAGCCGGTACTTGGAATATCTAGGTTAACTAGGGGGCCCTTGGACTATGTAGGTTAACTAGCGGGCACTTGGATTATCTGGTTAACTAGTGGGTTCTTGGGCTATGTAGGTTAACTAGCGAGCCTTTGGACTATGTAGGTTAACTAGCGGGCACTTGGACGATCTAGGTTAACTACCGGGCAATTGGACTATCTAGTTTAAGTAGCGGGCACTTGGACTATCAGGTTAATTAGCGGTCACTTGGACAATGCAGGTTCCCTAGCGGGCACTTGGACTATATAGGTTCCCTTTGGGCAGTTGGACCCTCTAGTTTCCCTAAAGGGCACTTGGACTATGTAGGTTAACTAGCAGGCCCTTGGACTATGTAGGTTAACTAGTAGGCCCTTGGATTATCTAGGTTACCTAGCGGACACTTGGACGATGCAGGTTCCCTAGCGGGCACTTGGACTATCTAGGTTCCTTACGGGCACTTGGACTATGTAGGTTCCATAGCGGGCACTTGGACTATGTAGGTTCCCTATCGGGCACTTGGACTATGTAGGTTTCTATCAGGCACTTGGACTATGTAGATTAACTAGCGGGCACTAGGACTATCTAGGTAACCTAGCGGGCACTTGGACTATGTACGTCCCCTAGTGGGCACTTCGACTATCTAGGTTAACTAGCGGGCACTCGGTCTATCTACGTTACCTAGTGGGCACTTGGACTATATAGGTCAAGTAGCGGGCCCTTGGACTATCTAGGTTAGCTAAGGGCACTTGGATTATGTAAGTTAACTAGAGGGCACTTGGACAATGTAGGTTAACTAGCGGACACTTGGACGATGTAGGTTAACTAGCGGGCACTTGGACGATATAGGTTAACTACCGGGCACTTGGATTATCTAGGTTGGCTAGCGGGCACTTGAACTATGTAGGGTATCTAGTGGGCCCTTAGACTATCTAGGTAACCTAGCGGGCACTTGGACTATGTATGTTACCTAGCGGGCACTTGGACTATCAAGGTTACCTAACGGGCACTTGGACTATATAGGTTAACTAGAGGGCCCTGGGACTATCTAGGTTACCTAGCGGGCACTTGGACTATGTACGTTCCCTAAAGGGCACTTGGACTATGTAGGTTCCCTTGCGGGCACTTGGACTATGTAGGTTAACTAGAGGGCACATGGACAATCTAGGTTACCTAGCGGGCACTTGGACTATGTACATTCCCTAACGGGCACTTGGACTATGTAGGTTCCCTAGCTGGCACTTGGACTATCTAGGTTACCTAACGGGCACTTTGACTATCAAGGTTACCTAGCGGGCACTTGGACTATCTACTTTAGCTAACAGGAACTTGGACTATCTAGGTTACCTAGCGGGCACTTTGACTATGTAGGTTACCTAGCGGGCACTTGGACGATCTAGGTTAACTAGCGGGCACTTGGACTATGTAGGTTAGCTACCAGGCACTTGAACTATGTAGGTTATATACTGGGCCCTTAGACTATCTAGGTTAGCTAGCGGGCACTTGGACTATGTAGGTTAATTAGCGGGCATTTCGACTATATAGGTGCCCTAGCGGCCATTTGGACTATATAGATTACCTAGGGGGCACTTTGACTTTGTAGGTTACGTAGCGGGTACTTGGACTATCTAGGTTACTTAGCGTGCACTTGAACTATCTAGGTTAACTAACGGGCAATTGGACTATGTAGGTTAACTAGCGGACACTTGGACGAACTAGGTTAACAAGCGGGCCCTTGGACTATGTAGGTTACCTAGCGGGCACTTGAACTATCTAGGTTAGCTAACAGGAACTTGGACTATATAGGTTGCTAGCGGGCACTTTGACTATGTAGGTCACCTAGCGGGCACTTGGACTATCAAGGTTAGCTAACGGGCACTTTGACAATCTAGGTTACCTAGCGGGCACTTAGACTATGTAGGTTACCTAGCGGGCGCTTGGATTATCTAGGTTACCTAACGGGCACTTGGACTATGCAGGTAACCTAGCGGGCACTTGGACTGTCTAGGTTACCTACCGGCCACATGGATTTCTAGGTTAACGAACCGGCACGTGGACTATGCAGGTTGCCTAACGGGCATTTGGACGATCTATGTTAGGTAACTGGCACTAGAACTATCTAGGTTACCTAGCGGGAACTAGGACTATGTAGGTAACCTAGTGGGCACTTGGACTATCTAGGTTTCTTAACGGGCACTTGGACGATTTAGGTTAACTAGCGGGCACTTGGACTATGTAGGTTAACTAGCGGGCACTTGGACTATCTAGGTTAACTAACGGGCACTTGGACTATGTAGGTTCCCTAGCGGGAACTTGGACTATGTAAGTCCCTTAGCGGGCACTTGGACTATGTTGGTTTCCTATCTGGCACTTGGACTATGGTGGTTAACTAGCTGGCCCTTGGACTATGTAGGTTAACTAGCGGGCACTTAGACTATCTAGGTTACCTAGCGGGCACTTGGACTATGTACATACCCTAGTGGGCACTTGGACTATCTAAGTTACCTAGCGGGCACTTGGACTATGTACGTCCCCTAGTGGGCACGTGGACTATCTAAGTTACTTAGCGGGCACTTGGACTATGTAGGTTAACTAGAGGGCACTGGGCTATGTAGGTTAACTAGCGTACACTTGGACGATCTATGTTAACTAGCGGGCCCTAGCACCATGTAGGTTAACTAGCGGGCCCTTGGACTATGTAGGTTAACCAGCGGGCACTTAGACAATCTAGGTTAACTAGCGGGCACTTGGACGAGATAGGTTAACTAGCGGACACTTGGATTAGCTAGGTTACCTAGCTGGCACTTGAACCATGTAGGTTAACTAGTTGGCCCTTGGAATATCTAGGTTAGCTAACGTTCACTTGGACTATGTAGGTTAATTAGCGTGCACTTGGACTATGTAGGTGCCCTAGGGGGCATTTGGACTATATAGATTACCTAGCGGGCACTTGGACTTTGTAGGTTACCTAGCGGGCACTTGGACTTTGTAGGTTACCTAGCGGGCATTTGGACTATCTAGGTTCCCTAGCGGGCACTTGGACTACATAGGTTCCCTAAAGGGCACATGGACTATGTAGGTTCCCTAGCTGGCACTCGGACTATGAAGGTTCCCTAGCGGGCACTTGGACTATGTAGGTTCCATAGCATGCCTTTTGACTATGTAAGTTCTCTAACGTGCACTTGGACTATGTGGGTTCCCTAGTGGACATTTGGACTATCTAGGTTACCTAACGGGCACTTGGACTATGTAGGTTCCCTAGCGGGCACTTGGATTTTGTAAATTCCCTATCGGTCACTTGGACTATGTACATTACTAGGGGGCATTTGGACTATGTAGGTTACCTAGCGGATACTTGGACTATGTAGGTTCCCTATCAGGGACTTGGACAATGTAGGTTAACTAGCGGGCACTAGGACTATGTAGGTTAACTAGTGGGTCCTTGTACTATGTAGGTTAACTAGCGGGCACTTGGAATATCTAGGTTAACTAGCGGGCCCTTAGACTATGTAGGTTAACTAGCGGGCACTTTGACGATCTAGGTTAGCAAACGGGCACTTGGAATATGTAGGTTACCTAGCAGGCACTTGGACTGTCTAGGTTACCTAGCGGGCACTTGGACTATCTAGGTTAACGAACGGGCACTTGGACTATGTGGTTACCTAGCGGGCACTTAGACTATCTATGTTAGCTAACGGGCACTTGGACTGTCTCAGTTACCTAGCGGGCACTTGGAATATGTAGGTTACTTAGCAGGCACTTGGACTGTCTAGGTTACCTAGCGGGCACTTGGACTATCTAGGTTAACAAATGGGAACTTGGATTATGTGGTTACCTAGCGGGCACTTGGATCATCTCTGTTAGCTAACGGGCACTTGGACTCTCTAAGTTACCTAGCGGGCACTTGGATTATGTAGGTTACCTAGCGGGCACTTGGACAATCTAGGTTAATGAACGGGCACTTGGACTATGTAGGTTAGCTAACAGAAACTTGGACTATCTATGTTAACTAGCGGGCACTTGGACGATGCAGGTTCCCTAGCGGGCACTTTGACTATGTAGGTTCACTAGCGGGCACTTGGACTATGTGGATACCCTAGCCGGCATTTGGACTATCTAGGTTACTTAACGGGCATTTGGACTATGTAGGTTCCCTAGCGGGCACTTGGATTATGTAGCTTCCCGTCTTGCACTTGGACTATGTAGTTTACCTAGTGGGCACTTGGACTATGTAGGTTAACTAGCGGGCACTTGGACTATCTAGGTTACCTAGCGGGCACTTAGACTATGTAGGTTAACTAGCGGTCACTTGGACGATCTAGGTTAACTAGCAGGCACTTGGACGATATAGGGTTACTAGCGGACACTTGGACTATCTAGGTTACCTAGCGGGCACTTAGACTATGTAGGTTAACAAGCGGTCACTTGGACGATCTAGTTTAACTAGCAGGCACTTGGACGATATAGGGTAACTAGCGGGCAATTGGACTATCTAGGTTACCTAGCGGGCACTTAGACTATGTAGGTTAACTAGCGGTCACTTGGACGATCTAGGTTAACTAGCAGGCACTTGGACGATATAGGGTAACTAGCGGGCACTTGGACTATCTAGGTTACCTAGCGGGCACTTGGACTATCTATGTTAGCTAACGGGCACTTGGACTATCTAAGTTACCTAGCGGGCACTTGGACTATGGAGGTTACCTAGCGGGCACTTGGACTATCTAGGTTAACGAACGGGCACTTGGACTACGTAGGTTAGCTAACAGGAACTTGGACTATCTAGTTGAACTAGCGGGCACTTGGACGATGCAGGTTCCCTAGCGGACACTTTGACTATCTAGTTTCCCTAGCGGGCACTTGGACTATGTGGGTACCCTAGCGGGCATTTGGACTATCTAGGTTACCTAACGGGCATTTGGACTATGTAGGTTCCCTAGCGGGCTCTTGGATTATGTAGGTTCCCGTCTTGCACTTGGACTATGTAGGTTACTAGCGGGCATTAGGACTATGTAGGTTACCTAGCGGGCACTTGTACTATGTAGGTTAACTAGCGGGCACTTGGACTATCTAGGTTAACTAGCGAGCACTTGGACGATATAGGTTAACTAGGGAGCACTTGGATTATCTAGGTTAGCTATCGGGCACTTGAAATATGTAGGTTAACTAGTGGGCCCTTAGACTATCTAGGTTAGCTTACGGGTACTTGGACTATGTATGTTAGTTAGCGGGTATTTGGACTATGTAGGTGCCCTAGCGGGCATTTGGACTATATGTAGGTTATCTAGCGGGCACTTGGACTTTGTAGGTTACCTAGCGGGCACTTGGACTATCTAGGTTACCTAGCGTGCACTTGAACTATCTACGTTACCTAGCGGGTACTTGGACTATCTAGGTTAACTAGCGGGCACTTGGACTATCTAGGTTAACGAACGGGCACTTGGACTACGTAGGTTAGCTAACAGGAACTTGGACTATCTAGTTTAACTAGCGGGCACTTGGATTATGTAGATTCCCTATCAGGCACTTGGACTATGTAGGTTACTAGCGGGCATTTGGACTCTGTAGGTTACCTAACGGGCACTTAGACTATGAGGGTTCCGTCTCGGGCACTTGGACAATGTTGGTTAACTAGTGGGCACTAGGACTATGTAGGTTACCTAGCGGGCACTTGGACGATCTAGGTTAGGTAACGGGCACTTTGACTATCTAGGTTACCTAGTGGGAACTTGGACTATGTAGGTTTCCTAGTGGGCACTTTGACTATCTGGGTTACCTAGCTGACCCTTGGACTATGTAGGTTACCTAGCGGGCACTTGGACTATCTAGGTTAGCTAACAGGAATTTGGACTATCAAGGTTACCTAGCGGGCACTTTGACTATGTAGGTCACCTAGCGGGTACTTGGACTATCTAGGTTAGCTAACGGGCCCTTGGACTATCTAGGTTACCTAACGGGCCCTTCGACCATGTAGCTTACCTAGCGGGCACTTGGACTTCTATGTTAATGAACGGGCACTTGGACTATGTAGGTTGCCTAACGGGCACTTCGACGATCTAGGTTAGATAACGGGCACTAGGACTATCTAGGTTACAAAGCGGGATATTGGACTATGTAGGTAACCTAGCGGGCACTTGGACTATCTAGGTTACCTAACGGGCACTTGGCCGATCAAGGTTAACTAGTGGGTTCTTGGACTATGTAGGTTAACTAGCGGGCACTTGGACTATCTAGGTAAACTAGCGGGCACTTGGACAATGCAGGTTCCCTAGCGGGCACTTGGACTATCAAGGTTCACTAACGGGCATTTGGACTATGTAGGTTTCCTAGCGGGCACTTGGACTATGTACGTCCCTTAGCGGACACTTGGACTATGTTGGTTCCCTATCGGGCACTTGGACTATGTAGGTTAACTAGCGGGCCCTTGGACTATGTAGGTTAACTAGCGGGCACTTAGACTATCTAGGTTACCTAGCGGGCACTTGGACTATGTACATACCCTAGCGGACACTAGGACTATCTAGGTTACCTAGCGGGCACTTGGACTATGTACGTCCCCTAGTGGGCACTTCGTCTATCTAGGTTAACTAACGGGCACTTGGACTATGTAGGTTCCTAGCGAGAACTTGGACTATGTAAGTCCCTTAGCGGGCACTTGGACTATGTTGGTTCCCTATCGGGCACTTGGACTATGTAGGTTAACTAGTGGGCCCTTGGACTATGTAGGTTAACTAGCGGGCACTTAGACTATCTAGGTTACCTAGCGGGCACTTGGACTATGTACATACCCTAGCGGGCACTTGGACTATCTAGGTTACCTAGCGGGCACTTGGACTATGTACGACCCCTAGTGGGCACTTGGACTATCTAGGTTCACTAACGGGCAATAGGACTATGTAGGTTCCCTTGCGGGAACTTGGACTATGTAAGTCCCTTAGCGGGCAATTGGACTATGTTGGTTCCCTATCGGGCACTTGGACTATGTAGCTTAACTAGCGGGCCCTTGGACTATGTAGGTTAACTACCGGGCACTTAGACTATCTAGGTTACCTAGCGGGCACTTAGACTATGTACATACCCTAGCGGGCACTTGGACTATCTAGGTTACCTAGGGGGCACTTAGACTATGTACGTACCCTAGTGGGCACTTGGACTATCTAGGATAACTAACGGGCAATAGGACTCTCTAGGTTAAGTAGCGGGCACGTGGACTATCTAGGTTACCAAGCGGGCACTTGGACTATGTAGGTCAACTAACGGGCCCTTGGACTATCTAGGTTAACTAGAGGGCACTGGGACTATGTAGGTTAACTAGCGGACTCTTGGACGATCTAGGTTAACTAGCGGGCCCTTGGACTATGTAGGTTAACCAGCGGGCACTTGGACCATGTAGGTTAACTAGCGGGCACTTGGACGATATAGGTTAACTAGCGGACACTTGGATTAGCTAGGTTACATAGTGTGCAATTGAACCATGTAGGTTAACTAGTTGGCCCTTGGACTATCTAGGTTAGCTAACGGGCACTTGGACTATGTAGGTTAATTAGCGTGCACTTGGACTATGTAGGTGCCCTAGCGGGTATTTGGACTATATAGATTACCTAGTGGGCACTTGGACTATCTAGTTACCTAGCGGGCACTTGGACTATCCAGGTTCCCGAGCGGACACTTGGACTACATAGGTTCCCTAAAGGGCACTTGGACTATATAGGTTCCCTAGAGGGCACTTGGACTATATAGGTTCCCTAGTGGGCTCTTTGACTATGTAGGTTCCCTAGCGGGCACTTGGACTATGTGGGTACCCTAGCGTGGTTTTGGACTATCTAGGTTACCTAACGGGCATTTGGACTATGTAGGTTCCCTAGCGGGCACTTGGATTATGTAGGTTCCCTTCTTGAACTTGGATTATGTAGGTTACTAGCGGGCATTTGGACTATGTAGGTTACCTAGCGGGCACTTGGACTATGTAGGTTCCCTATCGGGCACTTCGACAATGTAGGTTAACTAGCGGGCGCTAGGACTATGGAGGTGCCCGAGCGGGCATTTGGACTATATAGATTACCAAGCGCGCACTTGGACTTTGTAGGTTACCGAGCGGGCACTTGGAGTATCTAGGTTCCCTAGCGGGCACTTGGACTATATAGGTTCCCTAGCGGGCACTTGGACTATGTAGGTTCCCTAGCAGGCCTTTGACAATGTAAGTTCTCTAACGGGCACTTGGACTATGTGGGTTCCCTAGCGGGCATTTGGACTATCTAGGTTACCTAACGGGCACTTGGACTATGTACGTTACTAGCGGGCATTTGGACTATCTAGGTTACCAAGCGGGCACTTGGACTATGTAGGTCAACTAGCGGGCCTTTGGACTATCTAGGTTAACTAGCGAGCCCTTGGACTATGTAGGTTAACTAGCGAGCACTTTGACGATCTAGGTTAGCAAACGGGCACTTGGACTATGTAGGTTACCTAGCAGGCACTTGGACTCTCTAGGTTACCTAGCGGGCACTTGGACTATCTAGGTTAACGAACGGGCACTTGGACTATGTAAGGTACCTAGCGGGCACTTGGACTATCTATGTTAGCTAACGGGCACTTGGACTATCTAAGTTACCTAGCGGGCAATTGTACCATGTAGGTTACCTAGAGGCCCTTGGATATGTAGGTTACCTTGCGGGCACTTGGACTATCTAGGTCAACGAACGGGCACTTGAACTATGTAGGTTAGCTAACAGGAACTTGGACTATCTATGTTAAATAGCGGGCACTTGGACGATGCAGGTTCCCTAGCAGGCACTTTGACTATGTAGGTTCCCTAGTGGGCACTTGCATTATGTAGGTTCACTTCTTGCACTTGGACCTATGTAGGTTACTAGCGGGCATTTGGACTATGTATGGTCCCTATCGGGCACTTGGACAATGTTGGTTAACTAGTGGGCGCTAGGTCTATGTAGGTTACCTAGCGGGCACTTGGACTATGTAGGTATACTAGCGGGCACTTGGACTATCTTGGTTAACTAGCGGACACTTGGACGAACTAAGTTAACGAGCGGGCCCTTGGACTATGTAGGTTACCTAGTGGGCAGTTGGACTATCTAGGTTAGCTACAGGAACGTGGACTATCTAGGTTACCTAGCGGGCACTTGGACTCTGTAAGTTACCTAGCAGGTACTTGTACTATGTAGGTTAACTAGCAGGCAGTTGGACTATGTAGGTTCCCTAGCGGGCACTTGGACTATGTAGGTTACCTAGCGGGCACTTGGACTATCTAGGTAAATTAGCGGGCCTTGGACTATGTAGGTTACCTAGCGGGCCCTTGGACTATCTAAGTTACCTAACGGGCACTTGGACTATATAAGTTACCTAGAGGACACTTGGACTATTTAGGTTAAGTAGCGGACACTTTGACGATCTAGGTTTACTAGCGGGCACTTGGACTATCTAGGTTACCTAGCGGGACCTTGGACTATGTACGTTAACTAGGGGGCCCTCGGACTATGTAGGTTAACTAAAAAGGATTTGGACTATCAGGTTAACTAGCGGTCACTTGGACTATGTAGGTAACCTAGCGGGAACTTGGTCTGTCTAGGTTCCCTAGCGGGCACTTGGACTATCTAGGTTAGCTAACGGGCACCTGGAATATCTAGGTTAACTAGCGGACACTTTGACTATGTAGGTTAACTAGCGGACACTTGGACGAACTAGGTTAACGAGCGGGCTTTTGGACTATGTAGGTTACCTAGCGGGCACTTAGACTATGTAGGTTAGCTAACAGGAACTTGGACTATCTAGGATACCTAGCGGGAACTTGGACTATGTAGGTTACCTAGCGGGCACTTGGACTATCTAGGTTACCTAACGGGCCCTTGGACTATGCAGGTAACCTAGCGGGCACTTGGACTGACTAGGTTACCTAGCGGGCACTTGGACTTCTAGGTTAACGAACGGGCACTTGGAGTATGTAGATTGCCTAGCGGGCACTTGGACGATCTATATTAGGTAACGGGCACTTGGACTATTTAGGTTACCTAGCGGGAACTTGGACTATGTAGATTTCCTAGCGGTCACTTGGACTATCTAGGCTACCTAACGGGCACTTGGACTATGTAGGTTAACTAGCGGACACTTGGACGATCTAGGTTAACTAGATGGGACTTGGAATATCTAGGTTAACTAGGGGGCCCTTCGACTATGTAGGTTAACTAGCGGGCACTGGGATTATCTAGGTTAGCTAACAGGAACTTGGACTATCTAGGTTACCTAGCGGGTACTAGGACTATGTAGGTTACCTAGCGGTCACTTGGACTATCTAGGCTACCTAACGGGCACTTGGACTACATAGGTTAACTAGCGGACACTTGGACGATCTAGGTTAACTAGCGGGCACTTGGAATATCTAGGTTAACTAGGGGGCCGTTGGACTATGTAGGTTAACTAGCGGGCACTTGGACTATCTAGGTTACCTAGCGGGCACTTGGTCTATATACATACCCTAGCGGGCACTTGGACTATCTAGGTTACCTAGAGGGCACTTGGACTAAGTACGTCCCCTAGTGGTCACTTGGACTATCTAGGTTAACTAACGGGTACTAGGACTATCTAGGTTACCTAGCGGGCACTTGGACTATTTAGGTCAACTTGCGGGCACTTGGACTATGTAGGTTAACGAGCGGACACTTGGACGATCTAAGTTAACTAGCGGGCCCTTGCACTATGTAGATTAACTAGCGGGCCTTTGGACTGTGTAGGTTAACTAGCACGCACTTGGACGATCTAGGTTAACTAGCAGGCACTTGGACGATATAGGTTAACTAGCGGGCACTTGTATTATCTAGGTTAGCTAGCGGGCACTTGAACTATATAGGTTAACTAGTGGGCCCTTAGACTATCTAGGTTAGCTAACGGGCACTTGGACTATGTAGGTTAATTAGCGGGTTGTTGGACTATGTAGGTGCCCTAGCGGGCACTTGGACTATCTATGTTACCTAGCGTGCACTTGAACTATCTACGTTACCTAGCGGGTACTTGGACTATCTAGGTAAACTAGCGGGCCTTGGACTATGTAGGTTACCTAGCGGGCCCTTGGACTATCTAAGTTACCTAACGGGCACTTGGACTATATAAGTTACCTAGAGGACACTTGGACTATTTAGGTTAAGTAGCGGACACTTTGACGATCTAGGTTTACTAGCGGGCACTTGGACTATCTAGGTTACCTAGCGGGACCTTGGACTATGTACGTTAACTAGAGGGCCCTTGGACTATGTAGGTTAACTAAAAAGGATTTGGACTATCAGGTTAACTAGCGGTCACTTGGACTATGTAGGTAACCTAGCGGGAACTTGGTCTGTCTAGGTTACCTAGCGGGCACTTGGACTATCTAGGTTAGCTAACGGGCACCTGGAATATCTAGGTTAACTAGCGGACACTTTGACTATGTAGGTTAACTAGCGGACACTTGGACGAACTAGGTTAACGAGCGGGCTTTTGGACTATGTAGGTTACCTAGCGGGCACTTAGACTATCTAGGTTAGCTAACAGGAACTTGGACTATCTAGGATACCTAGCGAGAACTTGGACTATGTAGGTTACCTAGCGGGCACTTGGACTATCTAGGTTACCTAACGGGCCCTTGGACAATGCAGGTAACCTAGCGGGCACTTGGACTGACTAGGTTACCTAGCGGGCACTTGGACTTCTAGGTTAACGAACGGGCACTTGGAGTATGTAGATTGCCTAGCGGGCACTTGGACGATCTATATTAGGTAACGGGCACTTGGACTATTTAGGTTACCTAGCGGGAACTTGGACTATGTAGATTTCCTAGCGGTCACTTGGACTATCTAGGCTACCTAACGGGCACTTGGACTATGTAGGTTAACTAGCGGACACTTGGACGATCTAGGTTAACTAGATGGGACTTGGAATATCTAGGTTAACTAGGGGGCCCTTCGACTATGTAGGTTAACTAGCGGGCACTGGGATTATCTAGGTTAGCTAACAGGAACTTGGACTATCTAGGTTACCTAGCGGGTACTAGGACTATGTAGGTTACCTAGCCGTCACTTGGACTATCTAGGCTACCTAACGGGCACTTGGACTACATAGGTTAACTAGCGGACACTTGGACGATCTAGGTTAACTAGCGGGCACTTGGAATATCTAGGTTAACTAGGGGGCCGTTGGACTATGTAGGTTAACTAGCGGGCACTTGGACTATCTAGGTTACCTAGCGGGCACTTGGTCTATATACATACCCTAGCGGGCACTTGGACTATCTAGGTTACCTAGAGGGCACTTGGACTAAGTACGTCCCCTAGTGGTCACTTGGACTATCTAGGTTAACTAACGGGTACTAGGACTATCTAGGTTACCTAGCGGGCACTTGGACTATGTAGGTCAACTTGCGGGCACTTGGACTATGTAGGTTAACGAGCGGACACTTGGACGATCTAAGTTAACTAGCGGGCCCTTGCACTATGTAGATTAACTAGCGGGCCTTTGGACTGTGTAGGTTAACTAGCACGCACTTGGACGATCTAGGTTAACTAGCAGGCACTTGGACGATATAGGTTAACTAGCGGGCACTTGTATTATCTAGGTTAGCTAGCGGGCACTTGAACTATATAGGTTAACTAGTGGGCCCTTAGACTATCTAGGTTAGCTAACGGGCACTTGGACTATGTAGGTTAATTAGCGGGTTGTTGGACTATGTAGGTGCCCTAGCGGGCACTTGGACTATCTATGTTACCTAGCGTGCACTTGAACTATCTACGTTACCTAGCGGGTACTTGGACTATCTAGGTTAGCTAACAGGAACTTGGACTATCTAGGTTACCTAGCGGGCACTTGGACTATGTAGGTTACCTAGCGGGTACTTGGACTATCCAGGTTACTTAACGGGCACTTGGATGATCTAGGTTAACTAACGGGCAGTTGGACTATCTAGGTTAACTAGCAGGAACTTGGACTATCTAGGTTAACTAGCGAGCACTTGGACGATGCAAGTTCCCTAGCGGGCACTTGGACTATTTAGGTTCCCTGACAGGCACTTGGACTATGTAGGTTCCCTAGTGGGCACTTGTACTATGTACGTCCCTTAGCGGGCACTTGGACTATGTTGGTTCCCTATCGAGCACTTGGACTATGTAGTTTAACTAGCGGGCCCTTGGACTATGTAGGTCAACAAGCGGGCCCTTGGACTATCTAGGTTAGCTTACGGGCACTTGGACTATGTAGGTTAACTAGAGGGCACTTGGACTATGTAGGTTAACTAGCGGGCACTTGGACCATCTAGGTTAACTAGTGGGCACTTGGACGATATAGGTTAACTAGAGGGCTCTGGGAATATGTAGGTTAACTCGCGGGCACTTAGACTATCTAGGTTACCTAGCGGGCACTTGGACTATGTACATACCCTAGCGGGCACTTGGACTATCTAGGTTACCTAGCGGGAACTTGGACTATGTATGTCCCCTAGTAGGCACTTGGACTATCTAGGTTAACTAAAGGGAAATAGGACTATCTAGGTTACCTAGCGGCACTTGGACTATCTAGGTTACCTAGCAGGCACTTGGACTATGTAGGTCAACTAGCGGGCCCTTGGACTATCTAGGTTAGTTTACGGGCACTTGGACTATGTAGGTTAACTAGCGGGTACTTGGACAATATAGGTTAACAAGCGGGCACTTGGATTAGCTAGGTTACCTAGCGGGAACTTGAACCATGTAGGTTAACTAGTTGGCCCTTGGACTATCTAGGTTAGCTAACGTGCACTTGGCCTATGTAGGTTAATTAGCGTGTACTTGGACTATGTAGGTGCCCTAGCGGGCATTTGGACTATATAGATTACCTAGCGGGCACTTGGACTTGTAGGTTACCTAGCGGGCACTTGGACTATCTAGGTTACCTTGCAGCACTTGGACTATCTAAGTTCCCTAGCGGGCACTTGCACTATATAAGTTCCCTAAAGAGCACTGGGACTATGTAGGTTCCCTAGCAGGCTCTCGGACTATGAAGGTTCCTTGGAGGGCACTTGGACTATGTAGGTTCCCTAGAAGGCCCTTTGACTATGTAAATTCCCTAGCGGGCATTTGGACTATGTGGGTTCCCTAGGGGACATTTGGACTATCTAGGTTACCTAACGGGCACTTGGGCTTTGTTGGTTCCCCAGCGGGCACATGGATTATGTAAGTTCCCTTCTTGCACTTGGACTATGTAGGTTACTAGCGGGCATTAGGACTATGTAGGGTCCCTATCGGGCACTTGGACAATGTAGGTTAACTAGTGGGCGCTAGGTCTATGTAGGTTACCTAGCGGGCACTTGGACTATGTAGGTATACTAGCGGACACTTGGACTATCTAGGTTAACTAGCGGACACTTGGACTATCTAGGTCACCTAGCGGGCACTTGGACTATGTACGTTTCCTAGCGGGCAATTGGAATATCTATGTTAACTAGCGGGCACATGGATTATGTAGGTTCCCTATGGGGCACTTAGACTATGTAGTTTACCTAGCAGGAACTTGGACTATGTAGGTTTCCTAGCGGGCACTTGGACTATGTAGGTTACCTAGCGGGCACTTGGACTATCTAGGTTAACTAGCGGGCCTTGGACTATGTAGGTTACCTAGCGGGCCCTTGGACTATCTAAGTTACCTAACGGTCACTTGGACTATATAAGTTACCTAGAGGACACTTGGACTATTTAGGGCAAGTAGCGGACACTTTGACGATATAGGTTTACTAGCCTGCACTTGGACTATCTAGGTTACCTAGCGGGACCTTGGACTATGTACGTTAACTAGAGGGCCCTTGGACTATGTAGGTTAACTAAAAAGGACTTGGACTATCAGGTTAACTAGCGTTCACTTGGACTATGTAGGTAACCTAGCGGGAACTTGGTCTGTCTAGGTTACCTAGCGGGCACTTGGACTATCTAGGTTACCTAGCGGGCACTTGGACTATCTAGGTTAGCTAACGGGCACCTGGAATATCTAGGTTAATTAGCGGGCACTTTGACTGTGTAGGTTAACTAGCGGACACTTGGACGAACTAGATTAACGAGCGGGCTTTTGGACTATGTAGGTTACCTAGCGGGCACTTGGACTATGTGGGTACCCTAGCGTGGTTTTGGACTATCTAGGTTACCTAACGGGCATTTGGACTATGTAGGTTCCCTAGCGGGCACTTGGATTATGTAGGTTCCCTTCTTGAACTTGGATTATGTAGGTTACTAGCGGGCATTTGGACTATGTAGGTTACCTAGCGGGCACTTGGACTATGTAGGTTCCCTATCGGGCACTTCGACAATGTAGGTTAACTAGCGGGCGCTTGGACTATGGAGGTGCCCTAGCGGGCATTTGGACTATATAGATTACCAAGCGCGCACTTGGACTTTGTAGGTTACCGAGCGGGCACTTGGAGTATCTAGGTTCCCTAGCGGGCACTTGGACTATGTAGGTTCCCTAGCAGGCCTTTGACAATGTAAGTTCTCTAACGGGCACTTGGACTATGTGGGTTCCCTAGCGGGCATTTGGACTATCTAGGTTACCTAACGGGCACTTGGACTATGTACGTTACTAGCGGGCATTTGGACTATCTAGGTTACCAAGCGGGCACTTGGAATATGTAGGTCAACTAGCGGGCCCTTGGACTATCTAGGTTAACTAGCGAGCCCTTGGACTATGTAGGTTAACTAGCGAGCACTTTGACGATCTAGGTTAGCAAACGGGCACTTGGACTATGTAGGTTACCTAGCAGGCACTTGGACTCTCTAGGTTACCTAGCGGGCACTTGGACTATCTAGGTTAACGAACGGGCACTTGGACTATGTAAGGTACCTAGTGGGCACTTGGACTATCTATGTTAGCTAACGGGCACTTGGACTATCTAAGTTACCTAGCGGGCAATTGTACTATGTAGGTTACCTAGCGGCCCTTGGACTATGTAGGTTACCTAGCGGGCACTTGGACTATCTAGGTTAACGAACGGGCACTTGGACTATGTAGGTTAGCTAACAGGAACTTGGACTATCTAGGTTAACTAGCGGGCACTTGGACGATGCAGGTTCCCTAGCAGGCACTTTGACTATGTAGGTTCCCTAGTCGGCACTTGCATTATGTAGGTTCACTTCTTGCACTTGGACTATGTAGGTTACTAGCGGGCATTTGGACTATGTAGGGTCCCTATCGGGCACTTGGACAATGTTGGTTAACTAGTGGGCACTAGGTCTATGTAGGTTACCTAGCGGGCACTTGGACTATGTAGGTATACTAGCGGGCACTTGGACTATCTTGGTTAACTAGCGGACACTTGGACGAACTAAGTTAACGAGCGGGCCCTTGGACTATGTAGGTTACCTAGTGGGCAGTTGGACTATCTAGGTTAGCTACAGGAACGTGGACTATCTAGGTTACCTAGCGGGCACTTGGACTATGTAGGTTACCTAGTGGGCACTTGTACTATGTAGGTTAACTAGCAGGCACTTGGACTATGTAGGTTCCCTAGCGGGCACTTGGACTATGTAGGTTACCTAGCGGGCACTTGGACTATCTAGGTAAACTAGCGGGCCTTGAACTATGTAGGTTACCTAGCGGGCCCTTGGACTATCTAAGTTACCTAACGGGCACTTGGACTATATAAGTTACCTAGAGGACACTTGGACTATTTAGGGTAAGGAGCGGACACTTTGACGATCTAGGTTTACTAGCGGGCACTTGGACTATCTAGGTTACCTAGCGGGACCTTGGACTATGTACGTTAACTAGAGGGCCCTTGGACTATGTAGGTGAACTAAAAAGGATTTGGACTATCAGGTTAACTAGCGGTCACTTGGACTATGTAGGTAACCTAGTGGGAACTTGGTCTGTCTAGGTTACCTAGCGGGCACTTGGACTATCTAGGTTAGCTAACGGGCACCTGGAATATCTAGGTTAACTAGCGGACACTTTGACTATGTAGGTTAACTAGCGGACACTTGGACGAACTAGGTTAACGAGCGGGCTTTTGGACTATGTAGGTTACCTAGCGGGCACTTAGACTATCTAGGTTAGCTAACAGGAACTTGGACTATCTAGGTTACCTAGCGGGAACTTGGACTATGTAGGTTACCTAGCGGGCACTTGGACTATCTAGGTTACCTAACGGGCCCTTGGACTATGCAGGTAACCTAGCGGGCACTTGGACTGACTAGGTTACCTAGCGGGCACTTGGACTTCTAGGTTAACGAACGGGCACTTGGAGGATGTAGATTGCCTAGCGGGCACTTGGATGATCTATATTAGGTAACGGGCACTTGGACTATTTAGGTTACCTATCGGGAACTTGGACTATGTAGGTTTCCTAGTGGTCACTTGGACTATCTAGGCTACCTAACGGGCACTTGGACTATGTAGGTTAACTAGCGGACACTTGGACGATCTAGGTTAACTAGATGGGACTTGGAATATCTAGGTTAACTAGGGGGCCCTTCGACTATGTAGGCTAACTAGCGGGCACTGGGATTATCTAGGTTAGCTCACAGGAACTTGGACTATCTAGGTTACCTAGCGGGTACTAGGACTATGTAGGTTACCTAGCGGTCACTTGGACTATCTAGGCTACCTAACGGGCACTTGGACTACATAGGTTAACTAGCGGACACTTGGACGATCTAGGTTAACTAGCGGGCACTTGGAATATCTAGGTTAACTAGGGGGCCGTTGGACTATGTAGGTTAACTAGCGGGCACTTGGACTATCTAGGTTACCTAGCGGGCACTTGGTCTATATACATACCCTAGCGGGCACTTGGACTATCTAGGTTACCTAGCGGGCACTTGCACTAAGTACGTCCCCTAGTGGTCACTTGGACTATCTAGGTTAACTAACGGGTACTAGGACTATCTAGGTTACCTAGCGGGCACTTGGACTATGTAGGTCAACTTGCGGGCACTTGGACTATGTAGGTTAACGAGCGGACACTTGGACGATCTAAGTTAACTAGCGGGCCCTTGCACTATGTAGATTAACTAGCGGGCCCTTGGACTGTGTAGGTTAACTAGCACGCACTTGGACGATCTAGGTTAACTAGCAGGCACTTGGACGATATAGGTTAACTAGCGGGCACTTGTATTATCTAGGTTAGCTAGCGGGCACTTGAACTATATAGGTTAACTAGTGGGCCCTTAGGCTATCTAGGTTAGCTAAAGGGCACTTGGACTATGTAGGTTAATTAGCGGGTTCTTGGACTATGTAGGTGCCCTAGCGGGCACTTGGACTATCTATGTTACCTAGAGTGCACTTGAACTATCTATGTTACCTAGCGGGTACTTGGACTATCTAGGTTAGCTAACAGGAACTTGGACTATCTAGGTTACCTAGCGGGCACTTGGACTATGTAGGTTACCTAGCGGGTACTTGGACTATCTAGGTTACGTAACGGGCACTTGGATGATCTAGGTTAACTAACGGGCAGTTGGACTATCTAGGTTAACTATCAGGAACTAGGACTATCTAGGTTAACTAGCCAACACATGGACGATGCAGGTTCCCTAGCGGGCACTTGGACAATTAGGTTCCCTAACAGGCACTTGGACTATGTAGGTTCCCTAGCGGGCACTTGTACTATGTACGTCCCTTAGCGGGCACTTGGACTATGTTGGTTCCCTATCGGGCACTTGGACTATGTAGTTTAACTAGCGGGCCCTTGGACTATGTAGGTCAACAAGCGGGCCCTTGGACTATCTAGGTTAGCTTACGGGCACTTGGACTATGTAGGTTAACTAGAGGGCACTTGGACTATGTAGGTTAACTAGCGGGCACTTGGACCATCTAGGTTAACTAGTGGGCACTTGGATGATATAGGTTAACTAGAGGGCCCTGGGAATATGTAGGTTAACTAGCGGGCACTTAGACTATCTAGGTTACCTAGCGGGCACTTGGACTATGTACATACCCTAGCGGGCACTTGGACTATCTAGGTTACCTAGCGGGCACTTGGACTATGTATGTCCCCTAGTGGGCACTTGGACTATCTAGGTTAACTAACGGGAAATAGGACTATCTAGGTTACCTAGCGGTACTTGGACTATCTAGGTTACCTAGCAGGCACTTGGACTATGTAGGTCAACTAGCGGGCCCTTGGACTATCTAGGTTAGCTTACGGGCACTTGGACTATGTAGGTTAACTAGCGGGTACTTGGACAATATAGGTTAACAAGCGGGCACTTGGATTAGCTAGGTTACCTAGCGGGAACTTGAACCATGTACGTTAACTAGTTGGCCCTTGGACTATCTAGGTTAGCTAACGTGCACTTGGCCTATGTAGGTTAATTAGCGTGTACTTGGACTATGTAGGTGCCCTAGCGGGCATTTGGACTATATAGATTACCTAGTGGGCACTTGGACTTGTAGGTTACCTAGCGGGCACTTGGACTATATAGGTTACCTTGCGGCACTTGGACTATCTAAGTTCCCTAGCGGGCACTTGCACTATATAAGTTCCCTAAAGAGCACTTGGACTACGTAGGTTCCCTAGCAGGCTCTCGGACTATGAAGGTTCCCTAGAGGGCACTTGGACTATGTAGGTTCCCTAGAAGGCCCTTTGACTATGTAAATTCCCTAGCGGGCATTTAGACTATGTGGGTTCCCTAGGGGACATTTGGACTATCTAAGTTACCTAACGGGCACTTGGGCTATGTTGGTTCCCCAGCGGGCACTGGGATTATGTAAGTTCCCTTCTTGCACTTGGACTATGTAGGTTACTAGCGGGCATTAGGACTATGTAGGGTCCCTATCGGGCACTTGGACAATGTAGGTTAACTAGTGGGCGCTAGGTCTATGTAGGTTACCTAGCGGGCACTTGGACTATGTAGGTATACTAGCGGGCACTTGGACTATGTACGTTACTAGCGGGCATTTGGACTATGTGGGTTACCTAGCGGATACTTGGACTATGTAGGTTCCCTATCAGTGACTTGGACAATGTAGGTTAACTAGCGGGCACTAGGACTATGTAGGTTACCTAGCGGGCCCTTGGACTATGTAGGTTAACTAGCGGGCCCTTGGACTATCTAGGTTAATGAATGGGCACTTGGACTATGTAGGTTACCTAGCGGGCCCTTGGACTATGTAGGTTACCTAGCGGGCCCTTGGACTATCTAGGTTAATGAACGGGCACTTGGACTATGTAGGTTAGCTAACAGGAACTTGGACTATCTAGGTTAATTAGCGGGCACTTGGACGATGCAGGTTCCCTAGCGGGCACTTGGACTATGTAGGTTCCCTAGCGGGCACTTGGACTATGTGGGTACCATAGCGGGCATTTGGACTATCTAGGTTACCTAACGGGCATTTGGACTATGTAGGTTCCCATCGGGCACTTGGATTATGTAGGTTCTCTTCTTGCACTTGTACTATGTAGGTTACTAGCGGGCATTTGGACTATGTAGGTTACCTAGCGGGCACTTGGACTATGTAGGTTAACTAGTGGGCGCTAGAACTATGTAGGTGTCCTAGTGGGAACTTGAAGTATGTAGGTTAAATAGCGGGCACTTTGACTATCTAGGTTAACTAGCGAACACTTGGACGAACAAGGTTAACGAGCGGGCCCTTGGACTATGTAGGTTACATAGCGGGCACTTGGACTATCTAGGTTAGCTAACAGGAACTTGGACTATCTAGGTTACCTAGCGGACACTTGGACTATGTGGGTTAAATAGCGGGCACTTGGAATATCTAGGGTACCTAGCGGGCACTCTGACTATGTAGGTTAACTAGCGGGTACTTGGATTATCTAGGTTAGCTAGCGGGCACTTGAACTATGTAGGTTAACTAGTGGGCCCTTAGAGTATCTTGGTTAGCTAACGGGCACTTGGACTATGTAGGTTAATTAGCGGGCATTTGGACTATGAAGGTGCCCTAGCGGGAATTTGTACTATATATAGGTTACCTAGCGGGCACTTGGACTTTGTAGGTTACCTAGCGGGCACTTGGACTATCTAGGTTACCTAGCGTGCACTTGAACTATCTACGTTACCTAGCGGGTACTTGGACTATCCAGCTTAACTAGCGGGCAATTGGACTATGTAGGTTAACTAACGGCCACTTGGACTATGTAAGTTCCCTAGAGGGCACTTGGATTATGTAGGTTCCCTATCAGGCACTTGGACTATGTAGGTTACTAGCGGACATTTGGACTATGTAGGTTACCTAACGGGCACTTAGACTATGAGGGTTCCGTATCGGGCACTTAGACAATGTTGGTCAACTGGCAGGCACTAGGACTATGTAGGTTACCTAGCGGGCACTTGGACTATCTAGGTTAGGTAACAGGCACGTGTACTATCTAGGTTACCTAGCAGGAACTTGAACTATGTAGGTTACCTAGCGGTCACTTTGACTCTCTTGGTTACCTAGTGGGCACTTGGACTATGTAGGTTAACTAGCGGACACTTGAACGAACTAGGTTAACGAGCGGGCCCTTGGACTATGTTGGTTACCTAGGGGGCACTTGGACTATCTAGGTTAGCTAACAGGAACTTGGACTATCTAGGTTACTAGCGGGCACTTTGACTATGTAGGTCACCTAGTGGGCACTTGGACTATCTAGGTGAGCTAACGGGCGCTTGGACTATCTAGGTTACCTAGCGGGCACTTAGACTATGTAGGTTACCTAGCGGGCACTTGGACTATCTAGGTTAACTATTGGGCAATTGGACTTCTAGGTTAACGAATGGGCACTTGGACTATGTAGGTTGCCTAGCGGGCACATGTACAATCTAGGTTAGGTAACAGGCACTAGGACTATCTAGGTTACCTAGCGGACACTTGGACTATGTAGGTTAAATAGCGGGCACTTGGAATATCTAGGGTACCTAGCGGGCACTTTGACTATGTAGGTTAACTAGCGGGTACTTGGATTATCTAGGTTAGCTAGCGGGCACTTGAACTATGTAGGTTAACTAGTGGGCCCTTAGAGTATCTTGGTTAGCTAACGGGCACTTGGACTATGTAGGTTAATTAGCGGGCATTTGGACTATGAAGGTGCCCTAGCGGGAATTTGTACTATATATAGGTTACCTAGCGGGCACTTGGACTTTGTAGGTTACCTAGCGGGCACTTGGACTATCTAGGTTACCTAGCGTGCACTTGAACTATCTACGTTACCTAGCGGGTACTTGGACTATCCAGCTTAACTAGCGGGCAATTGGACTATGTAGGTTAACTAACGGCCACTTGGACTATGTAAGTTCCCTAGAGGGCACTTGGATTATGTAGGTTCCCTATCAGGCACTTGGACTATGTAGGTTACTAGCGGACATTTGGACTATGTAGGTTACCTAACGGGCACTTAGACTATGAGGGTTCCGTATCGGGCACTTAGACAATGTTGGTCAACTGGCAGGCACTAGGACTATGTAGGTTACCTAGCGGGCACTTGGACTATCTAGGTTAGGTAACAGGCACGTGTACTATCTAGGTTACCTAGCAGGAACTTGAACTATGTAGGTTACCTAGCGGTCACTTTGACTCTCTTGGTTACCTAGTGGGCACTTGGACTATGTAGGTTAACTAGCGGACACTTGAACGAACTAGGTTAACGAGCGGGCCCTTGGACTATGTTGGTTACCTAGGGGGCACTTGGACTATCTAGGTTAGCTAACAGGAACTTGGACTATCTAGGTTACTAGCGGGCACTTTGACTATGTAGGTCACCTAGTGGGCACTTGGACTATCTAGGTGAGCTAACGGGCGCTTGGACTATCTAGGTTACCTAGCGGGCACTTAGACTATGTAGGTTACCTAGCGGGCACTTGGACTATCTAGGTTAACTATTGGGCAATTGGACTTCTAGGTTAACGAATGGGCACTTGGACTATGTAGGTTGCCTAGCGGGCACATGTACAATCTAGGTTAGGTAACAGGCACTAGGACTATCTAGGTTACCTAGCGGTAACTTGGACTATGTAGGTAACCTAGTGGGCACTTGGACTATCTAGGTTACCTAACGGGCACTTGTACTATGTAGGTTCCCTAGCGAGCACTTTGACTATGTTGGTTCCCTATCGGGCACTTGGACTATGTAGGTTAACTAGCGGTCCCTTCGACTATGTAGGTTAACTAGCGGGCACTTGGACTATCTAGGTTAGCTAACAGGAACATGGACTATATATGTTACCTAGCTTGCACTAGGACTATGAAGGTTACCTAGCGGTCATTGGAGTATCTAGGCTACCTAACAGGCACTTGGACTACGTAGGTTAACTAGCGGACACTTGGACTATCTAGGTTAACTAGCGGGCACTTGGAATATCTAGGTTAACTAGGGCGCCCTTGGACTATGTAGGTTAACTAGCGGGCATTTAGACAATCTAGGTTACCTAGCGGGTTCTTGGACTATGTAGGTTAACTAGCGGGCCCTTGGACTATGTAGGTTAACTAACGGGCACTTGGATTGTCTAGGTTACCTAGAGGGCACTTGGACTATCTAGGTTAACGAACGGGCACTTGGGCTATGTAGGTAACCTAGCGGTCCCTTGGACTATGTAGGTTCCCTAGCGGGCACTTGGGTTATGTAGGTTCCCTTCTTGCACTTGGACTATGTAGGTTACCAGTGGGCATTTGGACTATGTAGGTTACCTAGCGGGCACTTGGATTATGTTGGTTCCCTATCGGGCACTCCGACAATGTAGGTTAACTAGTGGGCGCTAGGACTATATAGGTGTCCTAGAGGGCATTTGGACTATCTAGGTTACCTAACGGGCATTTGGACTATGTAGGTTCCCTAGCGGGCACTTGGATTATGTAGGTTCCCTTCTTGCACTTGGACTATGTAGGTTACTAGCGGGCATTTGGACTATGTAGGTTACCTAGCGGGCACTTGGACTATGTAGGTTAACTAGTGGGCGCTAGAACTACGTAGGTTACCTAGCGGGCACTTGGACTATGTAGGTTAAATAGCGGGCACTTTGACTATCTAGGTTAACTAGCGGACACTTGGACGAACAAGGTTAACAAGCGGGCCCTTGGATTATGTAGGTTACATAGCGGGCACTTGGAATATCTAGGTTAGCTAACGGGCACTTGGACTATCTAGGTTACCTAGCGGGCACATAGACTATGTAGGTTAACTAGCAGGCACTTGGACGATCTAGGTTAACTAGCGGGCATTTAGACGATATAGGTTAACTATCGGGTACTTGGATTATCTAGGTTAGCTAGCGGGCACTTGAACTATGTAGGTTAACTAGTGGACCCTTAGACTATCTAGGTTAGCTAACGGGCACTTGGACTATGTAGGTTAATTAGCGGGTATTTGGACTATGAAGGTGCCCTAGCGGGAATTTGGACTATATATAGGTTACCTAGCGGGTACTTTGACTGTCTAGGTTACCTAGCGGGCACATGGACTTCTAGGTTAATGAACGGGCACTTTGACTATGTAGGTTGCCTAGCGGGCACTTGGACGATCTAGGTTAGGTAACGGGCACTAGGACTATCTAGGTTACCTAGCGGGAACTTGGACTATGTAGGTATCCTAGCGGGCACTTGGACTATCTAGGTTAACTAGCGGGCACTTGGACTATCTAGGTTAACTAGCGGACACTTGGACTATCGAGGTTAACTAGCGGGCACTTGGACGATGCAGGTTCCCTAGCGGGCACTTGGACTATCTAGGTTCCCTAACGGGCACTTGTACTATGTAGGTTCCCTAGCGAGCACTTTGACTATGTTGGTTCCCTATCGGGCACTTGGACTATGTAGGTTAACTAGCGGGCCCTTCGACTATGTAGGTTACCTAGCGGGCACTTAGACTATCTAGGTTACCTAGCGGGCACTTGGACTATGTACGTCCCCTAGTGGGCACTTGGACTATCTAGGTTAACTAACAGGCAATAGGACTATCTAGGTTAACTAGCGGGCACGTGGACTATCTAGGTTACCAAGCAGGCACTTGAACTATGTAGGTCAACTAGCGGGCCCTTGGACTATCTAGGTTAGCTTACGGGCACTTGGACTATGTAGGTTAATTAGCGTGTACTTGGACTATATAGGTTCCCTAGCGGGCATATGGACTATATAGATTACCTAGTGGGCACTTGGACTTTGTAGGTTACCTAGCGGGCACTTGGACTATCTAGGCTCTCTAGCGGGCACTTGGACTACATAGGTTCCCTAAAGGGCACATGGACTATGTAGCTTCCCTAGCAGGCCCTTTGACTATGTAAGTTCTCTAACGGGCACTTGGAATATGTGGGTTCCCTAGCGGGCATTTGGACTATCTAGGTTACCTAATGGGCATTTGGCCTATGTAGGTTCCCTAGCGGGCACTTGGATTATATAAGTTCCCTATCGGTCACTTGGACTATGGACGTTACTAGCGGACATTTGGACTATGTAGGTTACCTAGCGGATACTTGGACTATATAGGTTCCCTATCAGGGACTTGGACAATGTAGGTTAACTAGCGGGCACTAGGACTATGTAGGTTACCTAGCGGGCCCTTGGACTATATAGGTTACCTAGCAGGCACTTGGACTGTCTAGGTTACCTAGCGGGCATTTGGACTATCTAGGTTAACGAACGGGCACTTGGACTATATAGGTTACCTAGCGGGCACTTGGACTATCTATGTTAGCTAAAGGGCACTTGGACTATCTAAGTTAACTAGCGGGCACTTGGACTATGTAGGTTACCTAGAGGGCCCTTGGATTATGTAGGTTAACGAACGGGCACTTGGACTATGTAGGATAGCTAACAGGAACTTGGACTATCCAGGTTAACTTGCGGGCACATTGACCATATAGGTTACCTAGCGGGCACTTGGAAGATATAGGTTAACTAGTGGACACTTGGATTAGCTAGGTTACCTAGCGGGCACTTGAACCATGTAGGTTAACTAGTTGGCCCTTGGACTATGTAGGTTAACTAGCGGGCACTTGGACTATCTAGGTTAAGTAGCGGACCTTGGACTATGTAGGTTAACAAGCGGGCCCTTGGACTATGTAGGTTAACTAGCGGGCACTTAGACGATCTAGGTTAACTAACGGGTACTTGGACTATGTAGGTTACCTAGCGGATACTTGGACTATATAGGTTCCCTATCAGGGACTTGGACAATGTAGGTTAACTAGCGGGCACTAGGACTATGTAGGTTACCTAGCGGGCCCTTGGATTATGTAGGTTAACTAGCGGGCACTTGGACTATCTAGGTTAACTAGCGGGCCCTTGGACTATGTAGGTTAACTAGCGGGCACTTTGACGATCTAGGTTAGCAAACGGGCACTTGGACTATGTAGGTTACCTAGCGGGCACTTGGAAGATCTAGGTTAACTAGCAGGCACTTTGACTGTCTTGGTTACATAGCGGGCACTTGGACTATGTAGGTTAACTAGCGGACATTTGGACTATCTAGGTTAGCTAACAGGAACTTGGACTATCTATGGTACTTGGCGGGCACTTTGACTATGTAGGTCACCAAGCGGGCACTTGGACTATCTAGGTTAGCTAACGGGCACTAGGACTATCTAGGTTACCTAGCAGGCACTTGGACTATCTTGGTTAGCTAACAGGAACTTGGACTATCTAGGTTACCTAGCGGGCACTTGGACTATGTAGGTCACCTAGCGGGTACTTGGACAATCTAGGTTAGCTAACGGGCACTTGGACTATCTAGGTTACCTAGCGGGCACTTAGACTATGAAGGTTAACTATAGGGCAGTTGGACTATCTAGGTTACCTAACGGGCATTTGGACTATGCCCGTAACATAGCGGGCACTTGGACTGTCTAGGTTAACGAACGGGCACTTGGACTATGTAGGTTGCCTACTGGGCACTTGGACGATCTGGTTAGGTAACGGGCACTAGACTATCTTGGTTACCTAGTGGAACTTGGACTATGTAGGTAACCTAGCGGGCACTTGGACTATGTAGGTTAACTAACGGTCACTTGGACGATCTAGGTTAACTAGCAGCCACTTGGATTATCTAGGTTAACTAGCGGGCACTTGGACGATGCAGGTTCCCTAGCGGGCACTTGGACTATGTGGGTACCCTAGCGGGCACTTGGACTATCTAGGTTAGCTAACGGGCACTAGGACTATCTAGGTTACCTAGCAGGCACTTGGACTATCTTGGTTAGCTAACAGGAACTTGGACTATCTAGGTTACCTAGCGGGCACTTGGACTATGTAGGTCACCTAGCGGGTACTTGGACAATCTGGGTTAGCTAACGGGCACTTGGACTATCTAGGTTACCTAGCGGGCACTTAGACTATGTAGGTTACCTAGCGGGAAGTTGGACTATCTAGGTTACCTAACGGGCATTTGGACTATGCCCGTAACATAGCGGGCACTTGGACTGTCTAGGTTACCTAACGGGCACATGGACTTCTAGGTTAACGAACGGGCACTTGGACTATGTAGGTTGCCTACTGGGCACTTGGACGATCTGGTTAGGTAACGGGCACTAGACTATCTTGGTTACCTAGTGGAACTTGGACTATGTAGGTAACCTAGCGAGCACTTGGACTATGTAGGTTACCTAACGGTCACTTGGACGATCTAGGTTACCTAGCAGCCACTTGGATTATCTAGGTTAACTAGCGGGCACTTGGACGATGCAGGTTCCCTAGCGGGCACTTGGACTATGTGGGTACCCTAGCGGGCACTTGGACTATCTAGGTTAGCTAACGGGCACTAGGACTATCTAGGTTACCTAGCAGGCACTTGGACTATCTTGGTTAGCTAACAGGAACTTGGACTATCTAGGTTACCTAGCGGGCACTTGGACTATGTAGGTCACCTAGCGGGTACTTGGACAATCTGGGTTAGCTAACGGGCACTTGGACTATCTAGGTTACCTAGCGGGCACTTAGACTATGTAGGTTACCTAGCGGGAAGTTGGACTATCTAGGTTACCTAACGGGCATTTGGACTATGCCCGTAACATAGCGGGCACTTGGACTGTCTAGGTTACCTAACGGGCACATGGACTTCTAGGTTAACGAACGGGCACTTGGACTATGTAGGTTGCCTACTGGGCACTTGGACGATCTGGTTAGGTAACGGGCACTAGACTATCTTGGTTACCTAGAGGAACTTGGACTATGTAGGTAACCTAGCGGGCACTTGGACTATGTAGGTTACCTAACGGTCACTTGGACGATCTAGGTTAACTAGCAGCCACTTGGATTATCTAGGTTAACTAGCGGGCACTTGGACGATGAAGGTTCCCTAGCGGGCACTTGGACTATGTGGGTACCCTAGCGGGCATTTGGACTATCTAGGTTACCTAACGGGCATTTGGACTATGTAGGTTCCCTAGTGGGCACTTGGATTATGTAGGTTCCCTTCTTGCACTTGGACTATGTAGGTTACTAGCGGGCATTTGGACTATGTAGATTACCTAGCAGGCACTTGGACTATGTAGGTTCCCTATCGGGCCCTTGGACAATGTAGGTTAACTAGCGGGCGCAAGGACTATGTAGGTGCCCCAGCGGGCATTTGGACTATATAGATTACCAAGCATGCACTTGGGCTTTGTAGTTTACCTAGCGGGCACTTGGACTATCTAGGTTACCCAGCGGGCACTTGGACTATCTGGGTTCCCTAGCGGGCATTGGACTATATAGGTTCCCAAAAGGGCACTTGGACTATGTAGGTTCCCTAGCAGGCACTCGGACTATGAAGGTTCCCCAGCGGGCACTTAGACTATGTAGGTTCCCTAGCAAGCCCTTTGACTATGTAAGTTCTCTAACGGGCACTTGGACTATGTGGGTTCCCTAGTGTGCATTTGGACTATCTAGGTTACCTAACGGGCACTTGGTCTATGTACGTTACTAGCGGGCATTTGGACTATGTAGGTTACTTAGCGGATACTTGGACTATATAGGTTCCCTATCAGGGACTTGGACAATGTAGGTTAACTAGCGGGCATTTGGACTATCTAGGTTACCTATTGGGCACTTCGACTACGTAGGTTCCCTAGCGGGCCCTTGGACTATGTAGGTTAACTAGCGGGCTCTTTGACGATCTACGTTAGCAAACGGGCACTTGGACTATGTAGGTTACCTAGCAGGCACTTGGACTGTCTAGGTTACCTAGAGGGCACTTGGACTATCTAGGTTAACGAACGGGCGCTTGGACTATGTATTTTACCTAGCGGGCACTTGGATATCTATGTTATCTAGCGGGCACTTGGACATTGTAGGTTACCTAGCAGGCACTTGGACTATCTAGGTTCCCTAGCGGGCACTGGGACTATATAGGTTCCCTAAAGGGCACTTGGACTATGTAGGTTCCCTAGCAGGCACTCGGACTATGAAGGTTCCCTAGTGGGCTCTTGGACTATGTAGGTTCCCTAGCAGGCACTTGGACTGTCTAGGTTACCTAGCGGGCACTTGGACTATCTAGGTTAACGAACGGGCACTTGGACTATGTAGGTTAGCTAACAGGAACTTGGACTATCTAGGTTAACTAGCGGGCACTTGGACGATGCATGTTTCCTAGCGGGCACTTTGACTATCTAGGTTCCCTAGCGGGCAATTGGACTATGTGGGTACCCTAGCGGGCATTTGGACTATCTAGGTTACCTAACGGGCATATCGACTATGTAGGTTCCCTGGCGGGCACTTGGATTTTGTAGGTTCCCTTCTTGCACTTGAAGTATGTAGGTTACTAGCGGGCATTTGGACTATGTAGGTTACCTATCGGGCACTTGGACTATATAGTTTACCTAGCGGGCACTTGGACTATGTAGGTTAACTAGCGGGCACTTGGACTATGTAGTTTACCTAGCGGGCACTTAAACTATGTAGGTTAACTAGCGGGCAGTTGGACTATCTAGGTTACCTAGCGGGCGCATGGACTATGTACGTTTCCTAGCGGGCACTTGGACTATCTATGTTAACTAGCGGGCAAATGGACTATGTAGGATCCCTATCGGGCAATTATACTATGTGGGTTACCTAGCGGGCACGTGGACTATGTAGGTTACCTAGCGGGCCCTTGGACTATCTAGGTTACCTAACGGGCACTTGGACTATATAAGTTACCTAGAGGGCTCTTGGACAATTTAGGTTAACTAGCGGACACTTGGACGATCTAGGTTTACTAGCCGGCACTTGAACTATCTAGGTTACAAGCGGGCCCTTTGACTATGTAGGTTAACTAGCGGGCCCTTGGACTATGTAGGTTAACTAGAAGGGACTTGGACTATCAGGTTAACTACCAGTCACTTGGACTATGTTGGTAACCTAGCGGGAATTTGGTCTGTCTAGGTTATCTAGCGGGCACTTGGACTATCTAGGTTAACTAACGGGCACTTGAACTATGTAGGTTACCTAGCGGGCACTTGGACTATCTAGGTTAGCTAAGGGGCACCTGGACTATCTAAGTTAACTAGCGGGCACTTTTACTATGTAGGTTAACTAGCAGACACTTGGACGAACTAGGTTAACGAGCGGGCTTTTGGACTATGTAGGTTGCCTAGCGGGCACTGGACTATCTAGGTTAGTTAAAAGGAACTTGGACTATCTAGGTTACCTAACGGGCACTTGGACAATGCAGGTAACCTGACGGGCACTTGGCCTGACTAGGTTACCTAGCGGGCACATGGACTTCTAGGTTAACGAACGGGCACTTGGACTATGTAGGTTGCCTAGCGGGCACTTGGACGATCTATGTTAGGTAATGGAAACTTGGAATATCTAGGTTACCTAGCGGGAACTTGGACTATGTAGGTTACCTAGCGGGCACTTAGACTATCTAGGTTACCTAACGGGCACTTTGACTATTTAGGTTACCTAGCGGGCCCTTGGACTATCTAGGTTAGCTAACAGGAACTTGGACTATCTAGGTTACCTAGCAGGCACTAGGACTATGTAGGTTACCTAGCGGTCACTTGGAGTATCTAGGCTACCTAACGGGCACTTGGACTACGTAGGTTAACTAGCGGACACTTGGACGATCTAGGTTAACTAGCGGACACTTGGAATATCTAGGTTAACTAGGGGGCCCTTGGACTATGTATGTTAACTAGTGGGCAGTTAGATAATCTAGGTTAACTAGCGGGTTCTTGGACTATGTAGGTTAACTAGCGGGCCCTTCGACTATGTAGGTTAACTAGCGGGAACTTGGACGATCTAGATTAACTAGCAGGCACTTAGACTATCTAGGTTAACTAGCGGGCACATGGACTATCTAGGTTACCTAGCGGGCATTTGGACGATGCAGGTTCCCTAGCGGGCACGTGGACTATCCAGGCTCCCTATCGGGCACTTTGACTATGTAGGTTAATTAGTGGGCCCTTAGACGATCTAGGTTAGCTAACGGGCACTTGGACTATGTAGGTTAATTAGCGGGTATTTGGATTATGTAGGTGCCCAGGCGGGCATTTGGACTATATAGATTACCTAGCGTGCACTTGAACTATCTACGTTACCTAGCGAGTACTTGTACTATGTGGGTACCCTAGCGGGCATTTGGACTATCTAGGGTACCTAACGGGCACTTGGACTATGTAGGTCAACTAGCGGGCCCTTGGACTATCTAGGTTAGCTAACGGGCACTTGGATTATGTAAGTTAACTAGCGGGCCCTTGGACTATGTAGGTTAACTAGCACGCACTTGGACAATCTAGGTTAGCTAGCGGGCACTTGGACTATGAAGGTTAATTAGCGGGTACTTGGACTATGTTGGTTACTAGCGGGCATTTGGACTATGTAGGTTACCTAACGGGCACTTGGAGTCTGTAGGTTCCGTATCGGGCACTTGGACTATATTGGTTAACTTCGGGCACTAGGACTATGTAGGTTACCTAGCGGGCACTTTGATTATCTTGGTTACCTAGCGTGCACTCGGACTATGTAGGTTAACTAGCAGACACTTGGACGAACTAGGTTAACGAGCGGGCACTTTCACTATCTTGGTTACCTAGCGGGCACTTGGACTATGTAGGTTAACTAGCGGACACTTTGACGAACTAGGTTAAGGAGTGGGCCCTAGGGCTCTGTAGGTTACCTAGCGGGCACTTGGACTATCTAGGTTAGCTAACAGGTACTTGGACTATCTAGGTTACCTAGCGGGCACTTTGACTATGTAGATTACCTAGCGGGCACTAGGACTATCTAGGTTAGCTAACGGGCACTTGGAGTATCTAGGTTACCTAGCGGGCAGTTGGACTATGTAGGTTACCTAGCGGGCACTTGTACTATCTAGGTTAATGAACGGGCACTTGGACTATGTAGGTTACCTAAAGGGCACTTGGACTATCTGGGTTACCTAACGGGCACTTGGAAAATCTAGGTTAACTAGCGGGCACTTGGACTATCTAGGTTAACTAGCGAACACTTGGACGATGCAGGTTCCCTAGCGGGCACTTGGACTATCTAGGTTCCCTAACGGGCTCTTGGACTATGAAGGGTCTATAGCGGGCACTAGTACTATGTATGTCCCTTAGCGGACACTTGGACTAAGTTGGTTCCCTATCGGGCACTTGGACTATGTAGTTTAACTAGCGGGCCCTTGGACTATCTAGGTTACCTAGAAGGCACTTGGACTATGTACGTCCCCTAGTGGGAACTTGGGCTATCTAGGTTACCTAACGGGCAATAGGACTATCTAGGTTACCTAGAGACACTTGGACTATATAGGTTACCTAGCGGGCACTTGGACTATGTAGGTCAACTAGCGGGACCTTGGACTATCTAGGTTAGCTTTAGGGCACTTGGACTATGTAGGTTAACTAGAGAGCACTTGGACTATGTAGGTTAACTAGCGGGCACTTGCACCATCTAGGTTAACTAGCGGGCACTTGGAAAATATAGGTTAACTAGCGGGCACTTGGATTAGCTAGGTTACCCTGCGGGCACTTGAACCATGTAGGTTAACTAGTTGACCCTTGGACTATCTAGGTTAGCTAACCGGCACTTTGACTATATAGGTTAACAAGCGGGCATTTGGACATCTAGGTTCCCTAGCGGGCACTTGTTCTATGTACATACCCTAGCGGGCACTTGTACTATCTAGGTTACCTAGCGGGCACTTGGACTATTTACGTCCCCTAGTGGGCACCGGACTATCTAGGTTAACTAATGGGCACTAGGACTATCTAGGTTAACTAGTGGGCACATGTTCTATCTAGGTTACTTGGCGGGCACTTGGACTATGTAGGTCAACTAGCGGGCCCATGGACTATCTAGGTTAGATAACGGGAACTTGGATTATGTAAGTTAACTAGCGGGCACTTGGACTATGTAGGTTAACTAGCGGACACTTGGACGATCTAGGTTAACTAGCGGGCACTTACACTATGTAGATTAACTAGCGGGCCCTTGGACTATGTAAGTTAACTAGCGAGCACTTGGACGATCTAGGTTAACTAGCGGGCACTTGGATTATCTAGGTTAGCTAAAGGGATCTTGAACAATGTAGGTTAACTAGTGGGCCCTTAGAGTATGTAGGTTACCTAACGGGCACTTGGACTATAGAGGTTAATTAGCGGGTACTTGTACTATGAAGGTGCCCTATCGTGCACTTGGACTATCTAGGTTACCTAGTGTGCACTTGAATTATCTACGTTACCTAGCGGGTACTTGGACTATCTAGGTTAACTAACGGGCACTTGGACTATCTAGGTTAACTAAAGGGCACTTGGACTATGTAAATTCCATAGCGGGCACTTGGATTATGTAGCTTCCCTATCAGGCACTTGGACTATGTAGGTTACTAGCGGGCATTTGGACTATGTAGGTTACCTAACGGGCACTTGGACTATGTAGGTTCCGTATCGGGCACTTGGACTATTTTGGTTAACTAGCAGGCACGAGGACTATGTAGGTTACCAACGGGAACTTCGACTATCTAAGTTAGGTAACGGGCACTTGGACTATCTAGGTTACCTAGTGGGAACTTGGACAATGTAGGTTACCTAGCGGGCATTTTGACTATCTTGGTTACCTAGCGGGCACTTGGACTATGTAGGTTAACTAGCGAACACTTGCACGAACTAGGTTAACGAGCGGGCCATTGGACTATGTAGGTTACCTAGCGGGCACTTGGACTATCTAGGTTAGCTAACAGGAACTTGGACTATCTAGGTTACCTAGCGGGCACTTGGACTATCTAGCTTAGCTAACGGGCACTTGGAGTATCTAGGTTACCTAGCGGGCAGTTGGACTATGTAGGTTACCTAGCGGGCAATTGGACTATCTAGGTTACCTAACGGGCACTTGGACTATGTATGTCCCCTAGTGGGCACTTGGACAATCTAGGTTAACTAACGTGCACTAGGACTATCTAGGTTAACTAGCGGGCACTTGGTCTATCTAGGTTAGCTAACGGGCACTTGGATTATGTAAGTTAACTAGAGGGCACTTGGACTATGTAGGTTAACTAGCGGACACTTGGACGATCTAGGTTAACTAGCGGGCACTTACACTATGTAGATTAACTAGCGGCCCCTTGCACTATGTAGATTAACTAGCGGGCCCTTGGACTATGTAGGTTAACTAGCGCGCACTTGGACGATCTAGGTTAACTAGCAGGCACTTGGATTATCTAGGTTAGCTAGCGGGCACTTTAACAATGTAGGTTAACTAGTGGGCCCTTAGACTATCTAGGTTAGCTATCGGGCACTTGGACTATGTAGGTTCCGTATCGGGCATTTGGACTATGGTGATTAACTAGCGGGCACTAGGACTATGTAGGTTACCTAGCGGGCACTTGGACTATCGAGGTTAGCTAACAGGAACTTGGACTAACTAGGTTATCTAGCGGGCACTTGAACTATCTAGGTTAACTAGCGGACACTTGGACGAACTAGGTTAACGAGCGGGCCCTTGGACTATGTAGGTTACCTAGCGGGCACTTGGACTATCTAGGTTAGCTAACAGGAACATGGATTATCTAGGTTACCTAGCGGGCTCTTGGACTAACTAGGTTAGCTAACGGGCACTTGGACTATGCAGGTAACCTTGTGGGCACTTGGACAGTCTAGGTTACCTAGCGGGCACTTGGACTTCTATGTTAACGAACGGGCACTTGGACTATGTAGGTTTCCTAGCGGGCACTTGGACTATCTACGTTAGCTAACGGGCAATTGGATTATCTAGGTTACCTAGCGGCACATGGACAATGTAGGTTACCTAGCAGGCACTTGGACTGTCTAGGTAACCTAGCGGGCACTTGGACTATCTAGGTTAACGAATGGGCACTTAGACTATGTAGGTTACCTAGCGGGCACTTGGACTATCTATATTAGCTAACGGGCACTTGGACTATATAAGTTACCTAGCGGGCACATGGACTATGTAGGTTACCGAGCGGGCACTTGGACTATGTAGGTTACCTAGCGGGCACTTTGACTATCTAGGTTAACGAACGGGCACTTGGACTATGTAGGTTAGCTAACAGGAACTTGGACTATCTAGGTTAACTAGCGGGCACTTGGACGATGCAGGTTCCCTAGCGTGCACTTTGACTATGTAGGTTCCCTAGCGGGCACTTGGACTATGTGGGTATCCTAGCGGGCATTTGGACTATCTAGGATACCTAACGGGCATTTGGACTACGTAGGTTCCCTAGCGGGAACTTGGATTATGTAGGTTCCCTTCTTGCACTTGGACTATGTAGGTTACTAGCGGGCATTTGGACTATGTAGCTTACCTAGTGCGCACTAGGAATATGTAGGTTCCCTATCGGGCACTTGGACAATGTAGGTTAATTAGTGGGCGCTAGTACTATGTAGGTTACCTAGCGGGCCCTTGGATTATGTAAGTTAACTAGCGGGCACTTGGACTATCTAGGTTAACTAGCGGACACTTGGACGAACTAGGTTAACGAGCGGGCCCTTGGACTATGTAGGTTACCTAGCGGGAACTTGGACTATCTAGGTTAGCTAACAGGAATTTGGACTATCTAGGTTAACTAGAGGGCACTTCGACTATGTTGGTTACCTAGCGGGCACTTGGACTATCTAGGTTACCTAGCGGGCACTTAGACTATGTAGGTTAACTAGCGGGCACTTGGACGTACTAGGTTAACTAGCGGGCACTTGGATGATATCGCTTAACTAGCGGGCACTTGGATTATCTAGGTTGGCTAGCGGGCACTTGAACTATGTAGGTTAACTAGTGGGCCCTTAGACGATCTAGGTTAGCTAACGGGCACTTGGACTATGTAGGTTCCGTATCGGACACTTGGACTATGTTGGTTAACTAGCGGGCACTAGGACTATGTAGGTTACCTAGCGGGCACTTGGACTATCTAGGTTAGCTAACAGGAACTTGGACTAACTAGGTTACCAAGCGGGCACTTGGACTATCTAGGTTAACTAGCGGACACTTGGACGAACTAGGTTAACGAGTGGGCCCTAGGGCTCTGTAGGTTACCTAGCGGGCACTTGGACTATCTAGGTTAGCTAACAGGAACTTGGACTATCTAGGTTACCTAGCGGGCACTAGGACTATCTAGGTTAGCTAATGGGCACTTGGACTATGTAGGTTGCCTAGCGGGCACTTGGACTATCTACGTTAGCTAACGGGCAATTGGATTATCTAGGTTACCTAGCGGCACATGGACTATGTAGGTTACATAGCGGGCAATTGGACTATCTATGCTACCTAACGGGAACTTGGAAAATCTAGGTTAACTAGCGAGCACTTGGACTATCTAGGTTAACTAGCAGGCACTTGGAATATCTAGGTTAACTAGCGAGCACTTGGACGATGCAGTTTCCCTAGGGGGCTCTTGGACTATCTAGGTTCACTAACGGGCACTTGGACTATGTAGGTTCCCTGGCGGGCACTTGTACTATGTACGTCCCTTAGCGGGCACTTGGACTATGTTGGTTCCCTATCGGGCACTTGGACTATGTAGGTTAACTAGCAGGCCCTTGGACTATGTAGGTTAACTAGCGGGCACTTAGACTATCTAGGTTACCTAGCGGACAATTGGACTATGTACACATCCTAGCGGGCACTTTGACTATCTAGGTTACCAAGAGGGCACTTGGACTATGTATGTCCCCTAGTGGGCACTTGGACTCTCTGGTTACCTAAATGGCAATAAGACTATCTAGGTTACCTAGCGGCACTTGGACTATCTAGGTTACCTAGGGGGCACTTGGACTATGTAGGTCAACTAGCGGGCCCTTGGACTATCTAGGTTAGCTTACGTGCACTTGGACTATGTAGGTTAACTAGGGGGCACTTGGACTATGTAGGTTAACTAGAGGGCCCTTGGACTATGTAGGTTAACTAGCGGGCACTTGGACCATCTAGGTTAACTAGCGGGCACTTGGACTATATAGGTTAACTAGCGGGCACTTGGAGTAGCTAGGTTGCCTAGCGGGCACTTGAACCATGTAGGTTAACTAGTTGGCCCTTGGACTATCTAGGTTAGCTAACGGGCACTTGGACTATGTAGGTTAATTAGCGTGCACTTGGATTATGTAGGTGCCCTAGTGGGCATTTGGAGTATATAGATTACCTAGCGGGCACTTGGACTTGTAGGTAACCTAGCGGGCACTTGGACTATCTAGGTTACCTAGCGGGCACTTGGACTATCTAAGTTCCCTAGCGGGCACTTGGACTATATAGGTTCCCTAAAGGGCACTTGGACGATGTAGGTTCCCCAGCAGGCACTAGAAATATGAAGGTTCCCTAGCGGGCACTTGGATTATGTATGTTCCCTAGCAGGCCCTTTGACTATGTAAGTTCCCTAGAGGGCACTTCGACTATGTGGGTTCCCTAGCGGGCATTTGGACTATCTAGGTTACCTAAGGGGCACTTGGACTATGTGGGTACCCTAGCGAGCACTTGGACAATGTAGGTTAACTAGCGGGCGCTAGGACTATGTAGGTTACCTAGCGGGCCCTTGGACTATGTAGGTTAACAAGCGGGCACTTTGACTATCTAGGTTAACTAGCGGACACTTGGACGAACTAGGTTAACGAGCGGGCCCTTGGACTATGTAGGTTACCTAGCGGGCACTTGGACTATCTAGGTTATCTAACAGGAACTTGGACTATGCAGGTAACCTTGCGGGCACTTGGACAGTCTAGGTTACCTAGCGGGCACTTGGACTTCTATGTTAACGAACGGGCACTTGGACTATGTAGGTTGCCTAGCGGGCACTTGGACTATCTAGGTTAGCTAACGGGCCATTGGATTATCTAGGTTACCTAGCGGCACATGGACTATGTAGGTTACATAGCGGGCACTTGGACTATCTAGGTTACCTAACGGAAACTTAGAAAATCTCGGTTAACTAGCGCGCACTTGGACTATCTAGGTTAACTAGCAGGCACTTGGACTATCCAGGTTAACTAGCGAGCACTTGGACGATGCAGTTTCCCTAGCGGGCACTTGGACTATCTAGGTTCCCTAACTGGCACTTGAACTATGTAGGTTCCCTGGCGGACACTTGTACTATGTTCGTCCCTTAGAGGGCACTTGGACTATGTTGGTTCCCTATCGGGCACTTGGACTATGTAGGTTAACTAGCAGGCCCTTGGCCTATGTAGGTTAACTAGCGGGCACTTAGACTATCTAGGTTACCTAGCGGGCACTTGGACTATGTACACATCCTAGCGGGCACTTTGACTATCTAGGTTACCAAGAGAGCACTTGGACTATGTACGTCCCCTAGTGGGCACTTGGACTATCTAGGTTACCTAACGGGCAATAAGACTATCTAGGTTACCTAGCGGCACTTGAACTATCTAGGTTACCTAGCGGGCACTTGGACTATGTAGGTTTCCTTGCGGGCCCTTGGACTAACTAGGTTAGCTTACGGGCACTTGGACTATGTAGGTTAACCAGGGGGCACTTGGACTATGTAGGTTAACTAGAGGGCACTTGGATTATGTAGGTGCCCTAGTGGGCATTTGGACTATATAGATTACCTAGCGGGCACTTGGACTGGTAGGTAATCGAGCGGGCACTTGGACTATCTAGGTTACCTAGCGGGCACTTGGACTATCTAAGTTCCCTAGCGGGCTCTTGGACTATACAGGTTCCCTAAAGGGCACTTGGACTATGTAGGTTCCCTAGCAGGCACTAGGACTATGAAGGTTCCCTAGCGGGCACTTGGACTATGTATGTTCCCTAGAGGGCACTTCGACTATGTGGGTTCCCAAGCGGGCTATTGGACTATCTAGGTTACCTAACGGGCACTTGGACTATGTGGGTACACTAGCGGGCACTTGGACAATGTAGGTTAATTAGTGGACGCTAGGACTATGTAGGTTACCTAGCGGGCCCTTGGACTATGTAGGTTAACTAGCGGGCACTTGGACTATCTAGGTTAACTAGCGGACACTTGGACTATCTAGGTTAGCTAACATGAACTTGGACTATCTAGGTTACCTAGAGGGCACTTCGACTATGTAGGTTACCTAGTAGGCACTTGGAATATGTAGGTTAAGTAGCGGGCACTTGGACTATCTAGGTTACCTAGCGGGCACTTTGACTATGTAGGTTAACTAGCGGGCACTTGGACGTACTAGGTTAACTAGCGGGCCTTGGATGATATCGCTTAACTAGCGGGCACTTGGATTATCTAGGTTAGCTAGCGGGCACTTGAACTATGTAGGTTAACTAGTGGGCCCTTAGACGATGTAGGTTAGCTAACGGGCACTTGGACTATGTAGGTTAATTAGCAGGTATTTGGATTATGTAGGTGCCCTAGAGGGCATTTGGACTATATAGATTACCTAGTTTGCACTTGAACTATCTACGTTACCTAGCGAGTACTTCTACTATGTGGGTACCCTAGCGGGCATTTGGACTATCTAGGGTACCTAACGGGCACTTGGACTTTGTGGGTACCCTAGCTGGCACTTGGACAATTTAGGTTAACTAGCGGGCGCTAGGACTATGTAGGTTACCTAGCGGGCACTTGGACTAAGTAGGTTAACTAGCAGGCACTTGGACAATCTAGGTTACCTAGCAGGCACTTGGACTATGTACGTTTCCTAGCGGGCACTTTGACTATCTATGTTAACTAGCGGCCACATGGACTATGTAGGTTCCCTAGCGGGCACTTGGACTATGTAGGTTAACTAGCGGGCCCTTGGACTATCTAGGTTACCTAACGGGTACTTGGACTATCTAAGTTACCTAGAGGGCACTTGGACTATTTAGATTAACTAGCGGACACTTGTAATATCTAGGTTTAAAAGCGGGGACTTGGACAATCTAGGTTACCCTGTTGGCCCTTGGACTATGTAGGTTAACTAGCAGGCACTTGGACTATCTAGGTTTCCTAGCGGGCCCTTGGACTATGTAGGTAACCTAGCGGGCACTTGGACTATCTAGGATAACGAATGGGCACTTGGACTATGTAGGTTACCTAGCGGGCACTTGGACTATCTAGGTTAGTTAACAGGAACTTGGAATATCTAGGTTACCTAGCAGGCACTTGGACTATGTAGGTTACCTAGCGGGCACTTGGACTATCTAGGTTACCTAGCGGGCACTTGGACTATCTAAGTTCCCTACCGGGCTCTTGGACTATACAGGTTCCCTAAAGGGCACTTAGACTATGTAGGTTCCCTAGCAGGCACTAGGACTATGAAGGTTCCCTAGCGGGCACTTGGACTATGTATGTTCCCTAGCAGGCCTTTGACTATGTAAGTTCCCTAGAGGGCACTTCGACTATGTGGGTTCCCAAGCGGGCATTTGGACTATCTAGGTTACCTAACGGGCACTAGGACTATGTGGGTACCCTAGCGGGCACTTGGACAATGTAGGTTAATTAGTGGACGCTAGGAATATGTAGGTTAACTAGCGGGCCCTTGGACTATGTAGGTTAACTAGCGCGCACTTGGACTATCTAGGTTAACTAGCAGGCACTTGGACTATCCAGGTTAACTAGCGAGCACTTGGACGATGCAGTTTCCCTAGCGGGCACTTGGACTATCTAGGTTCCCTAACTGGCACTTGAACTATGTAGGTTCCCTGGCGGACACTTGTACTATGTTCGTCCCTTAGAGGGCACTTGGACTATGTTGGTTCCCTATCGGGCACTTGGACTATGTAGGTTAACTAGCAGGCCCTTGGCCTATGTAGGTTAACTAGCGGGCACTTAGACTATCTAGGTTACCTAGCGGGCACTTGGACTATGTACACATCCTAGCGGGCACTTTGACTATCTAGGTTACCAAGAGAGCACTTGGACTATGTACGTCCCCTAGTGGGCACTTGGACTATCTAGGTTACCTAACGGGCAATAAGACTATCTAGGTTACCTAGCGGCACTTGAACTATCTAGGTTACCTAGCGGGCACTTGGACTATGTAGGTTTCCTTGCGGGCCCTTGGACTAACTAGGTTAGCTTACGGGCACTTGGACTATGTAGGTTAACCAGGGGGCACTTGGACTATGTAGGTTAACTAGAGGGCACTTGGATTATGTAGGTGCCCTAGTGGGCATTTGGACTATATAGATTACCTAGCGGGCACTTGGACTGGTAGGTAATCGAGCGGGCACTTGGACTATCTAGGTTACCTAGCGGGCACTTGGACTATCTAAGTTCCCTAGCGGGCTCTTGGACTATACAGGTTCCCTAAAGGGCACTTGGACTATGTAGGTTCCCTAGCAGGCACTAGGACTATGAAGGTTCCCTAGCGGGCACTTGGACTATGTATGTTCCCTAGAGGGCACTTCGACTATGTGGGTTCCCAAGCGGGCTATTGGACTATCTAGGTTACCTAACGGGCACTTGGACTATGTGGGTACACTAGCGGGCACTTGGACAATGTAGGTTAATTAGTGGACGCTAGGACTATGTAGGTTACCTAGCGGGCCCTTGGACTATGTAGGTTAACTAGCGGGCACTTGGACTATCTAGGTTAACTAGCGGACACTTGGACTATCTAGGTTAGCTAACATGAACTTGGACTATCTAGGTTACCTAGAGGGCACTTCGACTATGTAGGTTACCTAGTAGGCACTTGGAATATGTAGGTTAAGTAGCGGGCACTTGGACTATCTAGGTTACCTAGCGGGCACTTTGACTATGTAGGTTAACTAGCGGGCACTTGGACGTACTAGGTTAACCAGCGGGCCTTGGATGATATCGCTTAACTAGCGGGCACTTGGATTATCTAGGTTAGCTAGCGGGCACTTGAACTATGTAGGTTAACTAGTGGGCCCTTAGACGATGTAGGTTAGCTAACGGGCACTTGGACTATGTAGGTTAATTAGCAGGTATTTGGATTATGTAGGTGCCCTAGAGGGCATTTGGACTATATAGATTACCTAGTTTGCACTTGAACTATCTACGTTACCTAGCGAGTACTTCTACTATGTGGGTACCCTAGCGGGCATTTGGACTATCTAGGGTACCTAACGGGCACTTGGACTTTGTGGGTACCCTAGCTGGCACTTGGACAATTTAGGTTAACTAGCGGGCGCTAGGACTATGTAGGTTACCTAGCGGGCACTTGGACTAAGTAGGTTAACTAGCAGGCACTTGGACAATCTAGGTTACCTAGCAGGCACTTGGACTATGTACGTTTCCTAGCGGGCACTTTGACTATCTATGTTAACTAGCGGCCACATGGACTATGTAGGTTCCCTAGCGGGCACTTGGACTATGTAGGTTAACTAGCGGGCCCTTGGACTATCTAGGTTACCTAACGGGTACTTGGACTATCTAAGTTACCTAGAGGGCACTTGGACTATTTAGATTAACTAGCGGACACTTGTAAGATCTAGGTTTAAAAGCGGGGACTTGGACAATCTAGGTTACCCTGTTGGCCCTTGGACTATGTAGGTTAACTAGCAGGCACTTGGACTATCTAGGTTTCCTAGCGGGCCCTTGGACTATGTAGGTAACCTAGCGGGCACTTGGACTATCTAGGATAACGAATGGGCACTTGGACTATGTAGGTTACCTAGCGGGCACTTGGACTATCTAGGTTAGTTAACAGGAACTTGGAATATCTAGGTTACCTAGCAGGCACTTGGACTATGTAGGTTACCTAGCGGGCACTTGGACTATCTAGGTTACCTAGCGGGCACTTGGACTATCTAAGTTCCCTACCGGGCTCTTGGACTATACAGGTTCCCTAAAGGGCACTTAGACTATGTAGGTTCCCTAGCAGGCACTAGGACTATGAAGGTTCCCTAGCGGGCACTTGGACTATGTATGTTCCCTAGCAGGCCTTTGACTATGTAAGTTCCCTAGAGGGCACTTCGACTATGTGGGTTCCCAAGCGGGCATTTGGACTATCTAGGTTACCTAACGGGCACTAGGACTATGTGGGTACCCTAGCGGGCACTTGGACAATGTAGGTTAATTAGTGGACGCTAGGAATATGTAGGTTAACTAGCGGGCCCTTGGACTATGTAGGTTAACTAGCGGGCACTTGGACTATCTAGGTTAACTAGCGGACACTTGGACTATCTAGGTTAGCTAACAGGAACTTGGACTATCTAGGTTACCTAGAGGGCACTTCGACTATGTAGGTTACCTAGCGGGCACTTGGAATATGTAGGTTAAGTAGCGGGCACTTGGACTATCTAGGTTACCTAGCGGGCACTTTGACTATGTAGGTTAACTAGCGGGCACTTGGACGTACTAGGTTAACTAGCGGGCACTTGGATGATATCGCTTAACTAGCAGGCACTTGGATTATCTAGGTTAGCTAGCGGGCACTTGAACTATGTAGGTTAACTAGTGGGCCCTTAGACGATCTAGGTTAGCTAACGGGCACTTGGACTATGTAGGTTCATTAGCGGGTATTTGGATTATGTAGGTGCCCTAGCGGGCATTTGGACTATATAGATTACCTAGCGTGCACTTGAACTATCTACGTTACCTAGCGAGTACTTGTACAATGTGGGTACCCTAGCGGGCATTTGGACTATCTAGGGTACCTAACGGGCACTTGGACTATGTGGGTACCCTAGCTGGCACTTGGACAATGTAGGTTAACTAGCGGGCGCTAGGACTATGTAGGTTACCTAGTGGGCACTTGGACTAAGTAGGTTAACTAGCAGGCACTTCGACAATCTAGGTTACCTAGCAGGCACTTGGACTATGTACGTTTCCTAGCGGGCACTTGGACTATCTATGTTAACTAGCGGCCACATGGACTATGTAGGTTCCCTAGCGGGCACTTGGACTATGTAGGTTAACTAGCGGGCCCTTGGACTATCTAGGTTACCTAACGGGTACTTGGACTATCTAAGTTACCTAGAGGGCACTTGGACTATTTAGATTAACTAGCGGACACTTGGAAGATCTAGGTTTAAAAGCGGGCACTTGGACAATCTAGGTTACCCTGCTGGCCTTTGGACTATGTAGGTTAACTAGTAGGCACTTGGACTATCAGGTTAACTAGCGGTCACTTGGACTATGTAGGTAACCTAGCGGGAACTTGGACTGTCTAGGTTACCTAGCGGGCAATTGGACTAACTAGGTTACCTAACAGGCAATTGGACTTTCTAGGTTACATAACGGGCCCTTGGACTATCTAGGTTAACTATCGGGCACTTGGACTATCTAGGTTTCCTAGCGGGCCCTTGGACTATGTAGGTTACCTAGCGGGCACTTGGACTATCTAGGTTAACGAATGGGCACTTGGACTATGTAGGTTACCTAGCGGGCACTTGGACTATCTAGGTTAGTTAACAGGAACTTGGAATATCTAGGTTACCTAGCGGGCACTTGGACTATGTAGGTTACCTAGCGGGCACTTGGACTATCTAGGTTACCTAGCGGGCACTTGGACTATCTAAGTTCCCTAGCGGGCTCTTGGACTATACAGGTTCCCTAAAGGGCACTTGGACTATGTAGGTTCCCTAGCAGGCACTAGGACTATGAAGGTTCCCTAGTGGGCACTTGGACTATGTATGTTCCCTAGAGGGCACTTCGACTATGTGGGTTCTCAAGCGGGCATTTGGACTATCTAGGTTACCTAACGGGCACTTGGACTATGTGAGTACCCTAGCGGGCACTTCGACAATGTAGGTTAATTAGTGGACGCTAGGACTATGTAGGTTACCTAGCGGGCCCTTGGACTATGTAGGTTAGCTAGCGGGCACTTGGACTATCTTGGTTAACTAGCGGACACATGGACTATCTAGGTTAGCTAAAATGAACTTGGACTATCTAGGTTACCTAGAGGGCACTTCGACTATGTAGGTTACCTAGTGGGCACTTGGAATATGTAGGTTAAGTAGCGGGCACTTGGACTATCTAGGTTACCTAGCGGGCACTTTGACTATGTAGGTTAACTAGCGGGCACTTGGACTATCTAGGTTACCTAGCGGGCACTTGGACTATCTAAGTTCCCTACCGGGCTCTTGGACTATACAGGTTCCCTAAAGGGCACTTAGACTATGTAGGTTCCCTAGCAGGCACTAGGACTATGAAGGTTCCCTAGCGGGCACTTGGACTATGTATGTTCCCTAGCAGGCCTTTGACTATGTAAGTTCCCTAGAGGGCACTTCGACTATGTGGGTTCCCAAGCGGGCATTTGGACTATCTAGGTTACCTAACGGGCACTAGGACTATGTGGGTACCCTAGCGGGCACTTGGACAATGTAGGTTAATTAGTGGACGCTAGGAATATGTAGGTTAACTAGCGGGCCCTTGGACTATGTAGGTTAACTAGCGGGCACTTGGACTATCTAGGTTAACTAGCGGACACTTGGACTATCTAGGTTAGCTAACAGGAACTTGGACTATCTAGGTTACCTAGAGGGCACTTCGACTATGTAGGTTACCTAGCGGGCACTTGGAATATGTAGGTTAAGTAGCGGGCACTTGGACTATCTAGGTTACCTAGCGGGCACTTTGACTATGTAGGTTAACTAGCGGGCACTTGGACGTACTAGGTTAACTAGCGGGCACTTGGATGATATCGCTTAACTAGCAGGCACTTGGATTATCTAGGTTAGCTAGCGGGCACTTGAACTATGTAGGTTAACTAGTGGGCCCTTAGACGATCTAGGTTAGCTAACGGGCACTTGGACTATGTAGGTTCATTAGCGGGTATTTGGATTATGTAGGTGCCCTAGCGGGCATTTGGACTATATAGATTACCTAGCGTGCACTTGAACTATCTACGTTACCTAGCGAGTACTTGTACAATGTGGGTACCCTAGCGGGCATTTGGACTATCTAGGGTACCTAACGGGCACTTGGACTATGTGGGTACCCTAGCTGGCACTTGGACAATGTAGGTTAACTAGCGGGCGCTAGGACTATGTAGGTTACCTAGTGGGCACTTGGACTAAGTAGGTTAACTAGCAGGCACTTCGACAATCTAGGTTACCTAGCAGGCACTTGGACTATGTACGTTTCCTAGCGGGCACTTGGACTATCTATGTTAACTAGCGGCCACATGGACTATGTAGGTTCCCTAGCGGGCACTTGGACTATGTAGGTTAACTAGCGGGCCCTTGGACTATCTAGGTTACCTAACGGGTACTTGGACTATCTAAGTTACCTAGAGGGCACTTGGACTATTTAGATTAACTAGCGGACACTTGGAAGATCTAGGTTTAAAAGCGGGCACTTGGACAATCTAGGTTACCCTGCTGGCCTTTGGACTATGTAGGTTAACTAGTAGGCACTTGGACTATCAGGTTAACTAGCGGTCACTTGGACTATGTAGGTAACCTAGCGGGAACTTGGACTGTCTAGGTTACCTAGCGGGCAATTGGACTAACTAGGTTACCTAACAGGCAATTGGACTTTCTAGGTTACATAACGGGCCCTTGGACTATCTAGGTTAACTATCGGGCACTTGGACTATCTAGGTTTCCTAGCGGGCCCTTGGACTATGTAGGTTACCTAGCGGGCACTTGGACTATCTAGGTTAACGAATGGGCACTTGGACTATGTAGGTTACCTAGCGGGCACTTGGACTATCTAGGTTAGTTAACAGGAACTTGGAATATCTAGGTTACCTAGCGGGCACTTGGACTATGTAGGTTACCTAGCGGGCACTTGGACTATCTAGGTTACCTAGCGGGCACTTGGACTATCTAAGTTCCCTAGCGGGCTCTTGGACTATACAGGTTCCCTAAAGGGCACTTGGACTATGTAGGTTCCCTAGCAGGCACTAGGACTATGAAGGTTCCCTAGTGGGCACTTGGACTATGTATGTTCCCTAGAGGGCACTTCGACTATGTGGGTTCTCAAGCGGGCATTTGGACTATCTAGGTTACCTAACGGGCACTTGGACTATGTGAGTACCCTAGCGGGCACTTCGACAATGTAGGTTAATTAGTGGACGCTAGGACTATGTAGGTTACCTAGCGGGCCCTTGGACTATGTAGGTTAGCTAGCGGGCACTTGGACTATCTTGGTTAACTAGCGGACACATGGACTATCTAGGTTAGCTAAAATGAACTTGGACTATCTAGGTTACCTAGAGGGCACTTCGACTATGTAGGTTACCTAGTGGGCACTTGGAATATGTAGGTTAAGTAGCGGGCACTTGGACTATCTAGGTTACCTAGCGGGCACTTTGACTATGTAGGTTAACTAGCGGGCACTTGGACGTACTAGGTTAACTAGCGGGCACTTGGATGATATCGCTTAACTAGCGGGCACTTGGATTATCTAGGTTAGCTAGCGGGCACTTGAACTATGTAGGTTAACTAGTGGGCCCTTAGACGATCTAGGTTAGCTAACGGGCACTTGGACTATGTAGGTTAATTAGCAGGTATTTGGATTATGTAGGTGCCCTAGAGGGCATTTGGACTATATAGATTACCTAGTTTGCACTTGAACTATCTACGTTACCTAGCGAGTACTTCTACTATGTGGGTACCCTAGCGGGCATTTGGACTATCTAGGGTACCTAACGGGCACTTGGACTTTTTGGGTACCCTAGCTGGCACTTGGACAATTTAGGTTAACTAGCGGGCGCTAGGACTATGTAGGTTACCTAGCGGGCACTTGGACTAAGTAGGTTAACGAATGGGCACTTGGACTATGTAGGTTACCTAGCGGGCACTTGGACTATCTAGGTTAGTTAACAGGAACTTGGAATATCTAGGTTACCTAGCGGGCACTTGGACTATGTAGGTTACCTAGCGGGCACTTGGACTATCTAGGTTACCTAGCGGGCACTTGGACTATCTAAGTTCCCTAGCGGGCTCTTGGACTATACAGGTTCCCTAAAGGGCACTTGGACTATGTAGGTTCCCTAGCAGGCACTAGGACTATGAAGGTTCCCTAGCGGGCACTTGGACTATGTATGTTCCCTAGCAGGCCCTTTGACTATGTAAGTTCCCTAGAGGGCATTTCGACTATGTGGGTTCCCGAGCGGGCATTTGGACTATCTAGGTTACCAAACGGGCACTTGGACTATGTGGGTACCCTAGCGGGCACTTGGACAATGTAGGTTAATTAGTGGACGCTAGGACTATGTAGGTTAACTAGCGGGCACTTGGACTATCTAGGTTTACTAGCGGAAACTTGGACCTACTAGGTTAACGAGCGGGCCCTTGGACTATGTAGGTTACCTAGCGGGCACTTGGACTATCTAGGTTAGCTAACAGGTACTTGGACTATCTAGGTTACCTAGAGGGCACTTCGACTATGTAGGTTACCTAGCGGGCACTTGGAATATGTAGGTTAAGTAGCGGGCACTTGGACTATCTAGGTTACCTAGCGGGCACTTTGACTATGTAGGTTAACTAGCGGGCACTTGGACGTACTAGGTTAACTAGCGGGCACTTGGATTATCTAGGTTAGCTAGCGGGCACTTGAACTATGTAGGTTAACTAGTGGGCCCTTAGACGATCTAGGTTAGCTAACGAGCACTTGGACTATGTAGGTTAATTAGCGGGTATTTGGATTATGTAGGTGCCCTAGCGGGCATTTGGACTATATAGATTACCTAGCGTGCACTTGAACTATCTACGTTACCTAGCGAGTACTTGTACAATGTGGGTACCCTAGCGGGCATTTGGACTATCTAGGGTACCTAACGGGCACTTGGACTATGTGGGTACCCTAGCTGGCACTTGGACAATGTAGGTTAACTAGCGGGCGCTAGGACTATGTAGGTTACCTAGCGGGCACTTGGACTAAGTAGGTTAACTAGGAGGCACTTGGACAATCTAGGTTACCTAGCAGGCATTTGGACTATGTACGTTTCCTAGCGGGCACTTGGACTATCTATGTTAACTAGCGGCCACATGGACTATGTAGGTTCCCTAGCGGGCACGTGGACTATGTAGGTTAACTAGCGGGCCCTTGGACTATCTAGGTTACCTAACGGGTACTTGGACTATCTAAGTTACCTAGAGGGCACTTGGACTATTTAGATTAATTTGCGGACACTTGCAAGATCTAGGTTTAAAAGCGGGCACTTGGACAATCTAGGTTACCCTGTTGGCCCTTGGATTATGTAGGTTAACTAGCAGGCACTTGGACTATCAGGTTAACTAGCGGTCACTTGGACTATGTAGGTAACCTAGCGGGAACTTGGACTGTCTAGGATACCCAGCGGGCAATTGGACTAACTAGGTTACCTAACAGGCAATTGGACTATCTAGGTTACCTAACTGGCCCTTGGACTATCTAGGTTAACTATCGGGCACTTGGACTATCTAGGTTTCCTAGTGGGCCCTTGGACTATGTAGGTTACCTAGCGGGCACTTGGACTATCTAGGTTAACGAATGGGCACTTGGACTATGTAGGTTACCTAGCGGGCACTTGGACTATCTAGGTTAGTTAACAGGAACTTGGAATATCTAGGTTTCCTAGCGGGCACTTGGAATATGTAGGTTACCTTTCGAGCACTTGGACTATCTAGGTTACCTAACGGGAACTTGGACTATGTAGGTTAACTAGAGGACACTTGGACGATGTAGGTTAACTAGCGGGCACTTGGACTATCTAGGTTAACGAATGGGCACTTGGACTATGTAGGTTACCTAGCGGGCACTTGGACTATCTAGGTTAGTTAACAGGAACATGGAATATCTAGGTTACCTAACAGGCACTTGGACTATGGAGGTTACTTTACGGGCACTTGGACTATCTTGGTTACCTAACGGGAACTTGGACTATGTAGGTTAACTAGCGGACACTTTGACTATCTAGGTTAACTAGCGGGCACTTGGACAAGGCAGGTTCCCTAGAGGGCACTTTGACTATGTAGGTTCCCTAGCGGGCACTTTGACTATGTAGGTTCCCTGGCGGGCACTTGGACTATATAGGTTCCCTATGGGCACTTGGACTATCTAGGTTTCCTAGCGGGCCCTTGGACTATGTAGGTTACCTAGCGGGCACTTGGACTATCTAGGATAACGAATGGGCACTTGGACTATGTAGGTTACCTAGCGGGCACTTGGAATATCTAGGTTAGTTAACAGGAACTTGGAATATCTAGGTTACCTAGCGGGCACTTGGACTATGTAGGTTACCTAGCGGGCACTTGGACTATCTAGGTTACCTAGCGGGCACTTGGACTATCTAAGTTCCCTACCGGGCTCTTGGACTATACAGGTTCCCTAAAGGGCACTTGGACTATGTAGGTTCCCTAGCAGGCACTAGGACTATGAAGGTTCCCTAGCGGGCACTTGGACTATGTATGTTCCCTAGCAGGCCTTTGACTATGTAAGTTCCCTAGAGGGCACTTCGACTATGTGGGTTCCCAAGCGGGCATTTGGACTATCTAGGTTACCTAACGGGCACTAGGACTATGTGGGTACCCTAGCGGGCACTTGGACAATGTAGGTTAATTAGTGGACCCTAGGAATATGTAGGTTACCTAGCGGGCCCTTGTACTATGTAGGTTATCTAGCGGACACTTGGACTATCTAGGTTAGCTAACAGGAACTTGGACTATCTAGGTTACCTAGAGGGCACTTCGACTATGTAGGTTACCTAGCGGGCACTTGGAATATGTAGGTTAAGTAGCGGGCACTTGGACTATCTAGGTTACCTAGCGGGCACTTTGACTATGTAGGTTAACTAGCGGGCACTTGGACGTACTAGGTTAACTAGCGGGCACTTGGATGATATCGCTTAACTAGCAGGCACTTGGATTATCTAGGTTAGCTAGCGGGCACTTGAACTATGTAGGTTAACTAGTGGGCCCTTAGACGATCTAGGTTAGCTAACGGGCACTTGGACTATGTAGGTTCATTAGCGGGTATTTGGATTATGTAGGTGCCCTAGCGGGCATTTGGACTATATAGATTACCTAGCGTGCACTTGAACTATCTACGTTACCTAGCGAGTACTTGTACAATGTGGGTACCCTAGCGGGCATTTGGACTATCTAGGGTACCTAACGGGCACTTGGACTATGTGGGTACCCTAGCTGGCACTTGGACAATGTAGGTTAACTAGCGGGCGCTAGGACTATGTAGGTTACCTAGCGGGCACTTGGACTAAGTAGGTTAACTAGCAGGCACTTGGACAATCTAGGTTACGTAGCAGGCACTTGGACTATGTACGTTTCCTAGCGGGCACTTGGACTATCTATGTTAACTAGCGGCCACATGGACTATGTAGGTTCCCTAGCGGGCACTTGGACTATGTAGGTTAACTAGCGGGCCCTTGGACTATCTAGGTTACCTAACGGGTACTTGGACTATCTAAGTTACCTAGAGGGCACTTGGACTATTTAGATTAACTAGCGGACACTTGGAAGATCTAGGTTTAAAAGCGGGCACTTGGACAATCTAGGTTACCCTGCTGGCCTTTGGACTATGTAGGTTAACTAGTAGGCACTTGGACTATCAGGTTAACTAGCGGTCACTTGGACTATGTAGGTAACCTAGCGGGAACTTGGACTGTCTAGGTTACCTAGCGGGCAATTGGACTAACTAGGTTACCTAACAGGCAATTGGACTTTCTAGGTTACCTAACGGGCCCTTGGACTATCTAGGTTAACTATCGGGCACTTGGACTATCTAGGTTTCCTAGCGGGCCCTTGGACTATGTAGGTTACCTAGCGGGCACTTGGACTATCTAGGTTAACGAATGGGCACTTGGACTATGTAGGTTACCTAGCGGGCACTTGGACTATCTAGGTTAGTTAACAGGAACTTGGAATATCTAGGTTACCTAGCGGGCACTTGGACTATGTAGGTTACCTAGCGGGCACTTGGACTATCTAGGTTACCTAGCGGGCACTTGGACTATCTAAGTTCCCTAGCGGGCTCTTGGACTATACAGGTTCCCTAAAGGGCACTTGGACTATGTAGGTTCCCTAGCAGGCACTAGGACTATGAAGGTTCCCTAGCGGGCACTTGGACTATGTATGTTCCCTAGCAGGCCCTTTGACTATGTAAGTTCCCTAGAGGGCACTTCGACTATGTGGGTTCCCGAGCGGGCATTTGGACTATCTAGGTTACCAAACGGGCACTTGGACTATGTGGGTACCCTAGCGGGCACTTGGACAATGTAGGTTAATTAGTGGACGCTAGGACTATGTAGGTTAACTAGCGGGCACTTGGACTATCTAGGTTTACTAGCGGACACTTGGACCTACTAGGTTAACGAGCGGGCCCTTGGACTATGTAGGTTACCTAGCGGGCACTTGGACAATCTAGGTTAGCTAACAGGTACTTGGACTATCTAGGTTACCTAGAGGGCACTTCGACTATGTAGGTTACCTAGCGGGCACTTGGAATATGTAGGTTAAGTAGCGGGCACTTGGACTATCTAGGTTACCTAGCGGGCACTTTGACTATGTAGGTTAACTAGCGGGCACTTGGACGTACTAGGTTAACTAGCGGGCACTTGGATTATCTAGGTTAGCTAGCGGGCACTTGAACTATGTAGGTTAACTAGTGGGCCCTTAGACGATCTAGGTTAGCTAACGAGCACTTGGACTATGTAGGTTAATTAGCGGGTATTTGGATTATGTAGGTGCCCTAGCGGGCATTTGGACTATATAGATTACCTAGCGTGCACTTGAACTATCTACGTTACCTAGCGAGTACTTGTACTATGTGGGTACCCTAGCGGGCATTTGGACTATCTAGGGTACCTAACGGGCACTTGGACTATGTGGGTACCCTAGCTGGCACTTGGACAATGTAGGTTAACTAGCGGGCGCTAGGACTATGTAGGTTACCTAGCGGGCACTTGGACTAAGTAGGTTAACTAGGAGGCACTTGGACAATCTAGGTTACCTAGCAGGCATTTGGACTATGTACGTTTCCTAGCGGGCACTTGGACTATCTATGTTAACTAGCGGCCACATGGACTATGTAGGTTCCCTAGCGGGCACGTGGACTATGTAGGTTAACTAGCGGGCCCTTGGACTATCTAGGTTACCTAACGGGTACTTGGACTATCTAAGTTACCTAGAGGGCACTTGGACTATTTAGATTAATTTGCGGACACTTGCAAGATCTAGGTTTAAAAGCGGGCACTTGGACAATCTAGGTTACCCTGTTGGCCCTTGGATTATGTAGGTTAACTAGCAGGCACTTGGACTATCAGGTTAACTAGCGGTCACTTGGACTATGTAGGTAACCTAGCGGGAACTTGGACTGTCTAGGATACCCAGCGGGCAATTGGACTAACTAGGTTACCTAACAGGCAATTGGACTATCTAGGTTACCTAACGGGCCCTTGGACTATCTAGGTTAACTATCGGGCACTTGGACTATCTAGGTTTCCTAGTGGGCCCTTGGATTATGTAGGTTACCTAGCGGGCACTTGGACTATCTAGGTTAACGAATGGGCACTTGGACTATGTAGGTTACCTAGCGGGCACTTGGACTATCTAGGTTAGTTAACAGGAACTTGGAATATCTAGGTTACCTAGCGGGCACTTGGAATATGTAGGTTACCTTGCGAGCACTTGGACTATCTAGGTTACCTAATGGGAACTTGGACTATGTAGGTTAACTAGAGGACACTTGGACGATGTAGGTTAACTAGCGGGCACTTGGACTATCTAGGTTAACGAATGGGCACTTGGACTATGTAGGTTACCTAGCGGGCACTTGGACTATCTAGGTTAGTTAACAGGAACATGGAATATCTAGGTTACCTAACAGGCACTTGGACTATGGAGGTTACTTTACGGGCACTTGGACTATCTTGGTTACCTAACGGGAACTTGGACTATGTAGGTTAACTAGCGGGCACTTGGAAAAGGCAGGTTCCCTAGAGGGCACTTTGACTATGTAGGTTCCCTAGCGGGCACTTTGACTATGTAGGTTCCCTGGCGGGCACTTGGACTATATAGGTTCCCTATGGGCACTTGGACTATCTAGGTTCCGTAACGGGCACTTGGACTATGTAGGTTCCCTATCGGGAACTTGGACTATGTATGTTAACAAGAGGGCACTTGGATGATCAAGGTTAACTAGCGGGCACTTGGACTATCTCGGTTAACTAGAGGGCCCTTGGACTATGTAGGTTAATTAGCGGACACTTGGACGAACTAGGTTAACGAGCGGGCCCTTGTACTATGTAGGTTACCTATCGCGCACTTTGACTATGTTGGTTATCTAGCGGGCACTTAGACTATCCAGGTTACGAAGCGAACACTTGGACTATGTAGGTTACCAAACGGGCACTTGGACTATCTAGGTTAACGAACGGACACTTGGACTATGTAGGTCACCTAGCGGGCACTTGGACTGTCTAGGTTACATAGCGGGCACTTGGCCTATTTAGGTTAACGAATGGGCACTTGGACTATGTAGGTTAGCTAACAGTCACTTGGACTCTCTAGGTTACCTAGCAGGCACTTGGACTATGTAGGTTACTTATCGGACACTTGGACGATCTAGGTTAACTAGCGGGCACTTGGACTATCTAGGTTAACTAGCGGGCCCTTGGGCTATCTAGGTTTACTAGCGGGCACTTGGACTATCTAGGTTAACTAGCGGGCACTTGGAATATGTAGTTTCCCCAGCGGGCATTTGGACTATCTAGGTTACCTAGCGGGCACTTGGACTATGTAGGTTACCTAGCAGGCACTTGGGCTATCTAGGTTACCTAGCGGGCTCTTGGACTATGTAGGTTACCAGCGGGCACTTGACCAATCTAGGTTAAAGAACGGGCACTTGGACTATGTAGGTTAACTAGCGGACACTTCGACTATCTAGGTTAGCTAACGGGCAATTGGACTATCTAGGTTACCTAGCTCGCACTTGGACTATGTAGGTTACCTAGCGGGCACTTGGACTATCTAGGTTACCTTGCAGGCACTTTGACTATCTAGGTTAACTAGCGGGCACTTGCACTATCTAGGTTGCTTAGCGAGCACTTGGACTATGTAGATTCCCTAGCGGGCACTTGGACTATGTAGGTTCCCTAGCAGGTACTTGGACTGTCTAAGTTAACTAGCGGGCAATTGCACTGTCTAGGTAACCTAGTGGGCACATGGACTATGTAGTTTACCTAGCAGGCACTTGGATTATGTAGGTTAACTAGCGTGCACTTGGACTATCTAGGTTACCTAGTGGGCACTTGGACTATGTAGGTTCCCTAGTAGGCACTTGGACTATGTAGGTAACCTAGTGGTCACTTGGACTGTCTTTGTTACGTAGCGGGCACTTGGACTATGTAGGTTAACTAGCGGGCACTTGGTCTATGTAGGTTAACTAGCAGGCCCTTGGACTATGTAAGTTAACTAGAGGGCACTTGGACGATCCTGGTTAACTAGAGGGCACTTGGACAATCTAGGTTAACTAGCGTAAACTTGGACTATCTAGGTTACCTAGCGGGAACTTGGACTATGTAGGTTCCCTAGCAGGCACTTGGACTATGTAGGTTACCTAGTGGTCACTTGGACTGTCTAGGTTACCTAGCGGGCACTTGGACTATGTAGGTTAACTAGCGGGCACTTGGTATATGTAGGTTAACTAGCAGGCCCTTGGAATATGTAAGTTAACTAGAGGGCACTTGGACGATCCTGGTTAACTAGAGGGCACTTGGACTATATAGGTTACCTAGCGGGCACTTGGACTATGTAGGTTACCAACCGGGAACTTGGACTATGTAGGTTAACTAGCGGGCACATGGATTATCTAGGTTAACTAACAGGCACTTGGACTATGTATGTTCCAGAGCGGGCACTTGGACTATGTAGGTTAACTAGCGGACACTTGCACTATGTAGGTTACCTAGCGGGCACTTGGACTATCTATGTTAACTAGCGGGCACTTGGACTATGTAGGTTACCTAGCGGACACTTGCACTATGTAGGTTACCTAGCAGGCACTTGGACTATGTAGGTTAACTAGAGGACACTTGGACGATCTAGGTTAACAAGTGGGCCCTTGGACTATGTAGATTAACTAGCCGGCACTTGGATGATCTAGGTTAACTAGCGGGCACTTGGACGATCTAGGTTAACCAGCGGGCACTTGGACTATCAAAATTAACAAGCGAGCCCTTGGACTATGTAGGTTAACTAAGGGGCCCTTGGACTATCTAGGTTACTTAGATAGCCCTTGGACTATATAGGTTCCCAAGCGAGCACTTGGACTATCTACTTTGGTAACGGGCACTTGTACTATCTAGGTTACCTTGCGGGAACTTGGACAATGTAGATTACCTAGCGGACACTTGGACTATCTAGGTTACCAAACGGGCACTTTGACTATGTAGGTTACCTAGCGGGCACTTGGATTATGTAGGTTAACTAGCGGGCGCTTGGACTATCTAGGTTACCTAACGGGCACTTGGATTATGCAGGTAACCTAGCGGGCACTTGGACTGTCTAGGTTTCCTAGCGGGCACTTGGACTTCTAGGTTAACGAACGGGCACTTGGGCTATGTAGGTTGCCTAGCTGGCACTTGGACTCTCTAGGTTAACTAGCGGGTTCTTGGACTATGTAGGTTAACTAGCGGGCCCTTGTACTATGTAGTTTAACTAGCGGACACTTGGAGGTTCTAGGTTAACTAGCGGGCACTTGGACTATCTAGGTTAACTAGCGGGCACTTGGATTATCTAGGTTACCTAGCAGGCACTTGCACGATGCAGGTTCCCTAGTGGGCACTTTGACTATCTAGGCTCCTTAACGGGCACTTGGTCTATGTAGGTTACCTAACGGGCACTTGGTCTATGTACATACCCTAGCGGGCACTTGGACGAACAAGGTTAACGAGCGGGCCCTTGGACTATGTAGGTTACCTAGCGGGCACTAGGACTATCTAGGTTAACTAACAGGAACTTGGACTATCTAGGTTACCTAGCGGGAACTTTGAATATGTAGGTACCTGGCGGGCACTTGGACTATCTAGGTTAGCTAACGGGTACTTGGAATATCTAGGTTACCTAGCGGGCACTTGGACTATGTAGGTTACCTAACAGGCACTTGGACTATGCAGGTAACGTAGCGGGCACTTGGACTTCTAGGTTAACGAACGGGCACTCGGAGTATGTAGGTTGCCTAGCGGGCACTTGGACGATCTAGGATAGGTAACGGGCCCTTGACTATCTAGGTTCCCTAGCGGGCACTTGGACTATCTAGGCTACCTAAGGGCACTTGGACTATGTAGGTTAACTAGAGGACACTTGGACAATCTAGGTTAACTAGCGGGCACTTGTACTATCTAGGTTAACTAGCGTTCACTTGGACTATGTAGGTTCCTTAACGGGCACTTGGACTATCTAGGTTGCCTAGCGGGCACTTGGAGGATATAGGTTAACTAGCGTGCCCTTGGAATATCTAGGTCACATAGCAGGCACTTGGTATATAGGTTAACTAGCGGACAATTGGACAATCTAGGTTAACTAGCGGGTACTTGGACTATCTAGGTTAACTAGCGGGAACTTGGACTATGTAGGTTAACTAGCAGACACTTGCATTATGTAGGTTACCTAGCAGGCACTTGGACTATCTAGGTTAACTAGCGGTCACTTGGACTATGTAGGTTAACTAGCGGATACTTGCACTATGTAGGTTAACTATCGGGCACTTGGACTAAGTACCTCACCTAGCGGGCACTTGGACTATGTAGGTTACCTAGCGGACACTTGCACTATGTAGGTTACCTAACAGGCACTTGGACTATGTAGGTTAACTAGAGGACAATTGGACGATCTAGGTTAACAAGTGGGCCCTTGGACTATGTAGATTGACTAGCCGGCACTTGGATGATCTAGGTTAACTAGCGGGCATTTGGACGATCTAGGTTAACCAGCGGGCACTTGGACTATCAAAATTAACAAGCGAGCCCTTGGACTATGTAGGTTAACTAGCAGGCCCTTGGACTATCTAGGTTACCTAGATAGCACTTGGATTATATAGGTTCCCTAGCGGGCACTTGGACTATCTAGGTTAACGAACGGGCACTTGGACTATGCAGGTAACCTAGCCGGCACTTGGACTGTCTAGGTTACATAGCGGGCACTTGGATTTCTAGGTTAACGAATGGGCACTTGGACTATGTAGGTTGCCTAGCGAGCACTTGGACTATCTAGGTTAGGTAACGGGCACTTGGACTATCTAGGTTACCTTGCGGGAACTTGGACAATATAGGTTACCTAGAGGGCACTTGGACTATCTAGGTTACCAAACGGGCACTTTGACTATCTAGGTTACCTAGCGGGCACTTGGACTATGTAGGTTAACTAGCGGGCACTTGGACTATCTAGGTTACCTAACGGGCACTTGGATTATGCAGGTAACCTAGCGGGCACTTGGACTGTCTAGGTTTCCAAGCGGGCACTTGGACTTCTAGGTTAACGAACAGGCACTTGGACTATGTAGGTTGCCTAGCGGGCACTTGGACTATCTAGGTTACCTTGCAGGCACTTTGACTATCTAGGTTAACTAGCGGGCACTTGCACTATCTAGGTTGCTTAGCGAGCACTTGGACTATGTAGATTCCCTAGCGGGCACTTGGACTATGTAGGTTCCCTAGCAGGTACTTGGACTGTCTAAGTTAACTAGAGGGCAATTGCACTGTCTAGGTAACCTAGTGGGCACATGGACTATGTAGTTTACCTAGCAGGCACTTGGATTATGTAGGTTAACTAGCGTGCACTTGGACTATCTAGGTTACCTAGTGGGCACTTGGACTATGTAGGTTCCCTAGTAGGCACTTGGACTATGTAGGTAACCTAGTGGTCACTTGGACTGTCTTTGTTACGTAGCGGGCACTTGGACTATGTAGGTTAACTAGCGGGCACTTGGTCTATGTAGGTTAACTAGCAGGCCCTTGGACTATGTAAGTTAACTAGAGGGCACTTGGACGATCCTGGTTAACTAGAGGGCACTTGGACAATCTAGGTTAACTAGCGTAAACTTGGACTATCTAGGTTACCTAGCGGGAACTTGGACTATGTAGGTTCCCTAGCAGGCACTTGGACTATGTAGGTTACCTAGTGGTCACTTGGACTGTCTAGGTTACCTAGCGGGCACTTGGACTATGTAGGTTAACTAGCGGGCACTTGGTATATGTAGGTTAACTAGCAGGCCCTTGGAATATGTAAGTTAACTAGAGGGCACTTGGACGATCCTGGTTAACTAGAGGGCACTTGGACTATATAGGTTACCTAGCGGGCACTTGGACTATGTAGGTTACCAACCGGGAACTTGGACTATGTAGGTTAACTAGCGGGCACATGGATTATCTAGGTTAACTAACAGGCACTTGGACTATGTATGTTCCAGAGCGGGCACTTGGACTATGTAGGTTAACTAGCGGACACTTGCACTATGTAGGTTACCTAGCGGGCACTTGGACTATCTATGTTAACTAGCGGGCACTTGGACTATGTAGGTTACCTAGCGGACACTTGCACTATGTAGGTTACCTAGCAGGCACTTGGACTATGTAGGTTAACTAGAGGACACTTGGACGATCTAGGTTAACAAGTGGGCCCTTGGACTATGTAGATTAACTAGCCGGCACTTGGATGATCTAGGTTAACTAGCGGGCACTTGGACGATCTAGGTTAACCAGCGGGCACTTGGACTATCAAAATTAACAAGCGAGCCCTTGGACTATGTAGGTTAACTAAGGGGCCCTTGGACTATCTAGGTTACTTAGATAGCCCTTGGACTATATAGGTTCCCAAGCGAGCACTTGGACTATCTACTTTGGTAACGGGCACTTGTACTATCTAGGTTACCTTGCGGGAACTTGGACAATGTAGATTACCTAGCGGACACTTGGACTATCTAGGTTACCAAACGGGCACTTTGACTATGTAGGTTACCTAGCGGGCACTTGGACTATGTAGGTTAACTAGCGGGCGCTTGGACTATCTAGGTTACCTAACGGGCACTTGGATTATGCAGGTAACCTAGCGGGCACTTGGACTGTCTAGGTTTCCTAGCGGGCACTTGGACTTCTAGGTTAACGAACGGGCACTTGGGCTATGTAGGTTGCCTAGCTGGCACTTGGACTCTCTAGGTTAACTAGCGGGTTCTTGGACTATGTAGGTTAACTAGCGGGCCCTTGGACTATGTAGGTTAACTAGCGGACACTTGGAGGTTCTAGGTTAACTAGCGGGCACTTGGACTATCTAGGTTAACTAGCGGGCACTTGGATTATCTAGGTTACCTAGCAGGCACTTGCACGATGCAGGTTCCCTAGCGGGCACTTTGACTATCTAGGCTCCTTAACGGGCACTTGGTCTATGTAGGTTACCTAACGGGCACTTGGTCTATGTACATACCCTAGCGGGCACTTGGACGAACAAGGTTAACGAGCGGGCCCTTGGACTATGTAGGTTACCTAGCGGGCACTAGGACTATCTAGGTTAACTAACAGGAACTTGGACTATCTAGGTTACCTAGCGGGAACTTTGAATATGTAGGTACCTGGCGGGCACTTGGACTATCTAGGTTAGCTAACGGGTACTTGGAATATCTAGGTTACCTAGCGGGCACTTGGACTATGTAGGTTACCTAACAGGCACTTGGACTATGCAGGTAACGTAGCGGGCACTTGGACTTCTAGGTTAACGAACGGGCACTCGGAGTATGTAGGTTGCCTAGCGGGCACTTGGACGATCTAGGATAGGTAACGGGCCCTTGACTATCTAGGTTCCCTAGCGGGCACTTGGACTATCTAGGCTACCTAAGGGCACTTGGACTATGTAGGTTAACTAGAGGACACTTGGACAATCTAGGTTAACTAGCGGGCACTTGTACTATCTAGGTTAACTAGCGTTCACTTGGACTATGTAGGTTCCTTAACGGGCACTTGGACTATCTAGGTTGCCTAGCGGGCACTTGGACGATATAGGTTAACTAGCGTGCCCTTGGAATATCTAGGTCACGTAGCAGGCACTTGGTATATAGGTTAACTAGCGGACAATTGGACAATCTAGGTTAACTAGCGGGTACTTGGACTATCTAGGTTAACTAGCGGGAACTTGGACTATGTAGGTTAACTAGCAGACACTTGCATTATGTAGGTTACCTAGCAGGCACTTGGACTATCTAGGTTAACTAGCGGTCACTTGGACTATGTAGGTTAACTAGCGGATACTTGCACTATGTAGGTTAACTATCGGGCACTTGGACTAAGTACCTCACCTAGCGGGCACTTGGACTATGTAGGTTACCTAGCGGACACTTGCACTATGTAGGTTACCTAACAGGCACTTGGACTATGTAGGTTAACTAGAGGACAATTGGACGATCTAGGTTAACAAGTGGGCCCTTGGACTATGTAGATTTACTAGCCGGCACTTGGATGATCTAGGTTAACTAGCGGGCATTTGGACGATCTAGGTTAACCAGCGGGCACTTGGACTATCAAAATTAACAAGCGAGCCCTTGGACTATGTAGGTTAACTAGCGGGCCCTTGGACTATCTAGGTTACCTAGATAGCACTTGGATTATATAGGTTCCCTAGCGGGCACTTGGACTATCTAGGTTAACGAACGGGCACTTGGACTATGCAGGTAACCTAGCCGGCACTTGGACTGTCTAGGTTACATAGCGGGCACTTGGATTTCTAGGTTAACGAATGGGCACTTGGACTATGTAGGTTGCCTAGCGAGCACTTGGACTATCTAGGTTAGGTAACGGGCACTTGGACTATCTAGGTTACCTTGCGGGAACTTGGACAATATAGGTTACCTAGAGGGCACTTGGACTATCTAGGTTACCAAACGGGCACTTTGACTATCTAGGTTACCTAGCGGGCACTTGGACTATGTAGGTTAACTAGCGGGCACTTGGACTATCTAGGTTACCTAACGGGCACTTGGATTATGCAGGTAACCTAGCGGGCACTTGGACTGTCTAGGTTTCCAAGCGGGCACTTGGACTTCTAGGTTAACGAACAGGCACTTGGACTATGTAGGTTGCCTAGCGGGCACTTGGACTATCTAGGTTACCTTGCAGGCACTTTGACTATCTAGGTTAACTAGCGGGCACTTGCACTATCTAGGTTGCTTAGCGAGCACTTGGACTATGTAGATTCCCTAGCGGGCACTTGGACTATGTAGGTTCCCTAGCAGGTACTTGGACTGTCTAAGTTAACTAGCGGGCAATTGCACTGTCTAGGTAACCTAGTGGGCACATGGACTATGTAGTTTACCTAGCAGGCACTTGGATTATGTAGGTTAACTAGCGTGCACTTGGACTATCTAGGTTACCTAGTGGGCACTTGGACTATGTAGGTTCCCTAGTAGGCACTTGGACTATGTAGGTAACCTAGTGGTCACTTGGACTGTCTTTGTTACGTAGCGGGCACTTGGACTATGTAGGTTAACTAGCGGGCACTTGGTCTATGTAGGTTAACTAGCAGGCCCTTGGACTATGTAAGTTAACTAGAGGGCACTTGGACGATCCTGGTTAACTAGAGGGCACTTGGACAATCTAGGTTAACTAGCGTAAACTTGGACTATCTAGGTTACCTAGCAGGAACTTGGACTATGTAGGTTCCCTAGCAGGCACTTGGACTATGTAGGTTACCTAGTGGTCACTTGGACTGTCTAGGTTACCTAGCGGGCACTTGGACTATGTAGGTTAACTAGCGGGCACTTGGTATATGTAGGTTAACTAGCAGGCCCTTGGAATATGTAAGTTAACTAGAGGGCACTTGGACGATCCTGGTTAACTAGAGGGCACTTGGACTATATAGGTTACCTAGCGGGCACTTGGACTATGTAGGTTACCAACCGGGAACTTGGACTATGTAGGTTAACTAGCGGGCACATGGATTATCTAGGTTAACTAACAGGCACTTGGACTATGTATGTTCCAGAGCGGGCACTTGGACTATGTAGGTTAACTAGCGGACACTTGCACTATGTAGGTTACCTAGCGGGCACTTGGACTATCTATGTTAACTAGCGGGCACTTGGACTATGTAGGTTACCTAGCGGACACTTGCACTATGTAGGTTACCTAGCAGGCACTTGGACTATGTAGGTTAACTAGAGGACACTTGGACGATCTAGGTTAACAAGTGGGCCCTTGGACTATGTAGATTAACTAGCCGGCACTTGGATGATCTAGGTTAACTAGCGGGCACTTGGACGATCTAGGTTAACCAGCGGGCACTTGGACTATCAAAATTAACAAGCGAGCCCTTGGACTATGTAGGTTAACTAAGGGGCCCTTGGACTATCTAGGTTACTTAGATAGCCCTTGGACTATATAGGTTCCCAAGCGAGCACTTGGACTATCTACTTTGGTAACGGGCACTTGTACTATCTAGGTTACCTTGCGGGAACTTGGACAATGTAGATTACCTAGCGGACACTTGGACTATCTAGGTTACCAAACGGGCACTTTGACTATGTAGGTTACCTAGCGGGCACTTGGACTATGTAGGTTAACTAGCGGGCGCTTGGACTATCTAGGTTACCTAACGGGCACTTGGATTATGCAGGTAACCTAGCGGGCACTTGGACTGTCTAGGTTTCCTAGCGGGCACTTGGACTTCTAGGTTAACGAACGGGCACTTGGGCTATGTAGGTTGCCTAGCTGGCACTTGGACTCTCTAGGTTAACTAGCGGGTTCTTGGACTATGTAGGTTAACTAGCGGGCCCTTGGACTATGTAGGTTAACTAGCGGACACTTGGAGGTTCTAGGTTAACTAGCGGGCACTTGGACTATCTAAGTTAACTAGCGGGCACTTGGATTATCTAGGTTACCTAGCAGGCACTTGCACGATGCAGGTTCCCTAGCGGGCACTTTGACTATCTAGGCTCCTTAACGGGCACTTGGTCTATGTAGGTTACCTAACGGGCACTTGGTCTATGTACATACCCTAGCGGGCACTTGGACGAACAAGGTTAACGAGCGGGCCCTTGGACTATGTAGGTTACCTAGCGGGCACTAGGACTATCTAGGTTAACTAACAGGAACTTGGACTATCTAGGTTACCTAGCGGGAACTTTGAATATGTAGGTACCTGGCGGGCACTTGGACTATCTAGGTTAGCTAACGGGTACTTGGAATATCTAGGTTACCTAGCGGGCACTTGGACTATGTAGGTTACCTAACAGGCACTTGGACTATGCAGGTAACGTAGCGGGCACTTGGACTTCTAGGTTAACGAACGGGCACTCGGAGTATGTAGGTTGCCTAGCGGGCACTTGGACGATCTAGGATAGGTAACGGGCCCTTGACTATCTAGGTTCCCTAGCGGGCACTTGGACTATCTAGGCTACCTAAGGGCACTTGGACTATGTAGGTTAACTAGAGGACACTTGGACAATCTAGGTTAACTAGCGGGCACTTGTACTATCTAGGTTAACTAGCGTTCACTTGGACTATGTAGGTTCCTTAACGGGCACTTGGACTATCTAGGTTGCCTAGCGGGCACTTGGACGATATAGGTTAACTAGCGTGCCCTTGGAATATCTAGGTCACGTAGCAGGCACTTGGTATATAGGTTAACTAGCGGACAATTGGACAATCTAGGTTAACTAGCGGGTACTTGGACTATCTAGGTTAACTAGCGGGAACTTGGACTATGTAGGTTAACTAGCAGACACTTGCATTATGTAGGTTACCTAGCAGGCACTTGGACTATCTAGGTTAACTAGCGGTCACTTGGACTATGTAGGTTAACTAGCGGATACTTGCACTATGTAGGTTAACTATCGGGCACTTGGACTAAGTACCTCACCTAGCGGGCACTTGGACTATGTAGGTTACCTAGCGGACACTTGCACTATGTAGGTTACCTAACAGGCACTTGGACTATGTAGGTTAACTAGAGGACAATTGGACGATCTAGGTTAACAAGTGGGCCCTTGGACTATGTAGATTGACTAGCCGGCACTTGGATGATCTAGGTTAACTAGCGGGCATTTGGACGATCTAGGTTAACCAGCGGGCACTTGGACTATCAAAATTAACAAGCGAGCCCTTGGACTATGTAGGTTAACTAGCGGGCCCTTGGACTATCTAGGTTACCTAGATAGCACTTGGATTATATAGGTTCCCTAGCGGGCACTTGGACTATCTAGGTTAACGAACGGGCACTTGGACTATGCAGGTAACCTAGCCGGCACTTGGCCTGTCTAGGTTACATAGCGGGCACTTGGATTTCTAGGTTAACGAATGGGCACTTGGACTATGTAGGTTGCCTAGCGAGCACTTGGACTATCTAGGTTAGGTAACGGGCACTTGGACTATCTAGGTTACCTTGCGGGAACTTGGACAATATAGGTTACCTAGAGGGCACTTGGACTATCTAGGTTACCAAACGGGCACTTTGACTATCTAGGTTACCTAGCGGGCACTTGGACTATGTAGGTTAACTAGCGGGCACTTGGACTATCTAGGTTACCTAACGGGCACTTGGATTATGCAGGTAACCTAGCGGGCACTTGGACTGTCTAGGTTTCCAAGCGGGCACTTGGACTTCTAGGTTAACGAACAGGCACTTGGACTATGTAGGTTGCCTAGCGGGCACTTGGACTATCTAGGTTACCTTGCAGGCACTTTGACTATCTAGGTTAACTAGCGGGCACTTGCACTATCTAGGTTGCTTAGCGAGCACTTGGACTATGTAGATTCCCTAGCGGGCACTTGGACTATGTAGGTTCCCTAGCAGGTACTTGGACTGTCTAAGTTAACTAGCGGGCAATTGCACTGTCTAGGTAACCTAGTGGGCACATGGACTATGTAGTTTACCTAGCAGGCACTTGGATTATGTAGGTTAACTAGCGTGCACTTGGACTATCTAGGTTACCTAGTGGGCACTTGGACTATGTAGGTTCCCTAGTAGGCACTTGGACTATGTAGGTAACCTAGTGGTCACTTGGACTGTCTTTGTTACGTAGCGGGCACTTGGACTATGTAGGTTAACTAGCGGGCACTTGGTCTATGTAGGTTAACTAGCAGGCCCTTGGACTATGTAAGTTAACTAGAGGGCACTTGGACGATCCTGGTTAACTAGAGGGCACTTGGACAATCTAGGTTAACTAGCGTAAACTTGGACTATCTAGGTTACCTAGCGGGAACTTGGACTATGTAGGTTCCCTAGCAGGCACTTGGACTATGTAGGTTACCTAGTGGTCACTTGGACTGTCTAGGTTACCTAGCGGGCACTTGGACTATGTAGGTTAACTAGCGGGCACTTGGTATATGTAGGTTAACTAGCAGGCCCTTGGAATATGTAAGTTAACTAGAGGGCACTTGGACGATCCTGGTTAACTAGAGGGCACTTGGACTATATAGGTTACCTAGCGGGCACTTGGACTATGTAGGTTACCAACCGGGAACTTGGACTATGTAGGTTAACTAGCGGGCACATGGATTATCTAGGTTAACTAACAGGCACTTGGACTATGTATGTTCCAGAGCGGGCACTTGGACTATGTAGGTTAACTAGCGGACACTTGCACTATGTAGGTTACCTAGCGGGCACTTGGACTATCTATGTTAACTAGCGGGCACTTGGACTATGTAGGTTACCTAGCGGACACTTGCACTATGTAGGTTACCTAGCAGGCACTTGGACTATGTAGGTTAACTAGAGGACACTTGGACGATCTAGGTTAACAAGTGGGCCCTTGGACTATGTAGATTAACTAGCCGGCACTTGGATGATCTAGGTTAACTAGCGGGCACTTGGACGATCTAGGTTAACCAGCGGGCACTTGGACTATCAAAATTAACAAGCGAGCCCTTGGACTATGTAGGTTAACTAAGGGGCCCTTGGACTATCTAGGTTACTTAGATAGCCCTTGGACTATATAGGTTCCCAAGCGAGCACTTGGACTATCTACTTTGGTAACGGGCACTTGTACTATCTAGGTTACCTTGCGGGAACTTGGACAATGTAGATTACCTAGCGGACACTTGGACTATCTAGGTTACCAAACGGGCACTTTGACTATGTAGGTTACCTAGCGGGCACTTGGACTATGTAGGTTAACTAGCGGGCGCTTGGACTATCTAGGTTACCTAACGGGCACTTGGATTATGCAGGTAACCTAGCGGGCACTTGGACTGTCTAGGTTTCCTAGCGGGCACTTGGACTTCTAGGTTAACGAACGGGCACTTGGGCTATGTAGGTTGCCTAGCTGGCACTTGGACTCTCTAGGTTAACTAGCGGGTTCTTGGACTATGTAGGTTAACTAGCGGGCCCTTGGACTATGTAGGTTAACTAGCGGACACTTGGAGGTTCTAGGTTAACTAGCGGGCACTTGGACTATCTAGGTTAACTAGCGGGCACTTGGATTATCTAGGTTACCTAGCAGGCACTTGCACGATGCAGGTTCCCTAGCGGGCACTTTGACTATCTAGGCTCCTTAACGGGCACTTGGTCTATGTAGGTTACCTAACGGGCACTTGGTCTATGTACATACCCTAGCGGGCACTTGGACGAACAAGGTTAACGAGCGGGCCCTTGGACTATGTAGGTTACCTAGCGGGCACTAGGACTATCTAGGTTAACTAACAGGAACTTGGACTATCTAGGTTACCTAGCGGGAACTTTGAATATGTAGGTACCTGGCGGGCACTTGGACTATCTAGGTTAGCTAACGGGTACTTGGAATATCTAGGTTACCTAGCGGGCACTTGGACTATGTAGGTTACCTAACAGGCACTTGGACTATGCAGGTAACGTAGCGGGCACTTGGACTTCTAGGTTAACGAACGGGCACTCGGAGTATGTAGGTTGCCTAGCGGGCACTTGGACGATCTAGGATAGGTAACGGGCCCTTGACTATCTAGGTTCCCTAGCGGGCACTTGGACTATCTAGGCTACCTAAGGGCACTTGGACTATGTAGGTTAACTAGAGGACACTTGGACAATCTAGGTTAACTAGCGGGCACTTGTACTATCTAGGTTAACTAGCGTTCACTTGGACTATGTAGGTTCCTTAACGGGCACTTGGACTATCTAGGTTGCCTAGCGGGCACTTGGACGATATAGGTTAACTAGCGTGCCCTTGGAATATCTAGGTCACGTAGCAGGCACTTGGTATATAGGTTAACTAGCGGACAATTGGACAATCTAGGTTAACTAGCGGGTACTTGGACTATCTAGGTTAACTAGCGGGAACTTGGACTATGTAGGTTAACTAGCAGACACTTGCATTATGTAGGTTACCTAGCAGGCACTTGGACTATCTAGGTTAACTAGCGGTCACTTGGACTATGTAGGTTAACTAGCGGATACTTGCACTATGTAGGTTAACTATCGGGCACTTGGACTAAGTACCTCACCTAGCGGGCACTTGGACTATGTAGGTTACCTAGCGGACACTTGCACTATGTAGGTTACCTAACAGGCACTTGGACTATGTAGGTTAACTAGAGGACAATTGGACGATCTAGGTTAACAAGTGGGCCCTTGGACTATGTAGATTGACTAGCCGGCACTTGGATGATCTAGGTTAACTAGCGGGCATTTGGACGATCTAGGTTAACCAGCGGGCACTTGGACTATCAAAATTAACAAGCGAGCCCTTGGACTATGTAGGTTAACTAGCGGGCCCTTGGACTATCTAAGTTACCTAGATAGCACTTGGATTATATAGGTTCCCTAGCGGGCACTTGGACTATCTAGGTTAACGAACGGGCACTTGGACTATGCAGGTAACCTAGCCGGCACTTGGCCTGTCTAGGTTACATAGCGGGCACTTGGATTTCTAGGTTAACGAATGGGCACTTGGACTATGTAGGTTGCCTAGCGAGCACTTGGACTATCTAGGTTAGGTAACGGGCACTTGGACTATCTAGGTTACCTTGCGGGAACTTGGACAATATAGGTTACCTAGAGTGCACTTGGACTATCTAGGTTACCAAACGGGCACTTTGACTATCTAGGTTACCTAGCGGGCACTTGGACTATGTAGGTTAACTAGCGGGCACTTGGACTATCTAGGTTACCTAACGGGCACTTGGATTATGCAGGTAACCTAGCGGGCACTTGGACTGTCTAGGTTTCCAAGCGGGCACTTGGACTTCTAGGTTAACGAACAGGCACTTGGACTATGTAGGTTGCCTAGCGGGCACTTGGACGATCCAGGTTAGGTAACGGGCAATTGGACTATCTAGGTTACCTAGCGGGAACTTGGACTATGTAGGTTACATAGCGGGCACTTGGACTATCTAGGTTACCTAACGGGCACTTTGACTATCTAAGTTACCTAGCGGGCACTTGGACTATCTAGGTTAGGTAACAGAAACTTGGACTATCTAGGTTACCTAGCGGGCACTAGGACTATGTAGGTAACCTAGCGGGCACTGGACTCTCTAGGTTAACTAGCGGGTTCTTGGACTATGTAGGTTAACTAGCGGGCCCTTGGACTATGTAGGTTAACTAGCGGACACTTGGAGGTTCTAGCTTCCCTAGCGGGCACTTGGACTATCTAGGCTCCCTAACGGGCACTTGGACTATGTATGTTACCTATCGGGCACTTGGTCTATGTACATACCCTAGCGGGCACTTGGAATATCTTGGTTACCTAGCGGTCACTTGGAGTATATACGTCCCCTAGTGGGCACTTAGACTATCTACGTTACCTAGCGGGTACTTGGACTATATAGGTTACTAACAGGCATTTGGACTATGTAAGTTCCCTAGCGGGCACGTGGACTATGTGGGTTCCCTAGCGGGCACTTGGACTGTCTAGGTTAACGAAAGGGCACTTGGACTATCTAGGTTAACTAGCGGGCACTTGGACTATTTATGTTTCCTAGCGGGCACTGGACTATGTGGTTTCCCTAGCGGGCACTTGGACTGTCTAGGTTAAGGAATGGGCACTTGGACTATCTAGGTTAATTAGCGGGCACTTGGACTATCTAGGTTAACTAACGGGCACTTGGACTATGTAAGTTCCCTAGCGGGCACTTGGACTATGTGGGTTCCCTAGCGGACATTTGGACTATCTAGGTTACCTAACGGGTACTTGGACTATGTAGGTTCCCTAGCGGGCAGTTGGATTATGTGAGTTCCCTATCGGGCACTTGGACTATGTAGGTTACAAGCGGGCATTTGGACTATGTAGGTTACCTAACAGGCACTTGGACTATGTAGGTCCGTATCGGGCACTTGGACAATGTAGGTTACCTAGCGGACACTTGCACTATGTAGGTTACCTAGCAGGCACTTGGACTATGTAGGTTAACTAGAGGACACTTGGACGATCTAGGTTAACAAGTGGGCCCTTGGACTATGTAGATTAACTAGCCGGCACTTGGATGATCTAGGTTAACTAGCGGGCACTTGGACGATCTAGGTTAACCAGCGGGCACTTGGACTATCAAAATTAACAAGCGAGCCCTTGGACTATGTAGGTTAACTAAGGGGCCCTTGGACTATCTAGGTTACTTAGATAGCCCTTGGACTATATAGGTTCCCAAGCGAGCACTTGGACTATCTACTTTGGTAACGGGCACTTGTACTATCTAGGTTACCTTGCGGGAACTTGGACAATGTAGATTACCTAGCGGACACTTGGACTATCTAGGTTACCAAACGGGCACTTTGACTATGTAGGTTACCTAGCGGGCACTTGGACTATGTAGGTTAACTAGCGGGCGCTTGGACTATCTAGGTTACCTAACGGGCACTTGGATTATGCAGGTAACCTAGCGGGCACTTGGACTGTCTAGGTTTCCTAGCGGGCACTTGGACTTCTAGGTTAACGAACGGGCACTTGGGCTATGTAGGTTGCCTAGCTGGCACTTGGACTCTCTAGGTTAACTAGCGGGTTCTTGGACTATGTAGGTTAACTAGCGGGCCCTTGGACTATGTAGGTTAACTAGCGGACACTTGGAGGTTCTAGGTTAACTAGCGGGCACTTGGACTATCTAGGTTAACTAGCGGGCACTTGGATTATCTAGGTTACCTAGCAGGCACTTGCACGATGCAGGTTCCCTAGCGGGCACTTTGACTATCTAGGCTCCTTAATGGGCACTTGGTCTATGTAGGTTACCTAACGGGCACTTGGTCTATGTACATACCCTAGCGGGCACTTGGACGAACAAGGTTAACGAGCGGGCCCTTGGACTATGTAGGTTACCTAGCGGGCACTAGGACTATCTAGGTTAACTAACAGGAACTTGGACTATCTAGGTTACCTAGCGGGAACTTTGAATATGTAGGTACCTGGCGGGCACTTGGACTATCTAGGTTAGCTAACGGGTACTTGGAATATCTAGGTTACCTAGCGGGCACTTGGACTATGTAGGTTACCTAACAGGCACTTGGACTATGCAGGTAACGTAGCGGGCACTTGGACTTCTAGGTTAACGAACGGGCACTCGGAGTATGTAGGTTGCCTAGCGGGCACTTGGACGATCTAGGATAGGTAATGGGCCCTTGACTATCTAGGTTCCCTAGCGGGCACTTGGACTATCTAGGCTACCTAAGGGCACTTGGACTATGTAGGTTAACTAGAGGACACTTGGACAATCTAGGTTAACTAGCGGGCACTTGTACTATCTAGGTTAACTAGCGTTCACTTGGACTATGTAGGTTCCTTAACGGGCACTTGGACTATCTAGGTTGCCTAGCGGGCACTTGGACGATATAGGTTAACTAGCGTGCCCTTGGAATATCTAGGTCACGTAGCAGGCACTTGGTATATAGGTTAACTAGTGGACAATTGGACAATCTAGGTTAACTAGCGGGTACTTGGACTATCTAGGTTAACTAGCGGGAACTTGGACTATGTAGGTTAACTAGCAGACACTTGCATTATGTAGGTTACCTAGCAGGCACTTGGACTATCTAGGTTAACTAGCGGTCACTTGGACTATGTAGGTTAACTAGCGGATACTTGCACTATGTAGGTTAACTATCGGGCACTTGGACTAAGTACCTCACCTAGCGGGCACTTGGACTATGTAGGTTACCTAGCGGACACTTGCACTATGTAGGTTACCTAACAGGCACTTGGACTATGTAGGTTAACTAGAGGACAATTGGACGATCTAGGTTAACAAGTGGGCCCTTGGACTATGTAGATTGACTAGCCGGCACTTGGATGATCTAGGTTAACTAGCGGGCATTTGGACGATCTAGGTTAACCAGCGGGCACTTGGACTATCAAAATTAACAAGCGAGCCCTTGGACTATGTAGGTTAACTAGCGGGCCCTTGGACTATCTAGGTTACCTAGATAGCACTTGGATTATATAGGTTCCCTAGCGGGCACTTGGACTATCTAGGTTAACGAACGGGCACTTGGACTATGCAGGTAACCTAGCCGGCACTTGGACTGTCTAGGTTACATAGCGGGCACTTGGATTTCTAGGTTAACGAATGGGCACTTGGACTATGTAGGTTGCCTAGCGAGCACTTGGACTATCTAGGTTAGGTAACGGGCACTTGGACTATCTAGGTTACCTTGCGGGAACTTGGACAATATAGGTTACCTAGAGGGCACTTGGACTATCTAGGTTACCAAACGGGCACTTTGACTATCTAGGTTACCTAGCGGGCACTTGGACTATGTAGGTTAACTAGCGGGCACTTGGACTATCTAGGTTACCTAACGGGCACTTGGATTATGCAGGTAACCTAGCGGGCACTTGGACTGTCTAGGTTTCCAAGCGGGCACTTGGACTTCTAGGTTAACGAACAGGCACTTGGACTATGTAGGTTGCCTAGCGGGCACTTGGACGATCCAGGTTAGGTAACGGGCAATTGGACTATCTAGGTTACCTAGCGGGAACTTGGACTATGTAGGTTACATAGCGGGCACTTGGACTATCTAGGTTACCTAACGGGCACTTTGACTATCTAAGTTACCTAGCGGGCACTTGGACTATCTAGGTTAGGTAACAGAAACTTGGACTATCTAGGTTACCTAGCGGGCACTAGGACTATGTAGGTAACCTAGCGGGCACTGGACTCTCTAGGTTAACTAGCGGGTTCTTGGACTATGTAGGTTAACTAGCGGGCCCTTGGACTATGTAGGTTAACTAGCGGACACTTGGAGGTTCTAGCTTCCCTAGCGGGCACTTGGACTATCTAGGCTCCCTAATGGGCACTTGGACTATGTATGTAACCTATCGGGCACTTGGTCTATGTACATACCCTAGCGGGCACTTGGAATATCTTGGTTACCTAGCGGTCACTTGGAGTATATACGTCCCCTAGTGGGCACTTAGACTATCTACGTTACCTAGCGGGTACTTGGACTATATAGGTTACTAACGGGCACTTGGACTATGTAAGTTCCCTAGCGGGCACGTGGACTATGTGGGTTCCCTAGCGGGCACTTGGACTGTCTAGGTTAACGAAAGGGCACTTGGACTATCTAGGTTAACTAGCGGGCACTTGGACTATTTAAGTTTCCTAGCGGGCACTGGACTATGTGGTTTCCCTAGCGGGCACTTGGACTGTCTAGGTTAACGAATGGGCACTTGGACTATCTAGGTTAATTAGCGGGCACTTGGACTATCTAGGTTAACTAACGGGCACTTGGACTATGTAAGTTCCCTAGCGGGCACTTGGACTATGTGGGTTCCCTAGCGGACATTTGGACTATCTAGGTTACCTAACGGGTACTTGGACTATGTAGGTTCCCTAGCGGGCAGTTGGATTATGTGAGTTCCCTATCGGGCACTTGGACTATGTAGGTTACAAGCGGGCATTTGGACTATGTAGGTTACCTAACAGGCACTTGGACTATGTAGGTCCGTATCGGGCACTTGGACAATGTTGGTTAACTAGCGGGCACTAGGACTATGTAGGTTACCTAGCGGCACTTGGACTATCTAGGTGACCTAGTGGGAACTTGGAATATGTAGGTTACGTAGCGGACACTTTGACTATCTTGGTTACCTAGCCGACACTTGGACGAACTAGTTTAACGAGCGGGCCCTTGGACTATGTAGATTACCTAGCGGGCACTAGGAATATCTAGGTTAACTAACAGGAACATGGACTATCTAGGTTACCTAGCGGGCACTTTGATTATGTAGGTTACCTAGCGGGCACTTGGACTATCTAGGTTAGCTAACGGGTACTTGGAGTATCTAGGTTACCTTGCGGGCACTTGGACTATGCAGGTAACGTAGCGGGCACTTGGACTTCTAGGTTAACGAACGGGCACTCGGATTATGTAGGTTGCCTAGTGGGCACTTGGACGATCTAAGATAGGTAACGGGCCCTTGACTATCTAGGTTACCTAGCGGGAACTTGGACTATGAAGGTTCACTAGCGGACACTTGGACAATCTTGGTTAACTAGCGCGCCCTTGGACAATCTAGGTTAGCTAACGGGCACTTGGACTATGTATTTTCCAGAGCGGGCACTTGTATTATGTAGGTTGCCTAGCGGGCATTTAGACTATGTAGGTTTCCTTGCGGGAATTTGGACTATGTAGGTTCCCTAACGGGCACTTGGACTATGTAGGTTCCCTAGCGGTCACGTGCACTATGTAGGCTCCCTAGAAGGCACTTGGACTATGTAGGTTAACTAGCGGGCACTTGGACTATCCAGGTTACCAAGCGGGCACTTGGACTATGTAGGTTACCCAATGGGCACTTGGACTATCTAGGTTAATGAACGGACACTTGGACTATGTAGGTTAGCTATCAGGAACTTGGAATATCTAGGTTACCTAGCAGGCACTTGGACTATGTAGGTTTCCTAGCGGACACTTGGACAATTTAGGTTAACTAGCGGGCACTTGGACTATCTAGGTTAACTAGCAGGCCCTTGGACAATCTAGGTTTACTAGCGGGCACTTGGACTATCTAGGTTACCTAGATAGCACTTGGATTATATAGGTTCCCTAGCGGGCACTTGGACTATCTAGGTTAACGAACGGGCACTTGGACTATGCAGGTAACCTAGCCGGCACTTGGCCTGTCTAGGTTACATAGCGGGCACTTGGATTTCTAGGTTAACGAATGGGCACTTGGACTATGTAGGTTGCCTAGCGAGCACTTGGACTATCTAGGTTAGGTAACGGGCACTTGGACTATCTAGGTTACCTTGCGGGAACTTGGACAATATAGGTTACCTAGAGTGCACTTGGACTATCTAGGTTACCAAACGGGCACTTTGACTATCTAGGTTACCTAGCGGGCACTTGGACTATGTAGGTTAACTAGCGGGCACTTGGACTATCTAGGTTACCTAACGGGCACTTGGATTATGCAGGTAACCTAGCGGGCACTTGGACTGTCTAGGTTTCCAAGCGGGCACTTGGACTTCTAGGTTAACGAACAGGCACTTGGACTATGTAGGTTGCCTAGCGGGCACTTGGACGATCCAGGTTAGGTAACGGGCAATTGGACTATCTAGGTTACCTAGCGGGAACTTGGACTATGTAGGTTACATAGCGGGCACTTGGACTATCTAGGTTACCTAACGGGCACTTTGACTATCTAAGTTACCTAGCGGGCACTTGGACTATCTAGGTTAGGTAACAGAAACTTGGACTATCTAGGTTACCTAGCGGGCACTAGGACTATGTAGGTAACCTAGCGGGCACTGGACTCTCTAGGTTAACTAGCGGGTTCTTGGACTATGTAGGTTAACTAGCGGGCCCTTGGACTATGTAGGTTAACTAGCGGACACTTGGAGGTTCTAGCTTCCCTAGCGGGCACTTGGACTATCTAGGCTCCCTAATGGGCACTTGGACTATGTATGTAACCTATCGGGCACTTGGTCTATGTACATACCCTAGCGGGCACTTGGAATATCTTGGTTACCTAGCGGTCACTTGGAGTATATACGTCCCCTAGTGGGCACTTAGACTATCTACGTTACCTAGCGGGTACTTGGACTATATAGGTTACTAACAGGCATTTGGACTATGTAAGTTCCCTAGCGGGCACGTGGACTATGTGGGTTCCCTAGCGGGCACTTGGACTGTCTAGGTTAACGAAAGGGCACTTGGACTATCTAGGTTAACTAGCGGGCACTTGGACTATTTAAGTTTCCTAGCGGGCACTGGACTATGTGGTTTCCCTAGCGGGCACTTGGACTGTCTAGGTTAAGGAATGGGCACTTGGACTATCTAGGTTAATTAGCGGGCACTTGGACTATCTAGGTTAACTAACGGGCACTTGGACTATGTAAGTTCCCTAGCGGGCACTTGGACTATGTGGGTTCCCTAGCGGACATTTGGACTATCTAGGTTACCTAACGGGTACTTGGACTATGTAGGTTCCCTAGCGGGCAGTTGGATTATGTGAGTTCCCTATCGGGCACTTGGACTATGTAGGTTACAAGCGGGCATTTGGACTATGTAGGTTACCTAACAGGCACTTGGACTATGTAGGTCCGTATCGGGCACTTGGACAATGTAGGTTACCTAGCGGACACTTGCACTATGTAGGTTACCTAGCAGGCACTTGGACTATGTAGGTTAACTAGAGGACACTTGGACGATCTAGGTTAACAAGTGGGCCCTTGGACTATGTAGATTAACTAGCCGGCACTTGGATGATCTAGGTTAACTAGCGGGCACTTGGACGATCTAGGTTAACCAGCGGGCACTTGGACTATCAAAATTAACAAGCGAGCCCTTGGACTATGTAGGTTAACTAAGGGGCCCTTGGACTATCTAGGTTACTTAGATAGCCCTTGGACTATATAGGTTCCCAAGCGAGCACTTGGACTATCTACTTTGGTAACGGGCACTTGTACTATCTAGGTTACCTTGCGGGAACTTGGACAATGTAGATTACCTAGCGGACACTTGGACTATCTAGGTTACCAAACGGGCACTTTGACTATGTAGGTTACCTAGCGGGCACTTGGACTATGTAGGTTAACTAGCGGGCGCTTGGACTATCTAGGTTACCTAACGGGCACTTGGATTATGCAGGTAACCTAGCGGGCACTTGGACTGTCTAGGTTTCCTAGCGGGCACTTGGACTTCTAGGTTAACGAACGGGCACTTGGGCTATGTAGGTTGCCTAGCTGGCACTTGGACTCTCTAGGTTAACTAGCGGGTTCTTGGACTATGTAGGTTAACTAGCGGGCCCTTGGACTATGTAGGTTAACTAGCGGACACTTGGAGGTTCTAGGTTAACTAGCGGGCACTTGGACTATCTAGGTTAACTAGCGGGCACTTGGATTATCTAGGTTACCTAGCAGGCACTTGCACGATGCAGGTTCCCTAGCGGGCACTTTGACTATCTAGGCTCCTTAATGGGCACTTGGTCTATGTAGGTTACCTAACGGGCACTTGGTCTATGTACATACCCTAGCGGGCACTTGGACGAACAAGGTTAACGAGCGGGCCCTTGGACTATGTAGGTTACCTAGCGGGCACTAGGACTATCTAGGTTAACTAACAGGAACTTGGACTATCTAGGCTCCCTAATGGGCACTTGGACTATGTATGTAACCTATCGGGCACTTGGTCTATGTACATACCCTAGCGGGCACTTGGAATATCTTGGTTACCTAGCGGTCACTTGGAGTATATACGTCCCCTAGTGGGCACTTAGACTATCTACGTTACCTAGCGGGTACTTGGACTATATAGGTTACTAACGGGCACTTGGACTATGTAAGTTCCCTAGCGGGCACGTGGACTATGTGGGTTCCCTAGCGGGCACTTGGACTGTCTAGGTTAACGAAAGGGCACTTGGACTATCTAGGTTAACTAGCGGGCACTTGGACTATTTAAGTTTCCTAGCGGGCACTGGACTATGTGGTTTCCCTAGCGGGCACTTGGACTGTCTAGGTTAACGAATGGGCACTTGGACTATCTAGGTTAATTAGCGGGCACTTGGACTATCTAGGTTAACTAACGGGCACTTGGACTATGTAAGTTCCCTAGCGGGCACTTGGACTATGTGGGTTCCCTAGCGGACATTTGGACTATCTAGGTTACCTAACGGGTACTTGGACTATGTAGGTTCCCTAGCGGGCAGTTGGATTATGTGAGTTCCCTATCGGGCACTTGGACTATGTAGGTTACAAGCGGGCATTTGGACTATGTAGGTTACCTAACAGGCACTTGGACTATGTAGGTCCGTATCGGGCACTTGGACAATGTTGGTTAACTAGCGGGCACTAGGACTATGTAGGTTACCTAGCGGCACTTGGACTATCTAGGTGACCTAGTGGGAACTTGGAATATGTAGGTTACGTAGCGGACACTTTGACTATCTTGGTTACCTAGCCGACACTTGGACGAACTAGTTTAACGAGCGGGCCCTTGGACTATGTAGATTACCTAGCGGGCACTAGGAATATCTAGGTTAACTAACAGGAACATGGACTATCTAGGTTACCTAGCGGGCACTTTGATTATGTAGGTTACCTAGCGGGCACTTGGACTATCTAGGTTAGCTAACGGGTACTTGGAGTATCTAGGTTACCTTGCGGGCACTTGGACTATGCAGGTAACGTAGCGGGCACTTGGACTTCTAGGTTAACGAACGGGCACTCGGATTATGTAGGTTGCCTAGTGGGCACTTGGACGATCTAAGATAGGTAACGGGCCCTTGACTATCTAGGTTACCTAGCGGGAACTTGGACTATGAAGGTTCACTAGCGGACACTTGGACAATCTTGGTTAACTAGCGCGCCCTTGGACAATCTAGGTTAGCTAACGGGCACTTGGACTATGTATTTTCCAGAGCGGGCACTTGTATTATGTAGGTTGCCTAGCGGGCATTTAGACTATGTAGGTTTCCTTGCGGGAATTTGGACTATGTAGGTTCCCTAACGGGCACTTGGACTATGTAGGTTCCCTAGCGGTCACGTGCACTATGTAGGCTCCCTAGAAGGCACTTGGACTATGTAGGTTAACTAGCGGGCACTTGGACTATCCAGGTTACCAAGCGGGCACTTGGACTATGTAGGTTACCCAATGGGCACTTGGACTATCTAGGTTAATGAACGGACACTTGGACTATGTAGGTTAGCTATCAGGAACTTGGAATATCTAGGTTACCTAGCAGGCACTTGGACTATGTAGGTTTCCTAGCGGACACTTGGACAATTTAGGTTAACTAGCGGGCACTTGGACTATCTAGGTTAACTAGCAGGCCCTTGGACAATCTAGGTTTACTAGCGGGCACTTGGACTATCTAGGTTACCTAGATAGCACTTGGATTATATAGGTTCCCTAGCGGGCACTTGGACTATCTAGGTTAACGAACGGGCACTTGGACTATGCAGGTAACCTAGCCGGCACTTGGCCTGTCTAGGTTACATAGCGGGCACTTGGATTTCTAGGTTAACGAATGGGCACTTGGACTATGTAGGTTGCCTAGCGAGCACTTGGACTATCTAGGTTAGGTAACGGGCACTTGGACTATCTAGGTTACCTTGCGGGAACTTGGACAATATAGGTTACCTAGAGTGCACTTGGACTATCTAGGTTACCAAACGGGCACTTTGACTATCTAGGTTACCTAGCGGGCACTTGGACTATGTAGGTTAACTAGCGGGCACTTGGACTATCTAGGTTACCTAACGGGCACTTGGATTATGCAGGTAACCTAGCGGGCACTTGGACTGTCTAGGTTTCCAAGCGGGCACTTGGACTTCTAGGTTAACGAACAGGCACTTGGACTATGTAGGTTGCCTAGCGGGCACTTGGACGATCCAGGTTAGGTAACGGGCAATTGGACTATCTAGGTTACCTAGCGGGAACTTGGACTATGTAGGTTACATAGCGGGCACTTGGACTATCTAGGTTACCTAACGGGCACTTTGACTATCTAAGTTACCTAGCGGGCACTTGGACTATCTAGGTTAGGTAACAGAAACTTGGACTATCTAGGTTACCTAGCGGGCACTAGGACTATGTAGGTAACCTAGCGGGCACTGGACTCTCTAGGTTAACTAGCGGGTTCTTGGACTATGTAGGTTAACTAGCGGGCCCTTGGACTATGTAGGTTAACTAGCGGACACTTGGAGGTTCTAGCTTCCCTAGCGGGCACTTGGACTATCTAGGCTCCCTAATGGGCACTTGGACTATGTATGTAACCTATCGGGCACTTGGTCTATGTACATACCCTAGCGGGCACTTGGAATATCTTGGTTACCTAGCGGTCACTTGGAGTATATACGTCCCCTAGTGGGCACTTAGACTATCTACGTTACCTAGCGGGTACTTGGACTATATAGGTTACTAACAGGCATTTGGACTATGTAAGTTCCCTAGCGGGCACGTGGACTATGTGGGTTCCCTAGCGGGCACTTGGACTGTCTAGGTTAACGAAAGGGCACTTGGACTATCTAGGTTAACTAGCGGGCACTTGGACTATTTAAGTTTCCTAGCGGGCACTGGACTATGTGGTTTCCCTAGCGGGCACTTGGACTGTCTAGGTTAAGGAATGGGCACTTGGACTATCTAGGTTAATTAGCGGGCACTTGGACTATCTAGGTTAACTAACGGGCACTTGGACTATGTAAGTTCCCTAGCGGGCACTTGGACTATGTGGGTTCCCTAGCGGACATTTGGACTATCTAGGTTACCTAACGGGTACTTGGACTATGTAGGTTCCCTAGCGGGCAGTTGGATTATGTGAGTTCCCTATCGGGCACTTGGACTATGTAGGTTACAAGCGGGCATTTGGACTATGTAGGTTACCTAACAGGCACTTGGACTATGTAGGTCCGTATCGGGCACTTGGACAATGTAGGTTACCTAGCGGACACTTGCACTATGTAGGTTACCTAGCAGGCACTTGGACTATGTAGGTTAACTAGAGGACACTTGGACGATCTAGGTTAACAAGTGGGCCCTTGGACTATGTAGATTAACTAGCCGGCACTTGGATGATCTAGGTTAACTAGCGGGCACTTGGACGATCTAGGTTAACCAGCGGGCACTTGGACTATCAAAATTAACAAGCGAGCCCTTGGACTATGTAGGTTAACTAAGGGGCCCTTGGACTATCTAGGTTACTTAGATAGCCCTTGGACTATATAGGTTCCCAAGCGAGCACTTGGACTATCTACTTTGGTAACGGGCACTTGTACTATCTAGGTTACCTTGCGGGAACTTGGACAATGTAGATTACCTAGCGGACACTTGGACTATCTAGGTTACCAAACGGGCACTTTGACTATGTAGGTTACCTAGCGGGCACTTGGACTATGTAGGTTAACTAGCGGGCGCTTGGACTATCTAGGTTACCTAACGGGCACTTGGATTATGCAGGTAACCTAGCGGGCACTTGGACTGTCTAGGTTTCCTAGCGGGCACTTGGACTTCTAGGTTAACGAACGGGCACTTGGGCTATGTAGGTTGCCTAGCTGGCACTTGGACTCTCTAGGTTAACTAGCGGGTTCTTGGACTATGTAGGTTAACTAGCGGGCCCTTGGACTATGTAGGTTAACTAGCGGACACTTGGAGGTTCTAGGTTAACTAGCGGGCACTTGGACTATCTAGGTTAACTAGCGGGCACTTGGATTATCTAGGTTACCTAGCAGGCACTTGCACGATGCAGGTTCCCTAGCGGGCACTTTGACTATCTAGGCTCCTTAATGGGCACTTGGTCTATGTAGGTTACCTAACGGGCACTTGGTCTATGTACATACCCTAGCGGGCACTTGGACGAACAAGGTTAACGAGCGGGCCCTTGGACTATGTAGGTTACCTAGCGGGCACTAGGACTATCTAGGTTAACTAACAGGAACTTGGACTATCTAGGTTACCTAGCGGGAACTTTGAATATGTAGGTACCTGGCGGGCACTTGGACTATCTAGGTTAGCTAACGGGTACTTGGAATATCTAGGTTACCTAGCGGGCACTTGGACTATGTAGGTTACCTAACAGGCACTTGGACTATGCAGGTAACGTAGCGGGCACTTGGACTTCTAGGTTAACGAACGGGCACTCGGAGTATGTAGGTTGCCTAGCGGGCACTTGGACGATCTAGGATAGGTAATGGGCCCTTGACTATCTAGGTTCCCTAGCGGGCACTTGGACTATCTAGGCTACCTAAGGGCACTTGGACTATGTAGGTTAACTAGAGGACACTTGGACAATCTAGGTTAACTAGCGGGCACTTGTACTATCTAGGTTAACTAGCGTTCACTTGGACTATGTAGGTTCCTTAACGGGCACTTGGACTATCTAGGTTGCCTAGCGGGCACTTGGACGATATAGGTTAACTAGCGTGCCCTTGGAATATCTAGGTCACGTAGCAGGCACTTGGTATATAGGTTAACTAGTGGACAATTGGACAATCTAGGTTAACTAGCGGGTACTTGGACTATCTAGGTTAACTAGCGGGAACTTGGACTATGTAGGTTAACTAGCAGACACTTGCATTATGTAGGTTACCTAGCAGGCACTTGGACTATCTAGGTTAACTAGCGGTCACTTGGACTATGTAGGTTAACTAGCGGATACTTGCACTATGTAGGTTAACTATCGGGCACTTGGACTAAGTACCTCACCTAGCGGGCACTTGGACTATGTAGGTTACCTAGCGGACACTTGCACTATGTAGGTTACCTAACAGGCACTTGGACTATGTAGGTTAACTAGAGGACAATTGGACGATCTAGGTTAACAAGTGGGCCCTTGGACTATGTAGATTGACTAGCCGGCACTTGGATGATCTAGGTTAACTAGCGGGCATTTGGACGATCTAGGTTAACCAGCGGGCACTTGGACTATCAAAATTAACAAGCGAGCCCTTGGACTATGTAGGTTAACTAGCGGGCCCTTGGACTATCTAGGTTACCTAGATAGCACTTGGATTATATAGGTTCCCTAGCGGGCACTTGGACTATCTAGGTTAACGAACGGGCACTTGGACTATGCAGGTAACCTAGCCGGCACTTGGACTGTCTAGGTTACATAGCGGGCACTTGGATTTCTAGGTTAACGAATGGGCACTTGGACTATGTAGGTTGCCTAGCGAGCACTTGGACTATCTAGGTTAGGTAACGGGCACTTGGACTATCTAGGTTACCTTGCGGGAACTTGGACAATATAGGTTACCTAGAGGGCACTTGGACTATCTAGGTTACCAAACGGGCACTTTGACTATCTAGGTTACCTAGCGGGCACTTGGACTATGTAGGTTAACTAGCGGGCACTTGGACTATCTAGGTTACCTAACGGGCACTTGGATTATGCAGGTAACCTAGCGGGCACTTGGACTGTCTAGGTTTCCAAGCGGGCACTTGGACTTCTAGGTTAACGAACAGGCACTTGGACTATGTAGGTTGCCTAGCGGGCACTTGGACGATCCAGGTTAGGTAACGGGCAATTGGACTATCTAGGTTACCTAGCGGGAACTTGGACTATGTAGGTTACATAGCGGGCACTTGGACTATCTAGGTTACCTAACGGGCACTTTGACTATCTAAGTTACCTAGCGGGCACTTGGACTATCTAGGTTAGGTAACAGAAACTTGGACTATCTAGGTTACCTAGCGGGCACTAGGACTATGTAGGTAACCTAGCGGGCACTGGACTCTCTAGGTTAACTAGCGGGTTCTTGGACTATGTAGGTTAACTAGCGGGCCCTTGGACTATGTAGGTTAACTAGCGGACACTTGGAGGTTCTAGCTTCCCTAGCGGGCACTTGGACTATCTAGGCTCCCTAATGGGCACTTGGACTATGTATGTAACCTATCGGGCACTTGGTCTATGTACATACCCTAGCGGGCACTTGGAATATCTTGGTTACCTAGCGGTCACTTGGAGTATATACGTCCCCTAGTGGGCACTTAGACTATCTACGTTACCTAGCGGGTACTTGGACTATATAGGTTACTAACGGGCACTTGGACTATGTAAGTTCCCTAGCGGGCACGTGGACTATGTGGGTTCCCTAGCGGGCACTTGGACTGTCTAGGTTAACGAAAGGGCACTTGGACTATCTAGGTTAACTAGCGGGCACTTGGACTATTTAAGTTTCCTAGCGGGCACTGGACTATGTGGTTTCCCTAGCGGGCACTTGGACTGTCTAGGTTAACGAATGGGCACTTGGACTATCTAGGTTAATTAGCGGGCACTTGGACTATCTAGGTTAACTAACGGGCACTTGGACTATGTAAGTTCCCTAGCGGGCACTTGGACTATGTGGGTTCCCTAGCGGACATTTGGACTATCTAGGTTACCTAACGGGTACTTGGACTATGTAGGTTCCCTAGCGGGCAGTTGGATTATGTGAGTTCCCTATCGGGCACTTGGACTATGTAGGTTACAAGCGGGCATTTGGACTATGTAGGTTACCTAACAGGCACTTGGACTATGTAGGTCCGTATCGGGCACTTGGACAATGTTGGTTAACTAGCGGGCACTAGGACTATGTAGGTTACCTAGCGGCACTTGGACTATCTAGGTGACCTAGTGGGAACTTGGAATATGTAGGTTACGTAGCGGACACTTTGACTATCTTGGTTACCTAGCCGACACTTGGACGAACTAGTTTAACGAGCGGGCCCTTGGACTATGTAGATTACCTAGCGGGCACTAGGAATATCTAGGTTAACTAACAGGAACATGGACTATCTAGGTTACCTAGCGGGCACTTTGATTATGTAGGTTACCTAGCGGGCACTTGGACTATCTAGGTTAGCTAACGGGTACTTGGAGTATCTAGGTTACCTTGTGGGCACTTGGACTATGCAGGTAACGTAGCGGGCACTTGGACTTCTAGGTTAACGAACGGGCACTCGGATTATGTAGGTTGCCTAGTGGGCACTTGGACGATCTAAGATAGGTAACGGGCCCTTGACTATCTAGGTTACCTAGCGAGAACTTGGACTATGAAGGTTCACTAGCGGACACTTGGACAATCTTGGTTAACTAGCGCGCCCTTGGACAATCTAGGTTAGCTAACGGGCACTTGGACTATGTATTTTCCAGAGCGGGCACTTGTATTATGTAGGTTGCCTAGCGGGCATTTAGACTATGTAGGTTTCCTTGCGGGAATTTGGACTATGTAGGTTCCCTAACGGGCACTTGGACTATGTAGGTTCCCTAGCGGTCACGTGCACTATGTAGGCTCCCTAGAAGGCACTTGGACTATGTAGGTTAACTAGCGGGCACTTGGACTATCCAGGTTACCAAGCGGGCACTTGGACTATGTAGGTTACCCAATGGGCACTTGGACTATCTAGGTTAATGAACGGACACTTGGACTATGTAGGTTAGCTATCAGGAACTTGGAATATCTAGGTTACCTAGCAGGCACTTGGACTATGTAGGTTACCTAGCGGACACTTGGACAATTTAGGTTAACTAGCGGGCACTTGGACTATCTAGGTTAACTAGCAGGCCCTTGGACAATCTAGGTTTACTAGCGGGCACTTGGACTATCTAGGTTACCTGGCAGGCACTTGGATTATGAAGGTTAACTAGCGGACACTTGCACGATCTAGGTTAACTAGCGGGCCCTTGCACTATGTAGGTTAACTAGCGGGCCCATGGATTATGTAGGTTTACTAGGGGGCACTTGACTATCTAGGTTAACTAGCGGGCACTTGGACTATGTAGTTTCCCTAGCGGGCATTTTAACTATTTAAGTTGCCTAGAGGGCAGTTGGACTATGTAGGTTACCTAGCGGGCACTTGGACTATCTAGGTTACCTAGCAGGCACTTTGACTATCTAGGTTAACTAACGGGCACTTGGAATATGTAGGGTAACTAGCGGGCACTTGGACTGTCTAGGTTACCTAACGGGCAATTGGACTATGTAGGTTTCCTAGCGAGCACTTGGACTATGTAGGTTAACTAGCGGACACTTGCACTATGTAGGTTACCTAGCAGGCACTTGGACTATGTAGGTTAAGTAGCAGGCCCTTGGACTATCTAGGTTACCTAGCAGGAATAGGATTATGAAGGATCCTTAGTGGGCAATTGGACTATCTAGGTTACATAGCTGGCGCTTGGACTATGTAGGTTAACTAGCGGGCCCATGGATTATGTAGGTTTACACTAGGGGGCACTTGGACTATCTAGGTTAACTAGCGGGCACTTGGACTATGTAGTTTCCCTAGCGGGCATTTGGACAATTTAGGTTACCTAGCGGGCACTTGGACTATGTAGGTTACCCAATGGGCACTTGGACTATCTAAGTTAACGAACGGACACTTGGACTATGTAGGTTAGCTATCAGGCACTTGGACTATCTAGGTTACCTAGCAGGCACTTGTACTATGTAGGTTACCTAGCGGACACTTGGACGATTTAGGTTAACTAGGGGGCACTTGCACTATCTAGGTTAACTAGCGGGCACTTGGACTATGTAGTTTCCCTAGCGGGCATTTGGATTATTTAGGTTACCTAGTGGGCACTTGGACTATGTAGGTTACCTAGCGGGCACTTGGACTACGTAGGTTAACTAGCGGACACTTCGACTATCTAGGTTAGCTAACGGGCAATAGGACTATGTAGGTTTCCTAGCGAGCACTTGGACTATGTAGGTTCCCTAGCGGGCACTTGTACTATGTAGGTTCCCTATCGGGTACTTGGACTGTCTAGGTTAACTAGGGGGCAATTGGACTGTCTAGGTTACCTAGTGGGCAAATGGACTATCTAGGTTAACGAACGGGCACTTGGACTATGTAGGTTAACTAGCGGACACTTCGACTATCTAGGTTAGCTAACGGGCAATTGGACTATCTAGGTTAGCTAACGGGCACTTGGACAATCTAGGTTAACGAACGGGCACTTGGACTATGTAGGTAACCTAGCGGGCAATTGGACTGTCTAGGTTACCTAGTGGGCACTTTGACTATCTAGGTTAACTAGCAGACCTTGGACTATGTAGGTTAACTAGCGGGCCCTTGGAGTATGTAGGTTCCCTAGCGGGCACTTGGACTATGTAGGTTCCCTATCGGGTACTTGGACTGTCTAGGTTAACTAGGGGGCAATTGGACTGTCTAGGTTACCTAGTTGGCACTTGGACTATGTACGTTCCCTAGCGGGCACTTGGGCTATCTACGTTACCTAGCGGGCACTTGGACAATGTAGGTTAACGAACGGGCACTTGGACTATGTAGTTATCCAGCAGGCACTTGGACTATGTAGGTTAACCAGCGGGCACTTGGACTATCTAGGTTACCTACGGGCACTTGGACTATGTACGTTCCCTAGCGGGCACTTGGGCTATCTACGTTACCTAGTGGGCACTTGGACTATGGAGGTTAACGAACGGGCACTTAGACTATGTAGGTAACCTAGTCGTCACTTGGACTCTCTAGGTTACCTAGCGGGAACTTGGACTATGTAGGTTAATTAGCGGGCCCTTGGTCTATGTAGGTTAACTAACAGGCCTTTAGACTATGTAAGTTAACTAGAGGGCACTTTGATGATCCTGGTTAACTAGCAGGCACTTGGACTATCTAGGTTAACTAGCGGGCACTTGGACTATCTAGGTTAACTAGAGGGCTCTTGGACTATGTAGGTTCCCTAGCGGGGATATGGACTATATAGGTTGCCTAGCGGGCCCTTGGACTATGTAGGTTACCTAGGCGGCACTTGACTATCTAGGTTAATTAGCGGGCACTTGTATTATCTAGGTTAACTAATGGGCACTTGGACTATGTATGTTCCAGAGCGGGCAATTGGACTATGTAGGTTCCCTAGCGGGCACTTGGACTATGGAGGTTAACGAACGGGCACTTAGACTATGTAGGTAACCTAGTCGTCACTTGGACTCTCTAGGTTACCTAGCGGGAACTTGGACTATGTATGTTAACTAGCGGGCACTTGGACTATCTAGGTTAACTTGCGGGCCATTGGTCTATGTAGGTTAACTAGCAGGGCTTTGGACTATGTAAGTTAACTAGAGGGCACTTTGATGATCCTGGTTAACTAGCGGGCACTTGGACTATCTAGGTTAACTAGCGCGCACTTGGATTATGTAGGTTCCCTAGCGGGGATTTGGACTATATAGGTTACCTAGCGGGCACTTGGACTATGTAGGTTACCTAGCGGGCACAGGACTATCTAGGTTAACAAGCGGGCACTTGGATTATCTAGGTTAATTAACGGGCACTTGGACTATGTATGTTCCAGAGCGGGCAATTGGACTATTTTGGTTCACTTGCGGGCATTTGGACTATCTAGGATCCCTAAAGGGCACTTGGACTATCTAGGTTACCTAGAGGGCACTTGGACTATGTAGGTTAACTAGCGGAAAATTGGACGATCTAGGTTAACTAGCGGACACTTGCACTATGTAGGTTACCTAGCATGCACTTGGACTATCTAGGTTAACTAGCGGGCACTTGGACTATGTAGGTTAACTAGCGGGCACTTGGACTATATAGGTTACCTACGAGCACTTGGACTATGTACGTTCCCTAGCGGGCATTTGGGCTATCTACGTTACCTAGCGGGCACTTGGACTATGAAGGTTAACGAACGGGCATTTAGACTATGTAGGTAACCTAGTGGTCACTTGGACTGTCTAGGTTACCTAGCGGGAACTTGGACTATGTATGTTAACTAGCGGGCACTTGGACTATCTAGGTTAACTTGCGGGCCATTGGTCTATGTAGGTTAACTAGCCGGGCTTTGGACTATGTAAGTTAACTAGAGGGCACTTTGATGATCCTGGTTAACTAGCGGGCACTTGGACTATCTAGGTTAACTAGCGCGCACTTGGATTATGTAGGTTCCCTAGCGGGGATTTGGACTATATAGGTTACCTAGCGGGCACTTGGACTATGTAGGTTACCTAGGGGGCACAGGACTATCTAGGTTAACAAGCGGGCACTTGGATTATCTAGGTTAATTAACGGGCACTTGGACTATGTATGTTCCAGAGCGGGCAATTGGACTATGTAGGTTCCCTAGCGGGCATTTGGACTATCTAGGATCCCTAAAGGGCACTTGGACTATCTAGGTTACCTAGAGGGCACTTGGACTATGTAGGTTAACTAGCGGAAAATTGGACGATCTAGGTTAACTAGCGGACACTTGCACTATGTAGGTTACCTAGCGTGCACTTGGACTATCTAGGTTAACTAGCGGGCACTTGGACTATGTAGGTTAACTAGCGGGCACTTGGACTATATATGTTACCTACGGGCACTTGGGCTACGTAAGTTCCCTAGCGGGCACTTTGGCTATCTACGTTACCTAGCGGGCACTTGGACTATGAAGGTTAACGAACGGGCACTTAGACTATGTAGGTTACCTAGCAGGCACTTGGACTATGTAGGTTAACTAGCAGGCCTTGGTCTATGTAGGTTAACTAGCAGGGCTTTTGACTATGTAAGTTAACTAGAGGGCACTTCGATGATCTTGGTTAACTAGCGGGCACTTGGACTATCTAGGTTAACTAGTGGGCACTTGGACTATCTAGGTTAACTAGAGGGCTCTTGGACTATGTAGGTTCCCTAGCGGGGATTTGGACTATATAGGTTACCTAGCGGGCACTTGGACTATGTAGGTTACCTAGGGGGCACTGGACTATCTAGGTTAACTAGCGGGCACTTGGATTATCTAGGTTAACTAACGGGCACTTGGACTATGTATGTTCCAGAGCGGGCTATTGGACTATGTAGGTTCCCTAGCGGGCACTTGGACTATCTAGGTTCCCTAAAGGGCAATTGGACTATCTAGGTTACCTAGCGGGCACTTGGACTATGTAGGTTAACTAGCGGAAAATTGGACGATCTAGGTTAACTAGCGGACACTTGCATTATGTAGGATACCTAGTGGGCACTTGGACTATCTAGGTTAACTAGCGGGCACTTTGACTATGTAGGTTAACTAGCGGACACTTGCACTATGTAGGTTTCCTAGCGGGCACTTGGACTATGTAGGTTAACTAGCAGGCCCTTGGACTATCTAGGTTACCTAGCAGGAACTTGGACTATGTAGGTTAACTAGAGGGCACTTGCACTCTCTAGGTTACCTAGCGGGCACTTGGACTATGTACCTTCCCTAGCGGGCACTTGGACTATGTAGGTTACCTAGCGGGCACTTGGAATATATATGTTCCCTAGTGGGCACTTGGACTATCTAGGTTAACGAACGGGCACTTGGACTATGCAGGTAACCTAGCGGGCACTTGGACTGTCTAGGTTACATAGCGGGCACTTGGACTTCTAGGTTAACGAACGGGCACTTGGACTATGTATTTTGCCTAGCGGGCACTTGGACTATCTAGGTTAGGTAACGGGCACTTGGACTATCTAGGTTACCTAGAGGAAACATGGACAATGTAGGTTACCTAGCAGGCACATGGACTATCTAGGTTACCTAACGGGCACTTTGTCTTTCTAGGTTACCTAGCGGGCCCTTGGACTATGTAGGATACCTAGCGGGCACTTGGACAATCTAGGTTAACGAACGGGCACTTGGACTATGTAGGTAACCTAGCGGGCACTTGGACTGTCTAGGTTACCTAGCGGGCGCTTTTATTATCTAGGTTAACTAGCAGACCTTGGACTATGTAGGTTAACTAGCGGGCCCGTGGAGTATGTAGGTTCCCTAGCGGGCACTTGGACTATGTAGGTTCCCTATCGGGTACTTGGACTGTCTAGGTTAACTAGGGGGCAATTGGACTGTCTAGGTTACCTAGTGGGCACTTGGACTATGTACGTTCCCTAGCGGGCACTTGGGCTATCTACGTTACCTAGCGGGCACTTGGACAATGTAGGTTAATGAACGGGCACTTGGACTATGTAGTTATCCAGCAGGCACTTGGACTATGTAGGTTAACCAGCGGGCACTTGGACTATCTAGGTTACCTACGGGCACTTGGACTATGTACGTTCCCTAGCGGGCACTTGGGCTATCTACGTTACCTAGTGGGCACTTGGACTATGGAGGTTAACGAACGGGCACTTAGACTATGTAGGTAACCTAGTGGTCACTTGGACTCTCTAGGTTACCTAGCGGGAACTTGGACTACGTAGGTTAACTAGCGGGCACTTGGACTATGTAGGTTAACTAGCGGAAAATTGGACGATCTAGGTTAACTAGCGGACACTTGCACTATGTACGTTACCTAGCGGGCACTTGGACTATCTAGGTTAACTAGCGGGCACTTGGACTATGTAGGTTAACTAGCGGGCACTTGGACTATATATGTTACCTACGGGCACTTCGGCTATGTACGTTCCCTAGCGGGCACTTTGGCTATCTACGTTACCTAGCGGGCACTTGGACTATGAAGGTTAACGAACGGGCACTTAGACTATGTAGGTTAACTAGCAGGCCCTTGGTCTATGTAGGTTAACTAGCAGGCCTTTGGACTATGTAAGTTAACTAGAGGGCACTTCGATGATCTTGGTTAACTAGCGGGCACTTGGACTATCTAGGTTAACTAGTGGGCACTTGGACTATCTAGGTTAACTAGAGGGCTCTTGGACTATGTAGGTTCCCTAGCGGGGATTTGGACTATATAGGTTACCTAGCGGGCACTTGGACTATGTAGGTTACCTAGGGGGCACTGGCCTATCTAGGTTAACTAGCGGGCACTTGGATTATCTAGGTTAACTAACGGGCACTTGGACTATGTATGTTCCAGAGCGGGCAATTGGACTATGTAGGTTCCCTAGCGGGCACTTGGACTATCTAGGTTCCCTTAAGGGCACTTGGACTATCTAGGTTACCTAGCGGGCACTTGGACTATGTAGGTTAACTAGCGGAAAATTGGACGATCTAGGTTAAGTAGCGGACACTTGCACTATGTAGGTTACCTAGCGGGCACTTGGACTATCTAGGTTAACTAGCGGGCACATTGACTATGTAGGTTAACTAGCGGACACTTGCACTATGTAGGTTTCCTAGCAGGCACTTGGACTATGTAGGATAACTAGCAGGCCCTTGGACTATCTAGGTTACCTAGCAGGAACTTGGACTATGTAGGTTAACTAGAGGGCACTTGCACTCTCTAGGTTACCTAGCGGGCACTTGGACTATGTACCTTCCCTAGCGGGCACTTGGACTATGTAGGTTACCTAGCGGGCACTTGGACTATATATGTTCCCTAGTGGGCACTTGGACTATCTAGGTTAACGAACGGGCACTTGGACTATCTATGTTACCTAGAGGGAACATGGACAATGTAGGTTACCTAGCAGGCACATGGACTATCTAGGTTACCTAATGGGCACTTTGTCTTTCTAGGTTACCTAGCGGGCCCTTGGACTATGTAGGATACCTAGCGGGCACTTGGACAATCTAGGTTAACGAACGGGCACTTGGACTATGTAGGTAACCTAGCGGGCAATTGGACTGTCTAGGTTACCTAGTGGGCACTTTGACTATCTAGGTTAACTAGCAGACCTTGGACTATGTAGGTTAACTAGCGGGCCCTTGGAGTAGGTAGGTTCCCTAGCGGGCACTTGGACTATGTAGGTTCCCTATCGGGTACTTGGACTGTCTAGGTTAACTAGGGGGCAATTGGACTGTCTAGGTTACCTAGTGGGCACTTGGACTATGTACGTTCCCTAGCGGGCACTTGGGCTATCTACGTTACCTAGCGGGCACTTGGACAATGTAGGTTAACGAACGGGCACTTGGACTATGTAGTTATCCAGCAGGCACTTGGACTATGTAGGTTAACCAGCGGGCACTTGGACTATCTAGGTTACCTACGGGCACTTGGACTATGTACGTTCCCTAGCGGGCACTTGGGCTATCTACGTTACCTAGTGGGCACTTGGACTATGGAGGTTAACGAACGGGCACTTAGAGTATGTAGGTAACCTAGTCGTCACTTGGACTCTCTAGGTTACCTAGCGGGAACTTGGACTATGTAGGTTAACTAGCGGGCCCTTGGTCTATGTAGGTTAACTAACAGGCCTTTAGACTATGTAAGTTAACTAGAGGGCACTTTGATGATCCTGGTTAACTAGCAGGCACTTGGACTATCTAGGTTAACTAGCGGGCACTTGGACTATCTAGGTTAACTAGAGGGCTCTTGGACTATGTAGGTTCCCTAGCGGGGATTTGGACTATATAGGTTGCCTAGCGGGCCCTTGGACTATGTAGGTTACCTAGGGGGCACTGGACTATGTAGGTTAATTAGCGGGCACTTGTATTATCTAGGTTAACTAACGGGCACTTGGACTATGTATGTTCCAGAGCGGGCAATTGGACTATGTAGGTTCCCTAGCGGGCACTTGGACTATCTAGGTCCCCTAAAGGGCACTTGGACTATCTAGGTTACCGAACGGGCACATGGACTATCTAGGTAACCTAGCGGGCACTTAGACTGTCTAGGTTACCTAGCGGGCACTTTGACTATCTAGGTTAACTAGCAGACCTTGGACTATGTAGATTAACTAGCGGGCCCTTGGAGTATGTAGGTTCCCTAGCGGGCACTTGGACTAGGTAGGTTCCCTATCGGGTTCTTGGACTGTCTAGGTTAACTAGGGGGCAATTGGACTGTCTAGGTTACCTAGTGGGCACTTGGACTATGTACGTTCCCTAGCGGGCACTTGGGCTATCTACGTTACCTAGCGGGCACTTGGACAATGTAGGTTAACGAACGGGCACTTGGACTATGTAGTTATCCAGCAGGCACTTGGACTATGTAGGTTAACCAGCGGGCACTTGGACTATCTAGGTTACCTACGGGCACTTGGACTATGTACGTTCCCTAGCGGGCACTTGGGCTATCTACGTTACCTAGTGGGCACTTGGACTATGGAGGTTAACGAACGGGCACTTAGACTATGTAGGTAACCTAGTGGTCACTTGGACTCTCTAGGTTACCTAGCGGGAACTTGGACTATGTAGGTGAACTAGCGGGCCCTTGGTCTATGTAGGTTAACTAACAGGCCTTTAGACTATGTAAGTTAACTAGAGGGCACTTTGATGATCCTGGTTAACTAGCAGGCACTTGGACTATCTAGGTTAACTAGCGGGCACTTGGACTATCTAGGTTAACTAGAGGGCTCTTGGACTGTGTAGGTTCCCTAGCGGGGATTTGTACTATATAGGTTACCTAGCGGGCACTTGGACTATGTAGGTTACCTAGCGGGCACTGGACTATCTAGGTTAACTAGCGGGCACTTGTATTATCTAGGTTAACTAACGGGCACTTGGACTATGTATGTTCCAGAGCGGGCAATTGGACTATGTAGGTTCCCTAGCGGGCACTTGGACTATCTAGGTCCCCTAAAGGGCACTTGGACTATCTAGGTTACCGAACGGCACATGGACTATCCAGGTTACCTAGCGGGCACATGGACCATGTAGGTTCACTAGCGGAAAATTGGACAATCTAGGTTAACTAGCGGACACTTGCACTATGTAGGTTGCCTAGTGGGCACTTGGACTATCTAGGTTACCTAGCGGGCACTTTGACTATGTAAGTTAACTAGCGGACACTTGCACTATGTAGGTTACCTAGCGGGCACTTGGACTATGTAGGTTAACTAGCAGGCCCTAGGACTATCTAGGTTACCTAGAAGGCACTTGGACTATGTAGGTTAACTAGCGGGCACTTGCAATCGCTAGGTTACCTACCGGGCACTTGGACTATGTACCTTCCCTAGCGGGCACTTGGACTATCTATGTTAACTAGCGGGCACTGGACTATGTAGGTTACCTAGCGGGCACTTGGACTATATAGTTTCCCTAGTGGGCACTTGGACTATCTAGGTTAACGAATGGGCACTTGGACTATGCAGGTAACCTAGCGGGCTCTTGGACTGTCTAGGTTACCTTGCGGGACCTTGGGCTATGTAGGTTACCTAGAAGGCACTTGGATTATGAGGGATCCCTAGCGGGCACTTGGACTATCTAGGTTAACTAGCGGGCACTTGCATTATGTAGGTTAACTAGCGGACACTTGCACGATCTAGGTTAACTAGCGGGCCCTTTCACTATGTAGGTTAACTAGCGGGTCCATGGATTATGTAGGTTTACTAGCAGGCACTAGGACTATCTAGGTTAACGAGGGGGCAGTTGGACTATGTAGTTTCCCTAGCGGACATTTGGACAATTTAGGTTACCTAGCGGGCACTTGGACTATGTAGGTTACCTAGCGGGCACATGTACTATCTAGGTTACCTAGCAGGCACTTTGACTATCTAGGTTACCTAGCGGGCACTTGGACTATGTAGGGTAACTATCGGGCACTTGGACTGTCTAGGTTACCTAGCGGACACTTGGATTATCTAGGTTAACGAACGGGCACTTGGACTATGTAGGTTACCTAGCCGCCACTTGGACTATCTAGGTTAGCGAACAGGCACTTGGACCATCTAGGTTCCCTAGCGGGCAATTGTACTATCTAGGTTACCTAGCTGGCACTTGGACTATGTAGGTCAACTAGCGGGCCCTTGGACTCTCTAGGTTAGCTAACGGGCACTTGGACTATGTAGGATCCTTAGCGGTCACATGGTGTATGTAGGCTCCCTAGAAGGCACTTGGACTATCTAGGTTAACTAGCGGGCACTTGCATTATGTAGGTTAACTAGCGGACACTTGCACGATCTAGGTTAACTAGCGGACACTTGCACTATGTAGGTTACCTAGCGGGCACTTGGACTATCTAGGTTAACTAGCGGGCACATTGACTATGTAGGTTAACTAGCGGACACTTGCACTATGTAGGTTTCCTAGCAGGCACTTGGACTATGTAGGATAACTAGCAGGCCCTTGGACTATCTAGGTTACCTAGCAGGAACTTGGACTATGTAGGTTAACTAGAGGGCACTTGCACTCTCTAGGTTACCTAGCGGGCACTTGGACTATGTACCTTCCCTAGCGGGCACTTGGACTATGTAGGTTACCTAGCGGGCACTTGGACTATATATGTTCCCTAGTGGGCACTTGGACTATCTAGGTTAACGAACGGGCACTTGGACTATCTATGTTACCTAGAGGGAACATGGACAATGTAGGTTACCTAGCAGGCACATGGACTATCTAGGTTACCTAATGGGCACTTTGTCTTTCTAGGTTACCTAGCCGGCCCTTGGACTATGTAGGATACCTAGCGGGCACTTGGACAATCTAGGTTAACGAACGGGCACTTGGACTATGTAGGTAACCTAGCGGGCAATTGGACTGTCTAGGTTACCTAGTGGGCACTTTGACTATCTAGGTTAACTAGCAGACCTTGGACTATGTAGGTTAACTAGCGGGCCCTTGGAGTATGTAGGTTCCCTAGCGGGCACTTGGACTATGTAGGTTCCCTATCGGGTACTTGGACTGTCTAGGTTAACTAGGGGGCAATTGGACTGTCTAGGTTACCTAGTGGGCACTTGGACTATGTACGTTCCCTAGCGGGCACTTGGGCTATCTACGTTACCTAGCGGGCACTTGGACAATGTAGGTTAACGAACGGGCACTTGGACTATGTAGTTATCCAGCAGGCACTTGGACTATGTAGGTTAACCAGCGGGCACTTGGACTATCTAGGTTACCTACGGGCACTTGGACTATGTACGTTCCCTAGCGGGCACTTGGGCTATCTACGTTACCTAGTGGGCACTTGGACTATGGAGGTTAACGAACGGGCACTTAGAGTATGTAGGTAACCTAGTCGTCACTTGGACTCTCTAGGTTACCTAGCGGGAACTTGGACTATGTAGGTTAACTAGCGGGCCCTTGGTCTATGTAGGTTAACTAACAGGCCTTTAGACTATGTAAGTTAACTAGAGGGCACTTTGATGATCCTGGTTAACTAGCAGGCACTTGGACTATCTAGGTTAACTAGCGGGCACTTGGACTATCTAGGTTAACTAGAGGGCTCTTGGACTATGTAGGTTCCCTAGCGGGGATTTGGACTATATAGGTTGCCTAGCGGGCCCTTGGACTATGTAGGTTACCTAGGGGGCACTGGACTATGTAGGTTAATTAGCGGGCACTTGTATTATCTAGGTTAACTAACGGGCACTTGGACTATGTATGTTCCAGAGCGGGCAATTGGACTATGTAGGTTCCCTAGCGGGCACTTGGACTATCTAGGTCCCCTAAAGGGCACTTGGACTATCTAGGTTACCGAACGGGCACATGGACTATCTAGGTAACCTAGCGGGCACTTAGACTGTCTAGGTTACCTAGCGGGCATTTTGACTATCTAGGTTAACTAGCAGACCTTGGACTATGTAGATTAACTAGCGGGCCCTTGGAGTATGTAGGTTCCCTAGCGGGCACTTGGACTAGGTAGGTTCCCTATCGGGTTCTTGGACTGTCTAGGTTAACTAGGGGGCAATTGGACTGTCTAGGTTACCTAGTGGGCACTTGGACTATGTACGTTCCCTAGCGGGCACTTGGGCTATCTACGTTACCTAGCGGGCACTTGGACAATGTAGGTTAACGAACGGGCACTTGGACTATGTAGTTATCCAGCAGGCACTTGGACTATGTAGGTTAACCAGCGGGCACTTGGACTATCTAGGTTACCTACGGGCACTTGGACTATGTACGTTCCCTAGCGGGCACTTGGGCTATCTACGTTACCTAGTGGGCACTTGGACTATGGAGGTTAACGAACGGGCACTTAGACTATGTAGGTAACCTAGTGGTCACTTGGACTCTCTAGGTTACCTAGCGGGAACTTGGACTATGTAGGTGAACTAGCGGGCCCTTGGTCTATGTAGGTTAACTAACAGGCCTTTAGACTATGTAAGTTAACTAGAGGGCACTTTGATGATCCTGGTTAACTAGCAGGCACTTGGACTATCTAGGTTAACTAGCGGGCACTTGGACTATCTAGGTTAACTAGAGGGCTCTTGGACTGTGTAGGTTCCCTAGCGGGGATTTGTACTATATAGGTTACCTAGCGGGCACTTGGACTATGTAGGTTACCTAGCGGGCACTGGACTATCTAGGTTAACTAGCGGGCACTTGTATTATCTAGGTTAACTAACGGGCACTTGGACTATGTATGTTCCAGAGCGGGCAATTGGACTATGTAGGTTCCCTAGCGGGCACTTGGACTATCTAGGTCCCCTAAAGGGCACTTGGACTATCTAGGTTACCGAACGGCACATGGACTATCCAGGTTACCTAGCGGGCACATGGACCATGTAGGTTCACTAGCGGAAAATTGGACAATCTAGGTTAACTAGCGGACACTTGCACTATGTAGGTTGCCTAGTGGGCACTTGGACTATCTAGGTTACCTAGCGGGCACTTTGACTATGTAAGTTAACTAGCGGACACTTGCACTATGTAGGTTACCTAGCGGGCACTTGGACTATGTAGGTTAACTAGCAGGCCCTAGGACTATCTAGGTTACCTAGAAGGCACTTGGACTATGTAGGTTAACTAGCGGGCACTTGCAATCGCTAGGTTACCTACCGGGCACTTGGACTATGTACCTTCCCTAGCGGGCACTTGGACTATCTATGTTAACTAGCGGGCACTGGACTATGTAGGTTACCTAGCGGGCACTTGGACTATATAGTTTCCCTAGTGGGCACTTGGACTATCTAGGTTAACGAATGGGCACTTGGACTATGCAGGTAACCTAGCGGGCTCTTGGACTGTCTAGGTTACCTTGCGGGACCTTGGGCTATGTAGGTTACCTAGAAGGCACTTGGATTATGAGGGATCCCTAGCGGGCACTTGGACTATCTAGGTTAACTAGCGGGCACTTGCATTATGTAGGTTAACTAGCGGACACTTGCACGATCTAGGTTAACTAGCGGGCCCTTGCACTATGTAGGTTAACTAGCGGGTCCATGGATTATGTAGGTTTACTAGCAGGCACTAGGACTATCTAGGTTAACGAGGGGGCAGTTGGACTATGTAGTTTCCCTAGCGGGCATTTGGACAATTTAGGTTACCTAGCGGGCACTTGGACTATGTAGGTTACCTAGCGGGCACATGTACTATCTAGGTTACCTAGCAGGCACTTTGACTATCTAGGTTAACTAGCGGGCACTTGGATTATGTAGGGTAACTATCGGGCACTTGGACTGTCTAGGTTACCTAGCGGACACTTGGATTATCTAGGTTAACGAACGGGCACTTGGACTATGTAGGTTACCTAGCCGCCACTTGGACTATCTAGGTTAGCGAACAGGCACTTGGACCATCTAGGTTCCCTAGCGGGCAATTGTACTATCTAGGTTACCTAGCTGGCACTTGGACTATGTAGGTCAACTAGCGGGCCCTTGGACTCTCTAGGTTAGCTAACGGGCACTTGGACTATGTAGGATCCTTAGCGGTCACATGGTGTATGTAGGCTCCCTAGAAGGCACTTGGACTATGTAGGTTAACTAGCGGGCACTTGGACTATCCAGGTTACCAGGTGGCACTTGGACTATGCAGGTTACCCTGTGGGCACTTGGACTATCTAGGTTAACGAACGGACACTTGGACTATGTAGGTTAGCTATCAGGCACTTGGACTATCTAGGTTACCTAGCAGTCACTTGGACTATGTAGGTTACCTAGCAGACACTTGGTAGATTTAGGTTAACTAGCAGGCACTTGGACTATCTAGGTTAACTAGCGGGCCCTTGGACTATCTAGGTTTACTAGCGGGCACTTGGACTATCTAGGTTAACTAGCGGGCACTTGGACTATGTAGTTTCCCTAGCGGGCATTTGGATTACTTAGGTTACCTAGTGGGGACTAGGACTATGTAGGTTACCTAGCGGGCACTTGGACTACGTAGGTTAACTAGAATGCACTTGGACTATCAAGGTTACCTAGCGGGCCCTTGGACTATGTAGGATACCAGCGGGCACTTGGACTGTCTAGTTTACCTAGCGCGCACTTTGACTATCTTGGTTAACTAGCAGACCTTGGACTATGTAGTTTAACTAGCGGGCCCTTGGAGTATGTAGGTTCCTTAGCGGGCACTTGGACTATGTAGGTTCCCTATCGGGTACTTGGACTGTCTAGGTTAACTAGGGTGCAATTGGACTGTCTAGGTTACCTAGTGGGCACTTGGATTATGTACGTTCCCTAGCGGGCACTTGGGCTATCTACGTTACCTAGCGGGCACTTGGACAATATAGGTTAACGAACGGGCACTTGACTATGTAGTTTACCCAGCAGGCAGTTGGACTATGTATGTTAACTAGCGGGCACCTGGACTATCTAGGTTACCTACGGGCACTTGGACTATGTACGTTCCCTAGCGGGCACTTGGGCTATCTACGTTACCTAGTGGGCACTTGGACTATGGAGGTTAACGAACGGGCACTTAGACTATGTAGGTAACCTAGTGGTCAATTGGACTGTCTAGGTTAACTAGCGGGAACTTGGACTATGTAGGTTAACCAGCGGGCACTTGGACTATCTAGGTTAACTAGCGGGCACTTGGATATGTAGGTTACCTAGCGGGCACAGGACTATCTAGGTTAACTAGCGGGCACTTGGATTATCTAGGTTAACTAACGGGCACTTGGACTATGTATGTTCCAGAGCGGGCAATTGGACTATGTAGGTTCCCTAGCTGGCACTTGGACTATCTAGGTTCCCTAAAGGGCACTTGGACTATCTAGGTTACCGAACGGGCACTTGGACTATGTAGGTTCCCTAGCGGGAACTTGGACTATCTAGGTTCCCTAAAGGGCACTTGGACTATCTAGGTTACCTAGCGGGCACTTGGACTATGTAGGTTAACTAGCGGAAAATTGGACGATCTAGGTTAACTAGCGGACACTTGCACTATGTAGGTTTCCTAGCAGGCACTTGGACTATGTAGGATAACTAGCAGGCCCTTGGACTATCTAGGTTACCTAGCAGGAACTTGGACTATGTAGGTTAACTAGAGGGCACTTGCACTCTCTAGGTTACCTAGCGGGCACTTGGACTATGTACCTTCCCTAGCGGGCACTTGGACTATGTAGGTTACCTAGCGGGCACTTGGACTATATATGTTCCCTAGTGGGCACTTGGACTATCTAGGTTAACGAACGGGCACTTGGACTCTCTAGGTTACCTAGAGGGAACATGGACAATGTAGGTTACCTAGCAGGCACATGGACTATCTAGGTTACCTAACGGGCACTTTGTCTTTCTAGGTTACCTAGCGGGCCCTTGGACTATGTAGGATACCTAGCGGGCACTTGGACAATGTAGGTTAACGAACGGGCACTTGGACTATGTAGGTAACCTAGCGGGCAATTGGACTGTCTAGGTTACCTAGTGGGCACTTTGACTATCTAGGTTAACTAGCAGACCTTGGACTATGTAGGTTAACTAGCAGGCCCTTGGAGTATGTAGGTTCCCTAGCGGGCAGTTGGACTATGTAGGTTCCCTATCGGGTACTTGGACTGTCTAGGTTAACTAGGGGGCAATTGGACTGTCTAGGTTACCTAGTTGGCACTTGGACTATGTACGTTCCCTAGCGGGCACTTGGGCTATCTACGTTACCTAGCGGGCACTTGGACAATGTAGGTTAACGAACGGGCACTTGGACTATGTAGTTATCCAGCAGGCACTTGGACTATGTAGGTTAACCAGCGGGCACTTGGACTATCTAGGTTACCTACGGGCACTTGGACTATGTACGTTCCCTAGCGGGCACTTGGGCTTTCTACGTTACCTAGTGGGCACTTGGACTATGGAGGTTAACGAACGGGCACTTAGAGTATGTAGGTAACCTAGTCGTCACTTGGACTCTCTAGGTTACCTAGCGGGAACTTGGACTATGTAGGTTAACTAGCGGGCCCTTGGTCTATGTAGGTTAACTAACAGGCCTTTAGACTATGTAAGTTAACTAGAGGGCACTTTGATGATCCTGGTTAACTAGCAGGCACTTGGACTATCTAGGTTAACTAGCGGGCACTTGGACTATCTAGGTTAACTAGAGGGCTCTTGGACTATGTAGGTTCCCTAGCGGGGATTTGGACTATATAGGTTGCCTAGCGGGCCCTTGGACTATGTAGGTTACCTAGGGGGCACTGGACTATGTAGGTTAATTAGCGGGCACTTGTATTATCTAGGTTAACTAACGGGCACTTGGACTATGTATGTTCCAGAGCGGGCAATTGGACTATGTAGGTTCCCTAGCGGGCACTTGGACTATCTAGGTCCCCTAAAGGGCACTTGGACTATCTAGGTTACCGAACGGGCACATGGACTATCTAGGTAACCTAGCGGGCACTTAGACTGTCTAGGTTACCTAGCGGGCACTTTGACTATCTAGGTTAACTAGCAGACCTTGGACTATGTAGATTAACTAGCGGGCCCTTGGAGTATGTAGGTTCCCTAGCGGGCACTTGGACTAGGTAGGTTCCCTATCGGGTTCTTGGACTGTCTAGGTTAACTAGGGGGCAATTGGACTGTCTAGGTTACCTAGTGGGCACTTGGACTATGTACGTTCCCTAGCGGGCACTTGGGCTATCTACGTTACCTAGCGGGCACTTGGACAATGTAGGTTAACGAACGGGCACTTGGTCTATGTAGTTATCCAGCAGGCACTTGGACTATGTAGGTTAACCAGCGGGCACTTGGACTATCTAGGTTACCTACGGGCACTTGGACTATGTACGTTCCCTAGCGGGCACTTGGGCTATCTACGTTACCTAGTGGGCACTTGGACTATGGAGGTTAACGAACGGGCACTTAGACTATGTAGGTAACCTAGTGGTCACTTGGACTCTCTAGGTTACCTAGCGGGAACTTGGACTATGTAGGTGAACTAGCGGGCCCTTGGTCTATGTAGGTTAACTAACAGGCCTTTAGACTATGTAAGTTAACTAGAGGGCACTTTGATGATCCTGGTTAACCAGCGGGCACTTGGACTATCTAGGTTAACTAGCGGGCACTTGGACTATCTAGGTTAACTAGAGGGCTCTTGGACTATGTAGGTTCCCTAGCGGGCATTTGGACTATATAGGTTACCTAGCGGGCACTTGGACTATGTAGGTTACCTAGCAGGCACTGCACTATCTAGGTTAACTAGCGGGCACTTGGATTATCTAGGTTAACTAACGGGCACTTGGACTATGTATGTTCCAGAGCGGGCAATTGGACTATGTAGGTTCCCTAGCGGGCACTTGGACTATCTAGGTTCCCGAAAGGGCACTTGGACTATCTAGGTTACCGAACGGGCACTTGGACTATCTAGGTTACCTAGCGGGCACATGGACTATGTAGGTTAACTAGCGGAAAATTGGACGACCTAGGTTAACTAGCGGACACTTGCACTATGTAGGTTACCTAGCGGGCACTTGGACTATCTAGGTTAACTAGCGGGCACTTTGACTATGTAGGTTAACTAGCGGACACTTGCACTATGTAGGTTACCTAGCGGGCACTTGGACAATGTAGGTTAACTAGCAGGCCCTTGGACTATCTAGGTTACCTACCAGGCACTTGGACTATGTAGGTTAACTAGCGGGCACTTGCACTCTCTAGGTTACCTAGTGGACACTTGGACTATGTACCTTCCCTAGCGGGCACTTGGACTATCTATGTTAACTAGCGGGCCCTTGGACTATGTAGGTTAACTAGCGGGCACTTGGACTATCTAGGTTACCTAGCGGGCCCTTGGACTATGTAGGTTACCTAGAAGGCACTTGGATTATGACGGATACCTAGCGGGCACTTGGACTATCTAGGTTAACTAGCGGGCACTTGGACTATGTAGGTTAACTAGCGGACACTTTCACGATCTAGGTTAACTAGCGGGCCCTTGCACTATGTAGGTTAACTAGCGGACCCATGGATTATGTAGGTTTACTAGGAGGCACTTGGACTATCTAGGTTAACTAGCGGGCACTTGGACTATGTAGTTTCCTTAGCGGGCATTTGGACTATTTAGGTTACCTAGCAGGCACTTGGACTATGTAGGTTACCTAGCAGGCACTTGGACTATCTAGATTACCTAGCAGGCACTTTGACAATCTAGCTTAACTAACGGGCACTTGGACTATGTAGGGTAACTATCGGGCACTTGGACTGTCTAGGTTACCTAGCGGACACTTGGATTATCTAGGTTAACGAACGGGCACTTGGACTATGTAGGTTACCTAGCCGCCACTTGGACTATCTAGGTTAGCTAACAGGCACTTGGACTATCTAGGTTCCCTAGCGGGCACTTGTACTATCTAGGTTACCTAGCTGGCACTTGGACTATGTAGGTCAACTAGCGGGCCCTTGGACTATCTAGGTTAGCTAACGGGCACTTGGACTATGTAGGTTCCTTAGCGGTCACGTGGACTATGTAGGCTCCCTAGAAGGCACTTGGACTATGTAGGTTAATTAGCGGGCACTTGGACTATCCAGGTTACCAGGCGGCACTTGGCCTATGCAGGTTACCCAGTGGGCACTTGGACTATCTAGGTTAACGAACGGACACTTGGACTATGTAGGTTAGCTATCAGGCACTTGGACTATCTAGGTTACCTAGCAGTCACTTGGACTATGTAGGTTACCTAGCAGACACTTGGTAGATTTAGGTTAACTAGCAGGCACTTGGACTATCTAGGTTAACTAGCGGGCCCTTGGACTATCTAGGTTTACTAGCGGGCACTTGGACTATCTAGGTTAACTAGCGGGCACTTGGACTATGTAGTTTCCCTAGCGGGCATTTGGATTACTTAGGTTACCTAGTGGGCACTTGGACTATGTAGGTTACCTAGCGGGCACTTGGACTACGTAGGTTAACTAGAATGCACTTGGATTATCAAGGTTACCTAGCGGGCCCTTGGACTATGTAGGATACCAGCGGGCACTTGGACTGTCTAGGTTACCTAGCGCGCACTTTGACTATCTTGGTTAACTAGCAGACCTTGGACTATGTAGGTTAACTAGCGGGCCCTTGGAGTATGTAGGTTCCCTAACGGGCACTTGGACTATGTAGGTTCCCTATCGGGTACTTTGACTGTCTAGGTTAACTAGGGTGCAATTGGACTGTCTAGGTTACCTAGTGGGCACTTGGACTATATACGTTCCCTAGCGGGCACTTGGGCTATCTACGTTACCTAGCTGGCGCTTTGACTATGTAGGTAAACTAGCGGGCCCATGGATTATGTAGGTTTACTAGGGGGCACTTGGACTATCTAGGTTAACTAGCGGGCACTTGGACTATGTAGTTTCCCTAGGGGCATTTGGACAATTTAGGTTACCTTGCGGGCACTTGGACTATGTAGGTTAAGTAACGGGCACTTGGACTATGTAGGGTAACTAGCAGGCACTTGGACTGTCTAGATTACCTAACAGGCAATTGGATTATCTAGGTTAACGAACGGGCACTTGGAGTATGTAGGTTACCTAGCCGCCACTAGGACTATCTAGGTTAGCTAACCGGCACATGGACTATCTAGGTTCCCTAGTGGGCACTTGTACTATCTAGGTTACCTAGCTGGCTCTTGGACTATGTAGGTCAACTAGCGGGCCCTTGGACTATCTAGGTTAGCTAACGGGCACTTGGACTATGTATGTTCCAGAGCGGACACTTGGATTATGTAGGTTGCCTAGCGGGCATTTAGACTATGTAGGTTTCCTTGCGGGCATTTGGACTATGTAGGTTACCTAGCGAGCACTTGGACTATGTAGGTTCCCTAACGGGCACTTGGACTATGTAGGTTCCCTAGCGGTCACGTGGACTATATAGGCTACCTAGAAGGCACTTGGACTATGTAGGTTAACTAGCGGACACTTGGACTATCCAGGTTACCAAGCAGGCACTTGGACTATGTAGGTTACCCAATGGGCAATTGGACTATCTACGTTAACGAACGGACACTTGGACTATGTAGGTGAGCTCTCAGGAACTTGGAATATCTAGGTTACCTAGCAGGCACTTGGACTATGTAGATTACCTAGCGGACACTTGGACGATTTAGGTTAACTAGCGGGCACTTGGACTATCTAGGTTAACTAGCAGGCCCTTGGACAATCTAGGTTTACTAGCGGGCACTTGGTCTATCTAGGTTACCTAGCAGGCACTTGGATTATGAAGGATCCCTAGCGGGCAATTGGACTATCTAGGTTACCTAGCTGGCACTTGGAGAATGTAGGTTAACTAGGGGGCACTAGGACTATGTAGGTTACCTAGCGGGCCCTTGGAATATCTAGGTTACCTAGCGGGCATTTGGACTATCTAGGTTACCTAGCTGGCACATGAACTATCTACGTTACCTAGCCGGTACTTGGAGTATGTAGGTTACCTAACGGGCTGTTGGACTATCTAGGTTACCTAGCGGGCACTGGGACTATCTACGTTAACTAACGGGCACTTGGACTATGTAGGTTCCGTAGTGGGCCCTTGGACTATGTAAGTTCCCTAGCATGCACTTGGACTATGTGGGTTCCCTAGCGGGCATTTGGACTATCTAGGTTACCTAACGGTCACTTAGACTATGTAGGTTCCCTAGCGGGCACTTGGATTATGTAGGTTCCCTATTGGGCACTGGGACTATGTAGGTTAACTAGCGGGCACTTGGACTATGTACGTTACCTAGCGGGCACTTGGATATGTACGTTTCCTAGCGGGTACTTGGACTAGATAGGTTCCCTAGCGGGCATTGGTCTATCTAGGTTAACTAGCGAGCACTTGGACTATCGTGGTTAACTTGCGGGCATATGGACTATTAGTGCCCCTAGCGGGCATATGGACCATATTGGTTACCTAGCGGGCATATGGACTATGTAGGTTAACGAACGGGCACTTGGACTATGTAAGTAACCTAGTGGTCACTTGAAATGTCTAGGTTGCCTAGCGGGCCCTTGGACTATGTAGGTTACTTAGTGGGCACTTGGACGATCTAGGTTAACTAGCGGGTAATTGGACTATGTAGGTTAACTAGCAGCACTTGGACTATCTACGTTAACTAGCGGGCCCTTGGACTATGTAGATTCCCTAGCGGGCACTTGGACTATGTATGTTCCAGAGCGGGCACATGGACTATGTAGGTTCCCTAGCAGTCACTTGGACTATGTAGGTTCCAGAGCGGGCACTTAGACTATCTAGGTTCCCTAGCGGGCACTTGTAGTATGTAGGTTAATTAGCGGACCCTTGGACGATCTAGGTTACCTAGAGGGTACTTGGATTATGTAGTTTAACTAGCGGGCCCTTGAACTATGTAGATTAACTAGCGGGCCCTTGGAATATCTAGGTTACCTAGCGGGCACTTGGACTATGTAGGTTAACTAGCGGGCACTTGCACTATCTAGCTTACCAAACGAGCATTTGGACTATGTAGGTAACCTAGCGGGCACTTGGAGAGTCTAGGTTACCTAGCGGGCACTTGGACTTCTAGGTTAACGAACGGGCACTCGGACTATGTATGTTGCATAGCGGGCAATTGGACTATCTAGGTTAGGTAACGGGCACTTGGACTATCTAGATTTCTTAGCAGGCACTTGGATGATCTAGGTCATCTAGAGGGCACTTGGACTATCTAGGTTAGGTAACGGGCACTTGGACTATCTAGGTTTCTTAGCGGGTACTTGGACTATGTAGATTAACTAGTGGGCCCTTGAACTATGTAGAATAACTAGCGGCACTTGGACTATCTACGTTAACTAGCGGGCGCTTGGACTATGTAGATACCCTAGCGGGCATTTGGACTATATAGATAACCTAGCGGGCTCTTTGACTTTGTAGGTTACCTAGCGGCACATGGACTATCTAAGTTACCTAGCTGGCACTTGAACTATCTACGTTATAGCGGGATCTTGGAGTATGTAGGTTACCTAGCGGGCTGTTGGACTATCTAGGTTACCAAGCGGGCACTTGGACTATCTAGGTTAACTAACGGGCACTTGGACTGTGTAGGTTCCCTAGCGGGCCCTTGGACTATGTAAGTTCCCTAGCGGGCACTTGGACTATGTGGGTTTCCTGGCGGGCATTTGGACTTTCTAGGTTACCTAACGGGCACTTGGACTATGTACGTTCCCTAGCGGGCACTTAGATTATGTAGGTTCCCTATCGGGCACTTGGACTAGGTAGAATAACAAGGGGGCATTTGGACTATGTAGGTTACCTAGCGGGAACTTGGACTATGTAGGTTCTCTATCGGGCACTAGGAAAATGTAGGTTAACTAGGGGGCACTAGGACTATGTAGGTTACCTAGCGGGCATTTGGACTATGTAGGCTCCCTAGCGGTCATTTGGACTATATAGATTAACTAGCAGGCACTTAGACTTTGTTGGTTACCTAGCGGGCACTTGGACTATCAAGGTTACCTAGCTGGCACTTGAATTATCTACGTTACCTAGCGGGTACTTGGAGTATGTAGGTTACCTACCGGGCTGTTGGACTATCTAGGTTACCAAGCGGGCACTTGGACTATCTAGGTTAACTAATGGGCACTTGGACTGTGTAGGTTCCCTTGCGGGCCCTTGGACTATGTAAGTTCCCTAGCGGGCACTTGGACTATGTGGGTTTCCTGGCGGGCATTTGGACTTTCTAGGTTACCTAAAGGGCACTTGGACTATGTACGTTCCCTAGCGGGCACTTGGATAATGTAGGTTCCCTATCGGGCACTTGGACTATGTAGAATAAGTAGAGGGCATTTGGACTATGTAGGTTACCGAGCGGGCCCTTGGACTATGTAGGTTCCCTATCGGGCACTTGGAAAATGTAGGTTAACTAGGGGGCGTTAGGACTATGTAGGTTACCTAGCGGGCCCTTAGACTATCTAGGTTACCTAGCGGGCATTAGGACTATTTAGGCTCCCTAGTGGTCATTTGGACTTTATAGATTACCTAGCGGGCACTTAGACTTTGTAGGTTACCTAGCGGGCACTTGGACTATCTAGGTTACCTAGCTGGCACTTGAACTATCTACGTTACCTAGCGGGTACTTGGAGTATGTAGGTTACCTACCGTGCTGATGGACTATCTAGGTTACCTAGCGGGCACTTGGACTATCTAGGTTAACTAACGGGCACTTGGACTATGTAGGTTCCCTAGTGGGCCCTTGGACTATATAAGTTCCCTAGCGTGCACTTGGACTATGTGGGTTTCCTAGCGGACATTTGGACTATCTAGGTTACCTAACGGGCACTTGGACTATGTAGGTTCCCTAGCGGGCACTTGGATTATGTAGGTTCCCTATCGGGCACTTGGACTATGTAGGTTAACTAGCGGGCATTTGGACTATGTAGGTTACCTAGCGGGCACTTGGACTATTTAGGTTCCCTATCGGGCACTTGGAGAATGTAGGTTAACTAGGGGGCACTAGGACAATGTAGGTTACCTACGGGCCCTTGGACTATCTAGGTTACCTAGGGGGAACCTGGACTATGTAGGTTAACAAGTGGGCACTTGGACTATCTAGGTAACCTAGCAGGCACTTGGACTATGTAGGTTAACTAGCGGGCACTTGGACTATGTATGTTTCCTAGCGGGTACTTGGACTAGATAGGTTCCCTAGCGGGCACTTTATCTATCTAGGTTAACTAGCGGGCACTTGGACTATCTAGGTTAACTAGCGGGCATTTGGACTATTAGGGCCCCTAGCGGGCAATTGGACTATATTGGTTACCTAGCAGGTACTTGGAATATGTAGGTTAACGAACGCGCACTTGGACTATGTACGTAACCTAGCGGTCACTTGAACTGTCTAGGTTACCTAGCGGGCACTTATACTATGTAGGTTAACTAGCGGGCACTTGGACTATCTAGGTTACCTAGCCGGCCCTTGGACGATGTAGGTTAACTAGCGGGCCCTCGCACTATGTAGGTTAACTAGCGGGCCCATGGATTATGTAGGTTTACTAGCAGGCACTTGGACTATCTAGATTAACTAGCGGGCACTAGGACTATGTAGTTTCCCTAGCGGGCATTTGGACTATTTAGGTTACCTAGCGGGCACTTGGACTATGTAGGTTACCTAGCAGGCACTTTGACTATCTAGGTTAACTAACGGGCACTTGGACTATGTAGGTTGCCTAGAGGGCACTTGGATTATGTAGGTTCCCTATCGGGCACTTGGACTATGTAGGTTAACTAGCGGTCACTTGGACTGTCTAGGTTACCTAGCGGGCACTTGTATTATCTAGGTTAACGAACGGGCACTTGGACTATGTAGGTTACTTAGCCGCCACTTGCACTATCTAGGTTAGCTAACAGGCACTTGGACTATCTAGGTTCCCTAGCGGGCAGTTGTACTATCTAGGTTACTTAGCTGGCACTTGGACTATGTAGGTCAACTAGCGGGCCCTTGGATTATCTAGGTTAGCAAACGGGCACTTAGATTATGTAGGTTAACTACCGGGCACTTGGACTATGTAGGCTAACTAGGGGACCCTTGGACGATCTAGGTTACCTAGTGGGTACTTGAACTATCTAGGTTAACTAGCGGGCACTTGCAGTATCTAGGTTACCTAGCGGGCACTTGGACTATGTACGTTCCCTAGCGGGGACTTGGACTATCTAGGTTAACTAGCGGGCACTTGGACTATCAAGGATATCTAGCGGACACTTGCAGTATCTAGGTTACCTAGCGGGCACTTGGACTATGTACGTTCCCTAGCAGGCACTTGGACCATCTAGGTTAACTAATGGGCACTAGGACTATCTAGGTTAACTAGCGGGCACTTGGATTATGAAGGATCCCTAGCGGGCACTTGGACTATGTAGGTTAACTAGCGGACACTTGCTTGATCTAGGTTAACTAGCGGGCCCTTGCACTATGTAGGTTAACTAGCGGGCCCATGGATTATGTAGGATTACTAGCAGGCACTTGGACTATCTAGGTTAACTAGCGGGCACTTGGACTATGTAGTTTCCCTAGCGGGCATTTGGACTATTTAGGTTACCAAGCAGGCACTTGGACTATGTAGGTTACCTAGCGAGCACTTGGACTATCTAGGTTACCTAGCAGGCACTTTGACTATCTAGGTTAACTAACGGGCACTTGGACTATGTAGGTTGCATAGAGGGCACTTGGATTATGTAGGTTCCCTATCGGGCACTTGGACTATGTAGGTTAACTGGCGGTCACTTGGACTGTCTAGGTTACCTAGCGGGCACTTGTATTATCTAGGTTAACGAACGGGCACTTGGACTATGTAGGTTACCTAGCCGCCACTTGCACTATCTAGGTTAGCCAACAGGCACTTGGACTATCTAGGTTCCCTAGCGGGCACTTGTACTATCTAGGTTACCTAGCTGGCACTTGGACTATGTAGGTCAACTAGCGGGCCCTTGTACTATCTAGGTTAGCCAACGGGCACTTAGATTATGTAGGTTAACTAGCGGGAACTTGGACTATGTAGGCTAACTAGGGGGCCCTTGGACGATCTAGGTTACCTAGCGGATACTTGAACTATCTAGGTTAACTAGCGGGCACTTGCAGTATCTAGGTTACCTAGCGGGCACTTGGACTATGTACGTTCCCTAGCGGGGACTTGGACTATCTAGGTTAACTAGCGGGCACTTGGACTATCTAGGATAAGTAGCGGACACTTGCACTATTTAGGTTACCTAGCAGGCACTTGGACTATCTAGGTTAACTAGCGGGCACTTGGACTATGTAGGTCAACTAGCGGGCCCTTGGACTATCTAGGTTAGCCAACGGGCACTTAGATTGTGTAGGTTAACTAGCGGGCACTTGGAATATATAGGTTAAGTAGCGGACACTTGCACTATGAAGGTTAACTAGCGGGCCCATGGACTATGTAGGTTTACTAGCGGGCCCTTGGATTATCTAGGTTCCCTAAAGGGCACTTGGACTATCTAGGTTACCGAACGGGCACTTGGACTATCTAGGTTACCTAGCAGGAACTTGGACTATGTAGGCTAACTAGGGGGCCCTTGGACTATCTAGGTTAACTAGCGTGGACTTGGACTATGTAGGTTCCTTAGCGGGCACTTGGACTATCTAGGTTGCCTAGAGGCACTTGGACGATATAGGTTAACTAGAGTGCCCTTGGAATATCTAGGTTACGTTGCGGGCACTTGGTATATAGGTTAACTAGTTTGCACTTGGACTATGTAGGTTAACTAGAGGACACTTGGACTATCTAGGTTAACTAGTGGGCCCTTGGACTATGTAACTTAACTAGCAGACACTTGGATAATCTAGGTTAACTAGCGGGCACTTGGAAGATCTAGGTTACCTAGCGGGCACTTGGACTATGTAGGATCCCTATCGGACATTTGGACTACTTAGGTTACCTAGCGGGCACTTGGACTATCTAGGTTAACTAGCGGGCACTTGGACTATCTAGGTCAACTAGTGGGCCCTTGTACTACGTAGGTTAACTAGCGAGCACTTGGACTATCTAGGTTAACTAGCTGACCTTGGACTCTGTAGGTTAACTAGCGGGCCTTTGGACTATGTAGGTAAACTAGTGGGCACTTGGATGATCTAGGTTAACTAGAGGGCACTTGGACTATCTAGGTTAACTAGCGTGCACTTGGACTATCTAGGTTAACTAGCGGGCACTTGGATGATCAATGTTAATTAGCAGGCACTTGGACTATCTAGGTTAGCTAATGGGCACATGGACTAAGTACGTCCTGTAGTGGGCACTTGGACTATCTAGGTTACCTAGCAGACACTTAGACTATTAAGGTTCCCTAGCGGGCACTTGGATTATCTAGGTTACCCAGCGGGCACTTGGACTATGTAGGTCAACTAGCGGGCCCTTGGACTATCTAGGTTAGCTAACTGGCACGTGGACTATGTAGGTTAACTAGCGGACACTTGCACGATCTAGGTTAGCTAGCGGGCTCTTGCACTATGTAGGTTAACTAGCGGGCCCATTGACTATGTAGGTTAACTAGTGGGCACTTAGACGATATAGGTTAACTAGCGGGCACTTGGATTATCTAGGTTAGCTAGCGGGCTCTTGCACTATGTAGGTTAACTAGCGGACACTTGCTTGATCTAGGTTAACTAGCGGGCCCTTGCACTATGTAGGTTAACTAGCGGGCCCATGGATTATGTAGGTTTACTAGCAGGCACTTGGACTATCTAGGTTAACTAGCGGGCACTTGGACTATGTAGTTTCCCTAGCGGGCATTTGGACTATTTAGTTTACCAAGCGGGCACTTGGACTATGTAGGTTACCTAGCGAGCACTTGGACTATCTAGGTTACCTAGCAGGCACTTTGACTATCTAGGTTAACTAACGGGCACTTGGACTATGTAGGTTGCCTAGAGGGCACTTGGATTATGTAGGTTCCCTATCGGGCACTTGGATATGTAGGTTAACTGGCGGTCACTTGGACTGTCTAGGTTACCTAGCGGGCACTTGTATTATCTAGGTTAACGAACGGGCACTTGGACTATGTAGGTTACCTAGCCGCCACTTGCACTATCTAGCTTAGCTAACAGGCACTTGGACTATCTAGGTTCCCTAGCGGGCACTTGTACTGTCTAGGTTACCTAGCTGGCACTTGGACTATGTAGGTCAACTAGCGGGCCCTTGTACTATCTAGGTTAGCCAACGGGCACTTAGATTATGTAGGTTAACTAGCGGGAACTTGGACTATGTAGGCTAACTAGGGGGCCCTTGGACGATCTAGGTTACCTAGCGGGTACTTGAACTACCTAGGTTAACTAGCGGGCACTTGCAGTATCTAGGTTACCTAGAGGGCACTTGGACTATGTACGTTCCCTAGCGGGGACTTGGACTATCTAGGTTAACTAGTGGGCACTTGGACTATCTAGGATAACTAGCGGACACTTGAACTATGTAGGTTACCTAGCAGGCACTTGGACTATGTAGGTTTACTAGCGGGCACTTGGACTATGTAGGTCAACTAGCGGGCCCTTGGACTATCTAGGTTAGCCAACGGGCACTTAGATTGTGTAGGTTAACTAGCCGGCACTTGGAATATATAGGTAAAGTAGCGGACACTTGCACTATGAAGGTTAACTAGCGGGCCCATGGACTATGTAGGTTTACTAGCGGGCCCTTGGATTATCTAGGTTCCCTAAAGGGCACTTGGACTATCTAGGTTACCGAACGGGCACTTGGACTATCTAGGTTACCTAGCGAGAACTTGGACTATGTAGGCTAACTAGGGGGCCCTTGGACTATCTAGGTTAACTAACGTGCACTTGGACTATGTAGGTTCCTTAGCGGGCACTTGGACTATCTAGGTTGCCTAGCGGGCACTTGGACGATATAGGTTAACTAGCATGCCCTTGGAATATCTAGGTTACGTAGCGGTCACTTGGTATATAGGTTAACTAGTTTGCACTTGGACTATGTAGGTTAATTAGAGGAAACTTGGACTATCTAGGTTAACTAGTGGGCCCTTGGACTATGTAACTTAACTAGCAGGCACTTGGACAATCTAGGTTAACTAGCGGGCACTTGGAAGATCTAGGTTAACTAGCGGGCACTTGGACTGTCAAAGTGAACAAGTGAACCCTTGGACAAGGTAGGTTGCCTAACGGGCACTTTGAATATCTAGGTTACATAGCAGGCACTTGGACTATGTAGTTTAACTAGCGAGCACTTGGACTCTAGTTATCTAGCGGACACTTGGACTATCTAGGTTACCTAGCGGGCCCTTGGGCTATGTAGGTTTCCTAGCCGGACCTTGGACTATCTAGGTTAACGAACGGGCACTTGGACAATGTAGGTTACCTAGCAGGCACTTGGACTATGTAGGATCCCTATCGGACATTTGGACTACTTAGGTTACCTAGCAGGCACTTGGACTATCTAGGTTAACTAGCGGGCACTTGGACTATCTAGGTCAACTAGTGGGCCCTTGTACTATGTAGGTTAACTAGCGAGCACTTGGACTATCTAGGTTAACTAGCGGACCTTGGACTCTGTAGGTTAACTAGCGGGCTTTTGGGCTATGTAGGTTAACTAGTGGGCACTTGGATGATCTAAGTTAACTAGAGGGCACTTGGACTATCTAGGTTAACTAGCGTGCACTTGGACTATCTAGGTTAACTAGCGGGCACTTGGATGATCAATGTTATCTAGCGGGCACTTGGACTATCTAGGTTAGCTAACGGGCACATGGACTAAGTACGTCCGTAGTGGGCACTTGGTCTATCTAGGTTACCTAGCAGGCACTTAGACTATGAAGGTTCCCTAGCGGGCACTTGGATTATCTAGGTTACCCAGCGGGCACTTGGACTATGTAGGTCAACTAGCGGGCCCTTGGACTACCTAGGTTAGCTAACTGGTACGTGGACTATGTAGGTTAACTAGCGGACACTTGCACGATCTAGGTTAGCTAGCGGGCTCTTGCACTATGTAGGTTAACTAGCGGGCCCATTGACTATGTAGGTTAATTAGTGGGCACTTAGACGATATAGGTTAACTAGCGGGCACTTGGATTATCTAGGTTAGCTAGCGGGCTCTTGCACTATGTTGGTTAACTAGCGGGCCCATTGACTATGTAGGTTAACTAGCGGGCACTTGGACTATCTAGGGTAACTTGCGGGCACTTGGACGATATAGGTTAACTAGCCGGCACTTGGATTATCTAGGTTACCTAGGGGGAATTGGACTATGTAGATTCCCTATCGGGCACTTGGACTATGTAGGTTAACTAGCGGAAATTTGGACTATCTAGGTTAGCTAATGGGCAATTGGACTATCAAGGTTACCTAACGGGCACTTGGACTATATAGATAACCTAGCGGGCACTTAGACTTTGTAGATTACCTAGCGGGCACTTTGACTATCTAGGTTACCTAAATGGCACTTGAACTATCTACGTTGCCTAGCGGGTTCTTGGAGTATGTAGGTTACCTAGCGGGCTGTAGGACTATCTAGGTTACCTAGCGGGCACTTGGACTATCTAGGTTAACTAACGGGCACTTGGACTATGTAGGTTCCTTATCGGGCACTTGGACTAGGTAGGTTCCCTAGCGGGCACTTGGTCTATCTAGGTTAACTAGCGGGCACTTGGAGTATCTAGGTTAACTAGCGAGGACTTGGACTATCTAGGATAACTAGCGGGCACTTGGACTATTAGGGTCCCTAGCGGGCATTTGGACTATATAGGTTACCTAGAGGGCACTTGGACTATGTAGGTTAACGAACAGGCACTTGGACTATGTATGTAACCTAGTGGTCACTTGAACTGTCTAGGTTACCTAGCGGGCACTTCGACTATGTAGGTTAACTAGCGGGCCCTTGGACGATGTAGGTTAACTAGTGGGCCCTTGGACTATGTAGGTTAACTAGCGGGCCCTTGGACTATGTAGGTTAACTAGCGTGCACTTGGACGATCTAGGTTAACTAGCGGGTACTTGGACTTTGTAGGTTAACTAGCGGCACTTGGACTATCTACGTTAACTAGCGGGCCTTTGGACTATGTAGAATCCCTAGCGGGCACTTGGACTATGTATGTTCCAGAGCGGGCACTTCGACTATGTAGGTTCCCTAGCAGGCACTTGGACTATGTAGGTTCCAGAGCGGGCACTTGGACTATCTAGGTTCCCTTGCGGGCACTGGGACTATGTAGGTTAATTAGCGGACACTTGCACTATCTAGGTTAACTAGCGGGTCCTTGCATTATGTAGGTTAACTAGCGGGCACTTGGACGATGTAATTTCCCTAGTGGGCATTTGGACTATTTAGGTTACCAAGCTGGCACTTGGTCTATGTAGGTTACCTAGCGAGCACTTGGACTATCTAGGTTACCTAGCAGGCACTTTGACTACCTAGGTTAACTAACGGGCACTTGGACTATCAAAGTTAACAAGCGAGCCCTTGGACTATGTAGGTTAACTAGCGGGCCCTTGGACTATCTAGGTTACCTAGATAGCACTTGGATTATATAGGATCCCTAGCGGGCACTTGGACTATCTATGTTAACGAACGGGCACTTGGACTATGCAGGTAACGTAGCGGGCACTTGGACTGTCTAGGTTACATAGCGGGCACTTGGACTGTCTAGGTTACATAGCGGGCTCTTGGACTTCTAGGTTAACGAACGGGCACTTGGACTATGTAGGTTGCCTAGAGGGCACTTGGACTATCTAGGTTAGGTAACGGGCACTTGGACTATCTAGGTTACCTAGCGGGAACTTGGACTATCTAGGTTGCCTAGCAGGCACTTGGATTATGACGGATCCCTAGCGGGCACTTGGACTATCTAGGTTACCTAGCGGGCACTTGGACTATGTACGTCCCCTAGTGGGCACTTGGACTATCTAGTTTAACTAATGGGCACTAGGACTATCTAGGTTAACTAGCGGGCACTTGGATTATGAAGGATCCCTAGCGGGCACTTGGACTATGTAGGTTAACTAGCGGACACTTGCTTGATCTAGTTTAACTAGCGGGCCCTTGCACTATGTAGGTTAACTAGCGGGCCCATGGATTATGTAGGTTTACTAGCAGGCACTTGGACTATCTAGGTTAACTAGCGGGCACTTGGACTATTTAGGTTTCCTAGCGGGCACTTGGATTACCTAGGTTAACGAACGGGCACTTGGACTATGTAGGTTACCTAGCCGCAACTTGGACTATCTAGGTTAGCGAACAGGCACTTGGACTATCTAGGTTCCCTAGCGGGCACTTGTACTATCTAGATTACCTAGCTGGCACTTGGACTATGTAGGTCAACCAGCTGGCCCTTGGACAATCTAGGTTAGCTAACAGGCACTTAGATTATGTAGGTTAACTAGCGGGCCCTTGGACTATGTAGGTTTACTTGCGGGCCTTGGATTATCTAGGTTCCCTAAAGGGCACTTGTACTATTTGGTTACCGAAAAGGCACTTGTACTATCTAGGTTACCTAGCGGGCACTTGGACTATGTAGGCTAACTAGGGGGCCCTTGGACTATCTAGGTTACCTAGCGGGTACTTGAACTATCTAGGTTAACTAGCGGGCACTTGGACTATGTACGTTCCCTAGCGGGCACTTGGACTATCTATGTTAACTAGCGGGCACTTGCTCTATGTAGGTTACCTAGCAGGCACTTGGACTATCTAAGTTAATTAGCGGGCACTTGGACTATCTAGGTTAACTAGCTTGCACTTGGACTATGTAGGTTCCTTAGCGGGCACTTGGACTATGTAGGTTTCCTAGCGGGCACTTGGACTATGTAGGTTAACTTGCGTGCCCTTGGACTATCTAGGTTACGTAGCCAGCACTTGGTATATAGGTTAACTAGCGGGCACATGGAATATATAGGCTAACTAGCGGACACTTGAACGATCTAGGTTAACTAGCGGGCCCTTGCACTATGTAGGTTAACTAGCGGTCCCATGGATTATGTAGGTTTACTAGCAGGCACTTGGACTATGTAGTTTCCCTAGAAGGCATTTGGACTATTTAGGTAACCTAGCGGGCACTTGGACTATGTAGGTTACATAGCGGGCACTTGGACTATCTAGGTTACCTAGCAGGCACTTTGATTATCTAGGTTAACTAACGGGCACTTGGAGTATGTAGGTTGCCTAGCGGGCACTTGGATTATGTAGGTTCCCTATCGGGCACTTGGACTATGTACGTTAACTAGCGGGCACTTGGACTGTCAAGGTTACCAAGCGGGCACTTGGATTATCTAGGTTACCGAACATGCACTTGGACTATCTAGGTTACCTAGCGGGCACTTGGAGTATGTAGGCTAACTAGGGGGCCCTTGGACGATCTAGGTTACTTAGCGGGTACTTGAACTATCTAGGTTAACTAGTGGGCACTTGCACTATCTAGGTTTCCTAGCGGGCACTGGGATGATGTAGGTTAACTTGCGGGCCCTTGGAATATGTAGGTTAACTAGCGGGCCCTTGGACTATGTAGGTTAACTAGCGTGCACTTGGACTATCTAGGTTAACTAGCGGGCCCTTGGACTATGTATATTAACTAGCGGCACTTGGACTATCTACGTTAACTAGCGGGCCCTAGGACTATGTAGATTCCCTAGCGGGCACTTGGACTATGTATGTTCCAGAGTGGGCACTTCGACTATGTAGGTTCCCTAGCAGGCACTTGTACTATGTAGGTTCCAGAGCAGGCACTTGGACTATCTAGGTTCCCTTGCGGGCACTTAGACTATGAAGGTTAACAAGTGGACACTTGGACGATCTAGGTTAACTAGCGGGTACCTGGACTATGTAGATTAACTAGCAGCACTTGGACTATCTACGTTAACTAGCAGGCCCTTGGACTATGTAGATTCCTTAGCGGGCACTTGGACTACGTAGGTTCCTTGGCGGGCACTTGGACTATGTATATTCCCTAGCGGGCACTTGGACTATGTATGTTCCCTACGGACACTTGCACTATGTAAGTTAACTACCGGGTACTTGGAATATGTATGTTAACTAGCGGGCCCTTGGACTACTTAGGTTAACTAGCGGACACATGCACTATGTAGGTTACCTAGCGGGCACTTGGACTGTCTAGGTTACCTAGCGGGCACTTGGATTTCTAGGTTAACGAACGGGCACTTGGAGTATGTAGGTTGCTTAGCAGGCACTTGGACTATCTAGGTTAGCCAACGGGCACTTTGATCATGTAGGTTAACTAGCGGGCACTTGGACTATGTAGGCTAACTAGGTGGCCCTTGGACGATCTAGGTTACCTAGCGGGTACTTGAACTATCTAGGTTAACTAGCGGGCACTTGCAGTATCTAGGTTACCTAGCGGGCACTTGTACTATGTACGTTCCCTAGCGGGGACTTGGACTATCTAGATTACCGAAAAGGCACTTGGACCATCTAGGTTACCTAGCGGGCACTTGGACTATGTAGGCTAACTAGGGGGCCCTTGGACTATCTAGGTTACCTAGCGGGTACTTGAACTATCTAGGTTAACTAGCGGGCACTTGAACTATGTACGTTCCCTAGCCGGCACTTGGACTATCTATGTTAACTAGCGGGCACTTGGAATATGTAGGTTAACTAGCGGACACTTGCACTATGTTGGTTACCTAGCAGGCACTTGGACTATCTAGGTTAACTAGCGTGCACTTGGACTATGTAGGTTCCTTAGCGCGCACTTGGACTATCTAGGTTGCCTAGCGGGCACTTGTACTATGTAGGTTAACTAGGGTGCACTTGGACTATCTAGGTTACGTAACAGGCACTTGGTATATAGGTTAACTAGCGGGCACTTGGACTATATAGGCTAACTAGCGGACACTTGTACGATCTAGGTTAAGTAGCGGGCCCTTGCACTATGTAGGTTAACTAGCGGGCCCATGGATTATGTAGGTTTACTAGCAGGCACTTGGACTATCTAGGTAAACTAGCGGGCACTTGGACTATGTAGTTTCCCTAGCAGGCATTTGGACTATTTAGGTTACCTAGCGGGCACTTGGACTATGTAGGTTACATAGCGGGCACTTGGACTATCTAGGTTACCTAGCAGGCACTTTGACTATCTAGGTTAACTAACGGGCACTTGGAGTATGTAGGTTGCCTAGCGGGCACTTGGATTATGTAGGTTCCCTATCGGGCACTTGGACTATGTAGGTTAACTAGCGGGCACTTGGACTGTCAAGGTTACCAAGCGGGCACTTGGGTTATCTAGGTTACCGAACAGGCACTTGGACTATCTAGGTTACCTAGCGGGCACTTGGAGTATGTAGGCTAACTAAGGGGCCCTTGGACGATCTAGGTTACCTAGCGGGTACTTGAACAATCTAGGTTAACTAGCGGGCACTTGCACTATCTAGGTTTCCTAGCGGGCACTGGGACGATGTAGGTTAACTAGCGGGCCCTTGGACTATGTAGGTTAACTAGCGGGCCCTTGGACTATGTAGGTTAACTAACGTGCACTTGGACGATCTAGGTTAACTAGCGGGCCCTTGGACAATGTATATTAACTAGCGGCACTTGGACTATCTACGTTAACTAGCGGGCCCTTGGTCTATGTAGATTCCCTAGCGAGCACTTGGACTATGTATGTTCCAGAGTGGGCACTTCGACTATGTAGGTTCCCTAGCAGGCACTTGGACTATGTAGGTTCCAGAGCGGGCACTTGGACTATCTAGGTTCCCTTGCGGGCAATTGGACTATGTAGGTTAACTAGCGGACACTTAGACTATCTAGGTTAACTAGCGGGTACTTGGACTATGTAGATTAACTAGCAGCACTTGAACTATCTACGTTAACTAGCGGGCCCTAAGACTATGTAGATTCCCTAGCGGGCACTTGGACTACGTAGGTTCCCTAGCGGGCACTTGGACTATGTATGTTCCCTAGCGGGCACTTGGACTATGTATGTTCCCTACGGACACTTGCACTATGTAAGTTAACTACCGGGTACTTGGACTATGTATGTTAATTAGCGGGCCCTTGGGCTACTTAGGTTAACTAGCGGACAATTGCACTATTTAGGTTACCTAGCGGGTACTTGGACTGTCTAGGTTACCTAGTGGGCACTTGGACTTTTAGGTTAACGAACAGGCAGTTGGACAATGTAGGTTGCTTAGCGGGCACTTGGACTATCTAGGTTTGGTAACGGGCACTTTGAGTATCTAGGTTACCTAGCGGGAACTTGGACAATGTAAGTTACCTAGTGGGCACTTTGACTATCTAGGTTACCTAACGGGCACTTTGACTATGTAGGTTACATAGCGGGCACTTGGACTATGTAGGTTAACTAGCGATCACTTGGACTCTAGGTTAGCTAGCGGGCACTTGGACTATCTAGGTTACCTAGCGGGCCCTTGGACTATGTAGGTTTCCTAGCGGGCACTTGGACTATCTAGGTTAACGAACGGGCACGTGGACTATGTAGGTAACCTAGCGGGCACTTGGACAGTCTAGGTTACCTAGCGGGCACTTGGACTATCTAGGTTAACGAACGGGCACATGGATTATGTAGGTTACCTAGCGGGCACTTGGACTATGTAGGATCCCTTTCGGACATTTGGACTACTTAGGTTACCTAGAGGGCACTTGGACTATCTAGGTTAATTAGCGGGCACTTGGACGATCTAGGTTAACTAGAGGGTACTTGGACTATCTAGGTTAATTAGCGGGCACTTGGACGATCCAGGTTAACTAGAGGGCACTTGGACTATCTAGGTTAACTCGCGTGTACTTGGACTATCTAGGTTAACTAGCGGGAACTTGGATGATCACTGTTAACTAGCGGGCACTTGGACTATCTAGGTTAGCTAAAGGGCACTTGGATTAAATACGTCCCCTAGTGGGCACTTGGACACTCTAGGTTAACTAACGGGCAATTGGACTATCTAGGTTACCTAGCTGGCACTTGGACTATGAAGGTTCCCTAGTGGGCACTTGGATTATCTAGGTTACCCAGCGGGCACTTGGACTATATAGGTCAACTAGCAGGTCCTTGGAATATCTAGGTTAGCTAACTGGCACTTGGACTATGTAGGTTAACTAGCGGACACTTGCACGATCGAGGTTACCTAGTGGGCTCTTGCACTATGTAGGTTAACTAGCGGGCCCATTGACACTGTTGGTTAACTAGCGGGCACTTGGACGATCTAGGTTAACTAGCGGGCACTTGGACTATATAGGTTAACTAGCGGGCACTTGGACTATGTAGGTTCCCTAGGGGGCATTTGGATTAAATAGATAACCTAGCGGGCCCTTAGACTTGGTAGGTTTAGGGACACTTGGACGATCTAGGTTAACTAGCGGGTACTTGGACTATGTGGGTTAACTAGCGGGCCCTTGGACTATGTAGGTTACCTAGCCGGCACTTGGACGATCTAGGTTAACTAGCGGGTACTTGGACTATGTAGGTTAACTAGTGGGCCCTTGGACTATGTAGATTAACTAGCGGCACTTGGACTATCTACGTTAACTAGCGGGCCCTTGGACTATGTAGATTCCCTAGCGGGCATTTGGACTATATAGATAATCTAGCGGGCACTTAGACTTTGTAGGTTACCTAGCTGGTACATGAACTATCTACTTTACCTAGCGGGTTCTTGGAGTATGTAGGTTACCTAGCGGGCTGTTGGACTATCTAGGTTACCAAGCGGGCACTTGGACTATCTAGGTTAACTAACGGGCACTTGGACTATGTAGGTTCCCTAGCGGGCCCTTGGACTATGTAAATTCCCTAGCAGGCACTTGGACTATGTGGGTTTCCTGGCAGGCATTTGGACTATCTAGGTTACCTAACGGGCACTTGGACTATGTAGGTTCCCTACCGGGCACTTGGATTATGTAGGTTCCCTACCGGGCACTTGGACTATGTAGGTTCCCTATCGGGCACTTGGAGAATGTAGGTTAACTAGTTGGCACTAGGACTATGTAAGTTTCCTAGCGGGCCCTCGTACTACCTAGGTTACCTAGCGGGCATTTGGACTATGTAGGCTCCCTAGCAGTCATTTGGACAATATAGATTACCTAGCGGGCACTTAGATATTGTAGGTTACCTAGCGGGCACTTGGACTATCTAGGTTACCTAGCGGGCACTTGGACTATCTAGGTTTCCTAGCTGGCACTTCAACTATCTACGTTACCTAGCGGGTACTTGGAGTATGTTGGTTACCTACCGGGCTGTTGGACTATCTAAGTTACCTAGCGGGCACTGGGCCTATCTAGGTTAACTAAGGGGCACTTGGACTATGTAGGTTCCCTAGCGGTCCCTTGGATTATGTAAGTTCCCTAGAGGACACTTGGACTATGTGGGTTACCTAGCGGGCATTTGTTCTATCTAGGTTACCTAACGGGCACTTGGACTATGTAGGTTCCCTAGCGGGCACTTGAACTATATAGGTTAACTAGCGGGCACTTGGATTATCTAGGTTACCTAGCGGGCACTTGGACTATGTAGGTTCCCTATCGGGCATTTGGACTATATAGGTTACCTAGCGGGCTCTTGGGCTATCTAGGTTATCTAGGGGGAACCTGGACAATGTAGGTTAACTAGTGGGCACTTGGACTATCTAGGTTACCTAGCGGGCACTTGGACTATGTACGTTCCCTAGCTGGCACTTGGACTATCTACGTTATCCAGCGGGCACTTGGACTATGTACGTTACCTAGCGAGCACTTGGAGTATGTACGTTTCCTAGCGGGTACTTGGACTAGATAGGTTCCCTAGCGGGCACTTGGTCTATCTAGGTTAACTAGCGGGCACTAGGACTATCTAGGTTAACTAGCGAGCACTTGGACTATCTCGGTTAACTAGCGGGCATTTGGACTATTAGGGCCCCTAGCGGGCATTTGGACTATATTGGTTACCTACGGGGCACTTACTATGTAGGTTAACGAACGGGCACTTGGCCTATGTAGGTAACCTTGTTATCACTTGAATTGTCTAGGTTACCTAGCGAGCACTTGGAGTATGTACGTTTCCTAGCGGGTACTTGGACTAGATAGGTTCCCTAGCGGGCACTTGGTCTATCTAGGTTAACTAGCGGGCACTAGGACTATCTAGGTTAACTAGCGAGCACTTGGACTATCTAGGTTAACTAGCGGGCATTTGGACTATTAGGGCCTCTAGCGGGCATTTGGACTATATTGGTTACCTACGGGGCACTTACTATCTAGGTTAACAAACGGGCACTTGGACTTCGTAGGTTCCCTAGCGGGCACTTGGACTATGTATGTTCCCTAGCGGGCACTTGGACTATGTATGTTCCCTACGGACACTTGCACTATGTAAGTTAACTACCGGGTACTTGGACTATGTATGTTAACTAGCGGGCCCTTGGGCTACTTAGGTTAACTAGCGGACAATTGCACTATTTAGGTTACCTAGCGGGTACTTGGACTGTTTAGGTTACCTAGTGGGCACTTGGACTTTTAGGTTAACGAACAGGCAGTTGGACAATGTAGGTTGCTTAGCGGGCACTTGGACTATCTAGGTTTGGTAACGGGCACTTTGAGTATCTAGGTTACCTAGCGGGAACTTGGACAATGTAAGTTACCTAGTGGGCACTTTGACTATCTAGGTTACCTAACGGGCACTTTGACTATCTAGGTTACATAGCGGGCACTTGGACTATGTAGGTTAACTAGCGATCACTTGGACTCTAGGTTACCTAGCGGGCACTTGGACTATCTAGGTTACCTAGCGGGCCCTTGGACTATGTAGGTTTCCTAGCGGGCACTTGGACTATCTAGGTTAACGAACGGGCACGTGGACTATGTAGGTAACCTAGCGGGCACTTGGACAGTCTAGGTTACCTAGCGGGCACTTGGACTATCTAGGTTAACGAACGGGCACATGGATTATGTAGGTTACCTAGCGGGCACTTGGACTATGTAGGATCCCTTTCGGACATTTGGACTACTTAGGTTACCTAGAGGGCACTTGGACTATCTAGGTTAATTAGCGGGCACTTGGACGATCTAGGTTAACTAGAGGGTACTTGGACTATCTAGGTTAATTAGCGGGCACTTGGACGATCCAGGTTAACTAGAGGGCACTTGGACTATCTAGGTTAACTCGCGTGTACTTGGACTATCTAGGTTAACTAGCGGGAACTTGGATGATCACTGTTAACTAGCGGGCACTTGGACTATCTAGGTTAGCTAAAGGGCATTTGGATTAAATACGTCCCCTAGTGGGCACTTGGACACTCTAGGTTAACTAACGGGCAATTGGACTATCTAGGTTACCTAGCTGGCACTTGGACTATGAAGGTTCCCTAGTGGGCACTTGGATTATCTAGGTTACCCAGCGGGCACTTGGACTATATAGGTCAACTAGCAGGTCCTTGGAATATCTAGGTTAGCTAACTGGCACTTGGACTATGTAGGTTAACTAGAGGACACTTGCACGATCGAGGTTACCTAGTGGGCTCTTGCACTATGTAGGTTAACTAGCGGGCCCATTGACACTGTTGGTTAACTAGCGGGCACTTGGACGATCTAGGTTAACTAGCGGGCACTTGGACTATATAGGTTAACTAGCGGGCACTTGGACTATGTAGGTTCCCTAGGGGGCATTTGGATTAAATAGATAACCTAGCGGGCCCTTAGACTTGGTAGGTTTAGGGACACTTGGACGATCTAGGTTAACTAGCGGGTACTTGGACTATGTGGGTTAACTAGCGGGCCCTTGGACTATGTAGGTTACCTAGCCGGCACTTGGACGATCTAGGTTAACTAGCGGGTACTTGGACTATGTAGGTTAACTAGTGGGCCCTTGGACTATGTAGATTAACTAGCGGCACTTGGACTATCTACGTTAACTAGCGGGCCCTTGGACTATGTAGATTCCCTAGCGGGCATTTGGACTATATAGATAATCTAGCGGGCACTTAGACTTTGTAGGTTACCTAGCTGGTACATGAACTATCTACTTTACCTAGCGGGTTCTTGGAGTATGTAGGTTACCTAGCGGGCTGTTGGACTATCTAGGTTACCAAGCGGGCACTTGGACTATCTAGGTTAACTAACGGGCACTTGGACTATGTAGGTTCCCTAGCGGGCCCTTGGACTATGTAAATTCCCTAGCGGGCACTTGGACTATGTGGGTTTCCTGGCAGGCATTTGGACTATCTAGGTTACCTAACGGGCACTTGGACTATGTAGGTTCCCTACCGGGCACTTGGATTATGTAGGTTCCCTACCGGGCACTTGGACTATGTAGGTTCCCTATCGGGCACTTGGAGAATGTAGGTTAACTAGTTGGCACTAGGACTATGTAAGTTTCCTAGCGGGCCCTCGTACTACCTAGGTTACCTAGCGGGCATTTGGACTATGTAGGCTCCCTAGCAGTCATTTGGACAATATAGATTACCTAGCGGGCACTTAGATATTGTAGGTTACCTAGCGGGCACTTGGACTATCTAGGTTACCTAGCGGGCACTTGGACTATCTAGGTTTCCTAGCTGGCACTTCAACTATCTACGTTACCTAGCGGGTACTTGGAGTATGTTGGTTACCTACCGGGCTGTTGGACTATCTAAGTTACCTAGCGGGCACTGGGCCTATCTAGGTTAACTAAGGGGCACTTGGACTATGTAGGTTCCCTAGCGGTCCCTTGGATTATGTAAGTTCCCTAGAGGACACTTGGACTATGTGGGTTACCTAGCGGGCATTTGTTCTATCTAGGTTACCTAACGGGCACTTGGACTATGTAGGTTCCCTAGCGGGCACTTGAACTATATAGGTTAACTAGCGGGCACTTGGATTATCTAGGTTACCTAGCGGGCACTTGGACTATGTAGGTTCCCTATCGGGCATTTGGACTATATAGGTTACCTAGCGGGCTCTTGGGCTATCTAGGTTATCTAGGGGGAACCTGGACAATGTAGGTTAACTAGTGGGCACTTGGACTATCTAGGTTACCTAGCGGGCACTTGGACTATGTACGTTCCCTAGCTGGCACTTGGACTATCTACGTTATCCAGCGGGCACTTGGACTATGTACGTTACCTAGCGAGCACTTGGAGTATGTACGTTTCCTAGCGGGTACTTGGACTAGATAGGTTCCCTAGCGGGCACTTGGTCTATCTAGGTTAACTAGCGGGCACTAGGACTATCTAGGTTAACTAGCGAGCACTTGGACTATCTCGGTTAACTAGCGGGCATTTGGACTATTAGGGCCCCTAGCGGGCATTTGGACTATATTGGTTACCTACGGGGCACTTACTATGTAGGTTAACGAACGGGCACTTGGCCTATGTGGGTAACCTTGTTATCACTTGAATTGTCTAGGTTACCTAGCGAGCACTTGGAGTATGTACGTTTCCTAGCGGGTACTTGGACTAGATAGGTTCCCTAGCGGGCACTTGGTCTATCTAGGTTAACTAGCGGGCACTAGGACTATCTAGGTTAACTAGCGAGCACTTGGACTATCTAGGTTAACTAGCGGGCATTTGGACTATTAGGGCCCCTAGCGGGCATTTGGACTATATTGGTTACCTACGGGGCACTTACTATCTAGGTTAACAAACGGGCACTTGGACTTCGTAGGTTCCCTAGCGGGCACTTGGACTATGTATGTTCCCTAGCGGGCACTTGGACTATGTATGTTCCCTACGGACACTTGCACTATGTAAGTTAACTACCGGGTACTTGGACTATGTATGTTAACTAGCGGGCCCTTGGGCTACTTAGGTTAACTAGCGGACAATTGCACTATTTAGGTTACCTAGCGGGTACTTGGACTGTTTAGGTTACCTAGTGGGCACTTGGACTTTTAGGTTAACGAACAGGCAGTTGGACAATGTAGGTTGCTTAGCGGGCACTTGGACTATCTAGGTTTGGTAACGGGCACTTTGAGTATCTAGGTTACCTAGCGGGAACTTGGACAATGTAAGTTACCTAGTGGGCACTTTGACTATCTAGGTTACCTAACGGGCACTTTGACTATCTAGGTTACATAGCGGGCACTTGGACTATGTAGGTTAACTAGCGATCACTTGGACTCTAGGTTACCTAGCGGGCACTTGGACTATCTAGGTTACCTAGCGGGCCCTTGGACTATGTAGGTTTCCTAGCGGGCACTTGGACTATCTAGGTTAACGAACGGGCACGTGGACTATGTAGGTAACCTAGCGGGCACTTGGACAGTCTAGGTTACCTAGCGGGCACTTGGACTATCTAGGTTAACGAACGGGCACATGGATTATGTAGGTTACCTAGCGGGCACTTGGACTATGTAGGATCCCTTTCGGACATTTGGACTACTTAGGTTACCTAGAGGGCACTTGGACTATCTAGGTTAATTAGCGGGCACTTGGACGATCTAGGTTAACTAGAGGGTACTTGGACTATCTAGGTTAATTAGCGGGCACTTGGGCGATCCAGGTTAACTAGAGGGCACTTGGACTATCTAGGTTAACTCGCGTGTACTTGGACTATCTAGGTTAACTAGCGGGAACTTGGATGATCACTGTTAACTAGCGGGCACTTGGACTATCTAGGTTAGCTAAAGGGCACTTGGATTAAATACGTCCGCTAGTGGGCACTTGGACACTCTAGGTTAACTAACGGGCACTTGGACTATCTAGGTTACCTAGCTGGCACTTGGACTATGAAGGTTCCCTAGTGGGCACTTGGATTATCTAGGTTACCCAGCGGGCACTTGGACTATATAGGTCAACTAGCAGGTCCTTGGAATATCTAGGTTAGCTAACTGGCACTTGGACTATGTAGGTTAACTAGCGGACACTTGCACGATCGAGGTTACCTAGTGGGCTCTTGCACTATGTAGGTTAACTAGCGGGCCCATTGACACTGTTGGTTAACTAGCGGGCACTTGGACGATCTAGGTTAACTAGCGGGCACTTGGACTATATAGGTTAACTAGCGGGCACTTGGATTATCTAGGTTACCTAGCGGGCACTTGGACTATGTAGGTTCCCTAGGGGGCATTTGGATTAAATAGATAACCTAGCGGGCCCTTAGACTTTGTAGGTTTAGGGACACTTGGACGATCTAGGTTAACTAGCGGGTACTTGGACTATGTAGGTTAACTAGCGGGCCCTTGGACTATGTAGGTTACCTAGCCGGCACTTTGACGATCTAGGTTAACTAGCGGGTACTTGGACTATGTAGGTTAACTAGTGGGCCCTTGGACTATGTAGATTAACTAGCGGCACTTGGAGTATCTACGTTAACTAGCGGGCCCTTGGACTATGTAGATTCCCTAGCGGGCATTTGGACTATATAGATAATCTAGCGGGCACTTAGACTTTGTAGGTTACCTAGCTGGTACATGAACTATCTACTTTACCTAGCGGGTTCTTGGAGTATGTAGGTTACCTAGCGGGCTGTTGGACTATCTAGGTTACCAAGCGGGCACTTGGACTATCTAGGTTAACTAACGGGCACTTGGACTATGTAGGTTACCTAGCGGGCACTTGGACTATGTAGGATCCCTTTCGGACATTTGGACTACTTAGGTTACCTAGAGGGCACTTGGACTATCTAGGTTAATTAGCGGGCACTTGGACGATCTAGGTTAACTAGAGGGTACTTGGACTATCTAGGTTAATTAGCGGGCACTTGGACGATCCAGGTTAACTAGAGGGCACTTGGACTATCTAGGTTAACTCGCGTGTACTTGGACTATCTAGGTTAACTAGCGGGAACTTGGATGATCACTGTTAACTAGCGGGCACTTGGACTATCTAGGTTAGCTAAAGGGCACTTGGATTAAATACGTCCCCTAGTGGGCACTTGGACACTCTAGGTTAACTAACGGGCACTTGGACTATCTAGGTTACCTAGCTGGCACTTGGACTATGAAGGTTCCCTAGTGGGCACTTGGATTATCTAGGTTACCCAGCGGGAACTTGGACTATATAGGTCAACTAGCAGGTCCTTGGAATATCTAGGTTAGCTAACTGGCACTTGGACTATGTAGGTTAACTAGCGGACACTTGCACGATCGAGGTTACCTAGTGGGCTCTTGCACTATGTAGGTTAACTAGCGGGCCCATTGACACTGTTGGTTAACTAGCGGGCACTTGGACGATCTAGGTTAACTAGCGGGCACTTGGACTATATAGGTTAACTAGCGGGCACTTGGATTATCTAGGTTACCTAGCGGGCACTTGGACTATGTAGGTTCCCTAGGGGGCATTTGGATTAAATAGATAACCTAGCGGGCCCTTAGACTTTGTAGGTTTAGGGACACTTGGACGATCTAGGTTAACTAGCGGGTACTTGGACTATGTAGGTTAACTAGCGGGCCCTTGGACTATGTAGGTTACCTAGCCGGCACTTGGACGATCTAGGTTAACTAGCGGGTACTTGGACTATGTAGGTTAACTAGTGGGCCCTTGGACTATGTAGATTAACTAGCGGCACTTGGACTATCTACGTTAACTAGCGGGCCCTTGGACTATGTAGATTCCCTAGCGGGCATTTGGACTATATAGATAATCTAGCGGGCACTTAGACTTTGTAGGTTACCTAGCTGGTACATGAACTATCTACTTTACCTAGCGGGTTCTTGGAGTATGTAGGTTACCTAGCGGGCTGTTGGACTATCTAGGTTACCAAGCGGGCACTTGGACTATCTAGGTTAACTAACGGGCACTTGGACTATGTAGGTTCCCTAGCGGGCCCTTGGACTATGTAAATTCCCTAGCGGGCACTTGGACTATGTGGGTTTCCTGGCGGGCATTTGGACTATCTAGGTTACCTAACGGGCACTTGGACTATGTAGGTTCCCTAGCGGGCACTTGGATTATGTAGGTTCCCTACCGGGCACTTGGACTATGTAGGTTCCCTATCGGGCACTTGGAGAATGTAGGTTAACTAGTTGGCACTAGGACTATGTAAGTTTCCTAGCGGGCCCTCGTACTACCTAGGTTACCTAGCGGGCATTTGGACTATGTAGGCTCCCTAGCAGTCATTTGGACAATATAGATTACCTAGCGGGCACTTAGATATTGTAGGTTACCTAGCGGGCACTTGGACTATCTAGGTTACCTAGCGGGCACTTGGACTATCTAGGTTTCCTAGCTGGCACTTCAACTATCTACGTTACCTAGCGGGTACTTGGAGTATGTAGGTTACCTACCGGGCTGTTGGACTATCTAAGTTACCTAGCGGGCACTGGGCCTATCTAGGTTAACTAAGGGGCACTTGGACTATGTAGGTTCCCTAGCGGTCCCTTGGATTATGTAAGTTCCCTAGAGGACACTTGGACTATGTGGGTTACCTAGCGGGCATTTGTTCTATCTAGGTTACCTAACGGGCACTTGGACTATGTAGGTTCCCTAGCGGGCACTTGGACTATATAGGTTAACTAGCGGGCATTTGGATTATCTAGGTTACCTAGCGGGCACTTGGACTATGTAGGTTCCCTATCGGGCATTTGGACTATGTAGGTTACCTAGCGGGCTCTTGGGCTATCTAGGTTATCTAGGGGGAACCTGGACAATGTAGGTTAACTAGTGGGCACTTGGACTATCTAGGTTACCTAGCGGGCACTTGGACTATGTACGTTCCCTAGCTGGCACTTGGACTATCTACGTTACCCTGCGGGCACTTGGACTATGTACGTTACCTAGCGAGCACTTGGAGTATGTACGTTTCCTAGCGGGTACTTGGACTAGATAGGTTCCCTAGCGGGCACTTGGTCTATCTAGGTTAACTAGCGGGCACTAGGACTATCTAGGTTAACTAGCGAGCACTTGGACTATCTAGGTTAACTAGCGGGCATTTGGACTATTAGGGCCCCTAGCGGGCATTTGGACTATATTGGTTACCTACGGGGCACTTACAATGTAGGTTAACGAACGGGCACTTGGCCTATGTAGGTAACCTTGTTATCACTTGAATTGTCTAGGTCACCTAGCGGGCACTTGGACTATGTAGGTTAACTAGCGGGCACTTGGACTATCTAGGTTAACTAGCGGGCCCTTGGACGATGTAGGTTAACTAGCGGGCCCTTGGTCTATGTAGATTAACTAGCGGCACTTGGACTATGTATGTTACCTATGGGGCACTTGGACGATCTAGGTTAACTAGCAGGTACTTGGACTATGTAGGTTAACTAGCGGGCCCTTGGACTATGTAGATTAACTAGCAGCACTTGGACTATCTACGTTAACTGGCAGGCCCCTGGGCTATGTAGATTCCATAGCGGGCACTTGGACTATGTATGTTCCAGCGCGGGCACTTGGACTATGTAGGTTCCCTAGCAGGAACTTGGACTATGTAGGTTCCAGAGCGGGCACTGGACTAACTAGATTCCCTAGCGGGCACTTGGACTATGTGGATTCCCTAGCGGGCACTTGGACTATGTATGTTCCCTATGGACATTTGAACTATGTAATTTAACTACGGGGCACTTGGACTATGTAGGTTTACTAGCGGGCCCTTGGACTATGTAGGTTACCTTGCGGGCACTTGGACTATGTAGGTAACCTAGCGGGCACTTGGACAGTCTAGGTTACCTAGCGGGCACTTGGACTTCTAGGTTAACGAACGGGCACTTGGACTATGTATGTTGCATAGCGGGCAATGGGACTATCTAGTTTAGGTAACGGGCACTTGGACTATCTAGGTTACCTAGCGGGAACTTGGACTATGTAGGTTAATTAGCGGGCACTTGGACTATCTAGGTTACTTAACGGGCACTTGGATGTCTAGGTTTCTTAGCGGGCACTTGGATGATCTAGGTTAACTAGAGGGCACTTGGACTATCTAGGTTAATTAATGTGCACTTGGACTATCTAGGTTAACTAGCGGGCACTTGGATGATCAATGTTTACAAGCGGGCACTTGGACTATCTAGGTTAGCTAACGGGCACTTGGACTAAGTACGTCCCCTAGTGGACACTTGGACACTCTAAGTTAACTAATGGGCAGTAGGACTATCTAGGTTAACTAGCGGGCACTTGGACGATCTAGGTTAACTAGCGGGCACTTGGACTATCAAAGTTAACAAGTGAGTCCATGGACTATGTAAGTTAACTAGCGGGCCCTTGGACTATCTAGGTTACCTAGCGGGCACTTGGACTATATAGGTTACCTAGAGGGCACTTGGACTATGTAGGTTACCTAGTGGGCACTTGGACTATCTAGGTTAACGAATGGGCACTTGGAATATGCAGGTAACCTAGCCGGCACTTGGAATGTTTAGGTTACCTAGCGGGCATTTGGTCTTCTAGGTTAACGAACGGGCACTTGGACTATGTAGGTTGCTTAGCGGGCACGTGGACTATCTAGGTTAGGTAACAGGCACTTTGAGTATCTAGGTTACCTAGCGGGAACTTGGACAATGTAAGTTACCTAGCGGGCACTTGGACTATCTAGGTTACCTAACGGGCACTTTTACTATCTAGGTTACATAGCGGGCACTTGGACTATGTAGATTAACTAGCGAGCACTTGGACTCTAGGTTACCTAGCGGGCACTTAGACTATCTAGGTTACCTAGCGGGCCCTTGGACTATGTATGTTTCCTAGCGGGCACTTGGACTATCTAGGTTAACGAACGGGCACTTGGACTATGTAGGTAACCTAGCGGGCACTTGGACACTCTAGTTTACCTAGCGGGCACTTGGACTATCTAGGTTAACGAACGGGCACTTGGACTATGTAGGTTACCTAGCGGGAACTTGGACTATGTAGGATCCCTATCGGACATTTGGATTACTTACGTTACCTAGCGGGCACTTGGACTATCTAGGTTAACTAGCGGGCACATGGACGATCTAGGTTAACTATAGGGCACTTGGACTATCTAGGTTAACTAGCGTGTACTTGGACTATCTAGGTTAACTTGCGGGCACTTGGATGATCACTGTTAACTAGCGGGCACTTGGACTATCTAGGTTAGCTAACGGGCACTTGGACTAAGTATGTCCCCAAGTGGGCACTTGGACACTCTAGGTTAACTAACGGGCAATAGGACTATCTAGGTTACCTAGCTGGCATTTGGATTATGAAGTTTCCCTAGCGGGCACTTGAAATATCTGGTTACCCAGCGGGCACTTGGAGTATATAGGTCAACTAGCGGGTCCTTGGAATATCTATGTTAGCTAACTGGAACTTGGACTATGTAGGTTAACTAGCGGACACTTGGATTATATAGGTTACCTAGCGGGCACTTGGACTATGTAGGTTCCCTATGGGGCATTTGGACTGTATAGATAACCTAGCGGGCCCTTAGGCTTTGTAGGTTACCTAGCGGGCCCTTGGACTATGTAGGTTAACTAGCGGGCCCTTGGACTATGTAGGATACCTAGCGGGTACTTGGACGATCTAGGTTAACTAGAGGGCACTTGGACTATCTAGGTTAACTAGCGTGCACTTGGACTATCTAGGTTAACTAGCGGGCACTTGGATGATGAATGTTAACAAGCGGGCACTTGGACTATCTAGGTTAGCTAACGGGCACTTGGACTAAGTACGTCCCCTAGTGGACACTTGGACACTCTAGGTTAACTAATGGGCACTAGGACTATCTAGGTTAACTAGCGGGCACTTGGACGATCTAGGTTAACTAGCGGGCACTTGGACTATCAAAGTTAACAAGTGAGTCCTTGGACTATGTAAGTTAACTAGCAGGCCCTTGGACTATCTAGGTTACCTAGCGGGCACTTGGACTATATAGGTTACCTAGAGGGCACTTGGACTATGTAGGTTACCTAGTGGGCACTTGGACTATCTTGGTTAACGAACGGGCACTTGGAATATGCAGGTAACCTAGCGGGCACTTGGACTTCTAGGTTAACGAACGGGCACTTGGACTATGTAGGTTGCTTAGCGGGCACGTGGACTATCTAGGTTAGGTAACGGGCACTTTGAGAATCTAGGTTACCTAGCGGGAACTTGGACAATGTAAGTTACCTAGCGGGCACTTGGACTATCTAGGTTACCTAACGGGCACTTTTACTATCTAGGTTACATAGCGGGCTTGGACTATGTAGGTTAACTAGAGAGCACTTGGACTCTAGGTTACCTAGCGGGCACTTAGACTATCTAGGTTACCTAGCGGGCCCTTGGACTATGTAGGTTTCCTAGCGGGCACTTGGACTATCTAGGTTAACGAACGGGCACTTGGACTATGTAGGTTACCTAGCGGGCACTTGGACTATGTAGGATCCCTATCGGACATTTGGACTACTTACGCTACCTAGCGGGCACTTGGATTATCTAGGTTAACTAGCGGGCACATGGACGATCTAGGTTAACTACAGTGTACTTGGACTATCTAGGTTAACTAGCGGGCACTTGGATGATCACTGTTAACTAGCGGGCACTTGGACTATCTAGGTTAGCTAACGGGCACTTGGACTAAGTATGTCCCCAAGTGGGCACTTGGACACTCTAGGTTAACTAACGGGCAATAGGACTATCTAGGTTACCTAGCTGGCACTTGGATTATGAAGGTTCCCTAGCGGGCACTTGAATTATCTAGGTTACCCAGCGGGCACTTGGATTATATAGGTCAACTAGCAAGTCCTTGGAATCTCTATGTTAGCTAACTGGCACTTGGACTATGTAGGTTAACTAGCGGACACTTGCACGATCTAGGTTAACTAGCGGGCACTTGCACTATCAAAGTTAACAAGTGAGTCCTTGGACTATGTAAGTTAACTAGCGGGCCCTTGGACTATCTAGGTTACCTAGCGGGCACTTGGACTATATAGGTTACCTAGAGGGCACTTGGACTATGTAGGTTACCTAGTGGGCACTTGGACTATCTTGGTTAACGAACGGGCACTTGGAATATGCAGGTAAGCTAGCGGGCACTTGGACTGTCTAGGTTACCTAGCGGGCACTTGGACTTCTAGGTTAACGAACGGGCACTTGGACTATGTAGGTTGCTTAGCGGGCACGTGGACTATCTAGGTTAGGTAACGGGCACTTTGAGAATCTAGGTTACCTAGCGGGAACTTGGACAATGTAAGTTACCTAGCGGGCACTTGGAATATCTAGGTTACCTAACGGGCACTTTTACTATCTAGGTTACATAGCGGGCACTTGGACTATGTAGGTTAACTAGAGAGCACTTGGACTCTAGGTTACCTAGCGGGCACTTAGACTATCTAGGTTACCTAGCGGGCCCTTGGACTATGTATGTTTCCTAGCGGGCACTTGGACTATCTAGGTTAACGAACGGGCACTTGGACTATGTAGGTAACCTAGCGGGCACTTGGACAGTCTAGGTTACCTAGCGGGCACTTGGACTATCTAGGTTAACGAACGGGCACTTGGACTATGTAGGTTACCTAGCGGGAACATGGACTATGTAGGATCCCTATCGGTCATTTGGACTACTTACGTTACCTAGCGGGCACTTGGACTATCTAGGTTAACTAGTGGGCACATGGACGATCTAGGTTAACTAGAGGGCACTTGGACTATCTAGGTTAACTAGCGTGTACTTGTACTATCTAGGTGAACTAGCGGGCACTTGGATGATCACTGTTAACTAGCGGGCACTTGGAGTATCTAGGTTAGCTAACGGCACTTGGACTAAGTATGTCCCCAAGTGGGCACTTGGACACTCTAGGTTAACTAACGGGCAATAGGACTATCTAGGTTACCTAGCTGGCACTTGGATTATGAAGGTTCCCTAGCGGGCACTTGAATTATCTAGGTTACCCAGCGGGCACTTGGACTATATAGGTCAACTAGCGGGTCCTTGGAATATCTATGTTAGCTAACTGGCACTTGGACTATGTAGGTTAACTAGCGGACACTTGCACGATCTAGGTTAACTAGCGGACTCTTGCACTATGTAGGTTAACTAGCGGGCCCATTGACACTGTTGGTTAACTAGAGGGCACTTGGACGATCTAGGTTAACTAGCGGGCACTTGGACTATATAGGTTAACTAGCGGGCACTTGGATTATCTAGATTACCTAGCGGGCACTTGGACTATGTAGGTTCCCTATCGGGCATTTGGACTATGTAGGTTACCTAGCGTGCTCTTGTTCTATCTAGGTTATCTAGGGGGAACCTGGACAATGTAGGTTAACTAGTGGGCACTTGGACTATCTAGGTTACCTAGCGGGCACTTGGACTATGTACGTTCCCTAGCTGGCACTTGGACTATCTACGTTACCCTGCGGGCACTTGGACTATGTACGTTACCTAGCGAGCACTTGGAGTATGTACGTTTCCTAGCGGGTACTTGGACTAGATAGGTTCCCTAGCGGGCACTTGGTCTATCTAGGTTAACTAGCGGGCACTAGGACTATCTAGGTTAACTAGCGAGCACTTGGACTATCTAGGTTAACTAGCGGGCATTTGGACTATTAGGGCCCCTAGCGGGCATTTGGACTATATTGGTTACCTACGGGGCACTTACTATGTAGGTTAACGAACGGGCACTTGGCCTATGCAGGTAACCTAGTTGTCACTTGAATTGTCTAGGTTACCTAGCGGGCACTTGGACTATCTAGGTTAACTAGCGGGCCCTTGGACGATGTAGGTTAACTAGCGGGCCCTTGGTCTATGTAGATTAACTAGCGGCACTTGGACTATGTAGGTTACCTAGGGGGCACTTGGACAATCTAGGTTAATTAGCGGGTACTTGGACTATGTAGGTTAACTAGCGGGCCCTTGGACTATGTAGATTAACTAGCAGCACTTGGACTATCTACGTTAACTGGCAGGCCCTTGGGCTATGTATATTCCATAGCGGGCACTTGGACTATGTATGTTCCAGCGCGGGCACTTGGACTATGTAGGTTCCCTAGCAGGAACTTGGACTATGTAGGTTCCAGAGCGGGCACTTGGACTAACTAGATTCCCTAGCGGGCACTTGGACTATGTGGATTCCCTAGCGGGCACTTGGACTATGTATGTTCCCTATGGACATTTGAACTATGTAATTTAACTACGGGGCACTTGGACTATGTAGGTTTACTAGCGGGCCCTTGGACTATGTAGGTTACCTTGCGGGCACTTGGATTATGTAGGTAACCTAGCGGGCACTTGGACAGTCTAGGTTACCTAGCGGGCACTTGGACTTCTAGGTTAACGAATGGGCACTTGGACTATGTATGTTGCATAGCGGGCAATGGGACTATCTAGTTTAGGTAACGGGCACTTGGACTATCTAGGTTACCTAGCGGGAACTTGGACTATGTAGGTTAATTAGCGGGCACTTGGACTATCTAGGTTACTTAACGGGCACTTGGATGTCTAGGTTTCTTAGCGGGCACTTGGACGATCTAGGTTAACTAGAGGGCACTTGGACTATCTAGGTTAACTAGTGTGCACTTGGACTATCTAGGTTAACTAGCGGGCACTTGGATGATCAATGTTTACAAGCGGGCACATGGACTATCTAGGTTAGCTAACGGGCACTTGGACTAAGTACGTCCCTAGTGGACACTTGGACACTCTAGGTTAACTAATGGGCAGTAGGACTATCTAGGTTAACTAGCGGGCACTTGGACGATCTAGGTTAACTAGCGGGCACTTGGACTATCAAAGTTAACAAGTGAGTCCATGGACTATGTAAGTTAACTAGCGGGCCCTTGGACTATCTAGGTTACCTAGCGGGCACTTGGACTATATAGGTTACCTAGAGGGCACTTGGACTATGTAGGTTACCTAGTGGGCACTTGGACTATCTAGGTTAACGAATGGGCACTTGGAATATGCAGGTATCCTAGCGGGCACTTGGAATGTCTAGGTTACCTAGCGGGCATTTGGACTTCTAGGTTAACGAACGGGCACTTGGACTATGTAGGTTGCTTAGCGGGCACGTGGACTATCTAGGTTAGGTAACAGGCACTTTGAGTATCTAGGTTACCTAGCGGGATCTTGGACAATGTAAGTTACCTAGCGGGCACTTGGACTATCTAGGTTACCTAACGGGCACTTTTACTATCTAGGTTATATAGCGGGCACTTGGACTATGTAGGTTAACTAGAGAGCACTTGGACTCTAGGTTACCTAGCGGGCACTTAGACTATCTAGGTTTAACTAGCGGGCCCTTGGACTATGTAGGTTTCCTAGCGGGCACTTGGACAATCTAGGTTAACGAACGGGCACTTGGACTATGTAGGTAACCTAGCGGGCACTTGGACACTCTAGTTTACCTAGCGGGCACTTGGACTATCTAGGTTAACGAACGGGCACTTGGACTATGTAGGTTACCTAGCGGGAACTTGGACTATGTAGGATCCCTATCGGACATTTGGACTACTTACGTTACCTAGCGGGCACTTGGACTATCTAGGTTAACTAGCGGGCACATGGACGATCTAGGTTAACTATAGGGCACTTGGACAATCTAGGTTAACTAGCGTGTACTTGGACTATCTAGGTTAACTTGGGGGCACTTGGATGATCACTGTTAACTAGCGGGCACTTGGACTATCTAGGTTAGCTAACGGGCACTTGGACTAAGTATGTCCCCAAGTGGGCACTTGGACTCTAGGTTAACTAACGGGCAATAGGACTATCTAGGTTACCTAGCTGGCATTTGGATTATGAAGGTTCCCTAGCGGGCACTTGAAATATCTAGGTTACCCAGCGGGCACTTGGACTATATAGGTCAACTAGCGGGTCCTTGGAATATCTATGTTAGCTAACTGGCACTTGGACTATGTAGGTTAACTAGCGGACACTTGCACGATCTAGGTTAACTAGCGGACTCTTGCACTATGTAGGTTAACTAGCGGGCCCATTGACACTGTTGGTTAACTAGCGGGCACTTGGATTATCTAGGTTACCTAGCGGGCACTTGGACTATGTAGGTTCCCTATGGGGCATTTGGACTATATAGATAACCTAGCGGGCCCTTAGGCTTTGTAGGTTACCTAGCGGGCCCTTGGACTATGTAGGTTAACTAGCGGGCCCTTGGACTATGTAGGATACCTAGCGGGTACTTGGACGATCTAGGTTAACTAGAGGGCACTTGGACTATCTAGGTTAACTAGCGTGCACTTGGACTATCTAGGTTAACTAGCGGGCACTTGGATGGTCAATGTTAACAAGCGGGCACTTGGACTATCAAGGTTAACTAACGGGCACTTGGACAAAGTACGTCCCCTAGTGGACACTTGGACACTCTAGGTTAACTAATGGGCACTAGGACTATCTAGGTTAACTAGCGGGCACTTGGACGATCTAGGTTAACTAGCGGGCACTTGGACGATCTAGGTTAACTAGCGGGCACTTGGACTATCAAAGTTAACAAGTGAGTCCTTGGACTATGTAAGTTAACTAGCAGGCCCTTGGACTATCTAGGTTACCTAGCGGGCACTTGGACTATAAAGGTTACCTAGAGGGCACTTGGACTATGTAGGTTACCTAGTGGGCACTTGGACTATCTTGGTTAACGAACGGGCACTTGGAATATGCAGGTAACCTAGCGGGCACTTGGACTTCTAGGTTAACGAACGGGCACTTGGACTATGTAGGTTTCTTAGCGGGCACGTGGACTATCTAGGTTAGGTAACGGGCACTTTGAGAATCTAGGTTACCTAGCGGGAACTTGGACAATGTAAGTTACCTAGCGGGCACTTGGACTATCTAGGTTACCTAACGGGCACTTTTACTATCTAGGTTACATAGCGGGCACTTGGACTATGTAGGTTAACTAGAGAGCACTTGGACTCTAGGTTACCTAGCGGGCACTTAGACTATCTAGGTTACCTAGCGGGCCCTTGGACTATGTAGGTTTCCTAGCGGGCACTTGGACTATCTAGGTTAACGAACGGGCACTTGGACTATGTAGGTAACCTAGCGGGCACCTGGACAGTCTAGGTTACCTAGCGGGCACTTGGACTATCTAGGTTAACGAACGGGCACTTGGACTATGTAGGATACCTAGCGGGCAGTTGGACTATGTAGGATCCCTATCGGACATTTGGACTACTTACGTTACCTAGCGGGCACTTGGACTATCTAGGTTAACTAGCGGGCACATGGACTATCTAGGTTAACTAGAGTGTACTTGGACTATCTAGGTTAACTAGCGGGCACTTGGATGATCACTGTTAACTAGCGGGCACTTGGACTATCTAGGTTAGCTAACGGGCACTTGGACTAAGTATGTCCCCAAGTGGGCACTTGGACACTCTAGGTTAACTAACGGGCAATAGGACTATCTAGGTTACCTAGCTGGCACTTGGATTATGAAGGTTCCCTAGCGGGCACTTGAATTATCTAGGTTACCCAGCGGGCACTTGGACTATATAGGTCAACTAGCAAGTCCTTGGAATCTCTATGTTAGCTAACTGGCACTTGGACTATGTAGGTTAACTAGCGGACACTTGCACGATCTAGGTTAACTAGCGGGCACTTGCACTATCAAAGTTAACAAGTGAGTCCTTGGACTATGTAAGTTAACTAGCGGGCCCTTGGACTATCTTGGTTACCTAGCGGGCACTTGGACTATATAGGTTACCTAGAGGGCACTTGGACTATGTAGGTTACCTAGTGGGCACTTGGACTATCTTGGTTAACGAACGGGCACTTGGTATATGCAGGTAACCTAGCGGGCACTTGGACTGTCTAGGTTACCTAGCGGGCACTTGGACTTCTAGGTTAACGAACGGGCACTTGGACTATGTAGGTTGCTTAGCGGGCAGGTGGACTATCTAGGTTAGGTAACGGGCACTTTGAGAATCTAGGTTACCTAGCGGGAACTTGGACAATGTAAGTTACCTAGCGGGCACTTGGAATATCTAGGTTACCTAACGGGCACTTTTACTATCTAGGTTACATAGCGGGCACTTGGACTATGTAGTTTAACTAGAGAGCACTTGGACTCTAGGTTACCTAGCGGGCACTTAGACTATCTAGGTTACCTAGCGGGCCCTTGGACTATGTAGGTTTCCTAGCGGGCACTTGGACTATCTAGGTTAACGAACGGGCACTTGGACTATGTAGGTAACCTAGCGGGCACTTGGACAGTCTAGGTTACCTAGCGGGCACTTGGACTATCTAGGTTAACGAACGGGCACTTGGACTATGTAGGTTACCTAGCAGGAACTTGGACTATGTAGGATCCCTATCGGACATTTGGACTACTTACGTTACCTAGCGGGCACTTGGACTATCTAGGTTAACTAGCGGGCCCATGGACGATCTAGGTTAACTAGAGGGCACTTGGACTGTCTAGGTTAACTAGCGTGTACTTGTACTATCTAGGTTAACTAGCGGACACTTGGATGATCACTGTTAACTAGCGGGCACTTGGAGTATCTAGGTTAGCTAACGGCACTTGGACTAAGTATGTCCCCAAGTGGGCACTTGGACACTCTAGGTTAATTAACGGGCAATAGGACTATCTAGGTTACCTAGCTGGCACTTGGATTATGAAGGTTCCCTAGCGGGCACTTGAATTATCTAGGTTACCAAGCGGGCACTTGGACTATATAGGTCAACTAGCGGGTCCTTGGAATATCTATGTTAGCTAACTGGCACTTGGACTATGTAGGTTAACTAGCGGACACTTGCACGATCTAGGTTTACTAGCGGACTCTTGTACTATGTAGGTTAACTAGCGGGCCCATTGACATTGTTGGTTAACTAGCGGGCACTTGGACGATCTAGGTTAACTAGCGGGCACTTGGACTATATAGGTTAACTAGCGGGCACTTGGATTATCTAGGTTACCTAGCGGGCACTTGGACTATGTAGGTTCCCTATCGGGCATTTGGACTATGTAGGTTACCTAGCGGGCTCTTGGGCTATCTAGGTTATCTAGGGGGAACCTGGACAATGTAGGTTAACTAGTGGGCACTTGGACTATCTAGGTTACCTAGCGGGCACTTGGACTATGTACATTCCCTAGCTGGCACTTGGACTATCTACGTTACCCAGCGGGCACTTGGACTATGTACGTTACCTAGCGAGCACTTGGAGTATGTACGTTTCCTAGCGGGTACTTGGACTAGATAGGTTCCCTAGCGGGCACTTGGTCTATCTAGGTTAACTAGCGGGCACTAGGACTATCTAGGTTAACTAGCGAGCACTTGGACTATCTAGGTTAACTAGCGGGCATTTGGCCTATTAGGGCCCCTAGTGGGCATTTGGACTATATTGGTTACCAACGGGGCACTTACTATGTAGGTTAACGAACGGGCACTTGGCCTATGTAGGTAACCTAGTTGTCAGTGAATTGTCTAGGTTACCTAGCGGGCACTTGGACTATGTAGGTTAACTAGCGGGCACTTGGACTATCTAGGTTAACTAGCGGGCCCTTGGACGATGTAGGTTAACTAGCGGGCCCTTGGTCTATGTAGATTAACTAGCGGCACTTGGACTATGTAGGTTACCTAGGGGGCACTAGGACGATCTAGGTTAACTAGCGGGTACTTGGACTATGTAGGTTAACTAGCGGGCCCTTGGACTATGTAGATTAACTAGCAGCACTTGGACTATCTACGTTAACTGGCAGGCCCTTGGGCTATGTAGATTCCATAGCGGGCACTTGGACTATGTATGTTCCAGCGCGGGCACTTGGACTATGTAGGTTCCCTAGCAGGAACTTGGACTATGTAGTTTCCAGAGCGGGCACTTGGACTAACTAGATTCCCTAGCGGGCACTTGGACTATGTGGATTCCCTAGCGGGCACTTGGACTATGTATGTTCCCTATGGACATTTGAACTATGTAATTTAACTACGGGGCACTTGGACTATGTAGGTTTACTAGCGGGCCCTTGGACTATGTAGGTTACCTTGCGGGCACTTGGACTATGTAGGTAACCTAGCGGGCACTTGGACAGTCTAGGTTACCTAGCGGGCACTTGGACTTCTAGGTTAACGAACGGGCACTTGGACTATGTATGTTGCATAGCGGGCAATGGGACTATCTAGTTTAGGTAACGGGCACTTGGACTATCTAGGTTACCTAGCGGGAACTTGGACTATGTAGGTTAATTAGCGGGCACTTGGACTATCTAGGTTACTTAACGGGCACTTGGATGTCTAGGTTTCTTAGCGGGCACTTGGACGATCTAGGTTAACTAGAGGGCACTTGGACTATCTAGGTTAACTAGTGTGCACTTGGACTATCTAGGTAAACTAGCGGGCACTTGGATGATCAATGTTTACAAGCGGGCACATGGACTATCTAGGTTAGCTAACGGGCACTTGGACTAAGTACGTCCCCTAGTGGACACTTGGACACTCTAGGTTAACTAATGGGCAGTAGGACTATCTAGGTTAACTAGCGGGCACTTGGACGATCTAGGTTAACTAGCGGGCACTTGGACTATCAAAGTTAACAAGTGAGTCCATGGACTATGTAAGTTAACTAGCGGGCCCTTGGACTCTCTAGGTTACCTAGCGGGCACTTGGACTATATAGGTTACATAGAGGGCACTTGGACTATGTAGGTTACCTAGTGGGCACTTGGATTATCTAGGTTAACGAATGGGCACTTGGAATATGCAGGTAACCTAGCGGGCACTTGGAATGTCTAGGTTACCTAGCGGGCACTTGGACTTCTAGGTTAACGAACGGGCACTTGGACTATGTAGGTTGCTTAGCGGGCACGTGGACTATCTAGGTTAGGTAACAGGCACTTTGAGTATCTAGGTTACCTAGCGGGAATTTGGACAATGTAAGTTACCTAGCGGGCACTTGGACTATCTAGGTTACCTAACGGGCACTTTTACTATCTAGGTTACATAGCGGGCACTTGGACTATGTAGGTTAACTAGCGGGCCCTTGGACTATGTAGGTTTCCTAGCGGGCACTTGGACTACCTAGGTTAACGAACGGGCACTTGGACTATGTAGGTAACCTAGCGGGCACTTGGACAGTCTAGGTTACCTAGCGGGCACTTGGACTATCTAGGTTAACGAACGGGCACTTGGACTATGTAGGTTACCTAGTGGGAACTTGGACTATGTAGGATCCCTATCGGACATTTGGACTACTTACGTTACCTAGCGGGCACTTGGACTATCTAGGTTAACTAGCGGGCACATGGATGATCTAGGTTAACTAGAGGGCACTTGGACTATCTAGGTTAACTAGCGTGTACTTGGACTATCTAAGTTAACTTGCGGGCACTTGGATGATCACTGTTAACTAGCGGGCACTTGGACTATCTAGGTTAGCTAACGGGCACTTGGACTAAGTATGTCCCCAAGTGGGCACTTGGACACTCTAGGTTAACTAACGGGCAATAGTACTATCTAGGTTACCTAGCTGGCATTTGGATTATGAAGGTTCCCTAGCGGGCACTTGAAATATCTACGTTACCCAGCAGGCACTTGGACTATATAGGTCAACTAGCGGGTCCTTGGAATATCTATGTTAGCTAACTGGCACTTGGACTATGTAGGTTAACTAGCGGACACTTGCATGATCTAGGTTAACTAGCGGACTCTTGCACTATGTAGGTTAACTAGCGGGCCCTTTGACACTGTTGGTTAACTAGCGGGCACTTGGACGATCTAGGTTAACTAGCGGGCACTTGGACTATATAGGTTAACTAGCGGGCACTTGGATTATCTAGGTTACCTAGCGGGCTCTTGGACAGTCTAGGTTACCTAGCGGGCACTTGGACTATCTAGGTTAACGAACGGGCACTTGGACTATGTAGGTTACCTAGTGGAACTTGGACTATGTAGGATCCCTATCGGACATTTGGACTACTTACGTTACCTAGCGGGCACTTGGACTATCTAGGTTAACTAGCGGGCACATGGACGATCTAGGTTAACTAGAGGGCACTTGGACTATCTAGGTTAACTAGCGTGTACTTGGACTATCTAGGTTAACTTGCGGGCACTTGGATGATCACTGTTAACTAGCGGGCACTTGGACTATCTAGGTTAGCTAACGGGCACTTGGACTAAGTATGTCCCCAAGTGGGCACTTGGACACTCTAGGTTAACTAACGGGCAATAGTACTATCTAGGTTACCTAGCTGGCACTTGGATTATGAAGGTTCCCTAGCGGGCACTTGAAATATCTACGTTACCCAGCAGGCACTTGGACTATATAGGTCAACTAGCGGGTCCTTGGAATATCTATGTTAGCTAACTGGCACTTGGACTATGTAGGTTAACTAGCGGACACTTGCATGATCTAGGTTAACTAGCGGACTCTTGCACTATGTAGGTTAACTAGCGGGCCCTTTGACACTGTTGGTTAACTAGCGGGCACTTGGACGATCTAGGTTAACTAGCGGGCACTTGGACTATATAGGTTAACTAGCGGGCACTTGGATTATCTAGGTTACCTAGCGGGCTCTTGGACTATGTAGGTTCCCTATGGGGCATTTGGACTATATAGATAACCTAGTGGGCCCTTAGGCTTTGTAGGTTACCTAGCGGGCCCTTGGACTATGTAGGTTAACTAGCGGGCCCTTGGACTATGTAGGATACCTAGCGGGTACTTGGACGATCTAGGTTAACTAGAGGGCACTTGGACTATCTAGGTTAACTAGCGTGCACTTGGACTATCTAGGTTAACTAGCGGGCACTTGGATGATCAATGTTAACAAGCCGGCACTTGGACTATCTAGGTTAGCTAATGGGCACTTGGACTAAGTACGTCCCCTAGTGGACACTTGGATACTCTAGGTTAACTAATGGGCACTAGGACTATCTAGGTTAACTAGCGGGCACTTGGACGATCTAGGTTAACTAGCGGGCACTTGGACTATCAAAGTTAACAAGTGAGTCCTTGGAATATGTAAGTTAACTAGCAGGCCTTGGACTATCTAGGTTACCTAGCGAGCACTTGGACTATATAGGTTACCTAGAGGGCACTTGGACTATGTAGGTTACCTAGTGGGCACTTGGACTATCTTGGTTAACGAACGGGCACTTGGAATATGCAGGTAACCTAGCGGGCACTTGGACTTCTAGGTTAACGAACGGGCACTTGGACTATGTAGGTTGCTTAGCGGGCACGTGGACTATCTAGGTTAGGTAACGGGCACTTTGAGAATCTAGGTTACCTAGCGGGAACATGGACAATGTAAGTTACCTAGCGGGCACTTGGACTATCTAGGTTACCTAACGGGCACTTTTACTAACTAGGTTACATTGCGGGCACTTGGACTATGTAGGTTAACTAGAGAGCACTTGGACTCTAGGTTACCTAGCGGGCACTTAGACTATCTAGGTTACCTAGCGGGCCCTTGGACTATGTATGTTTCCTAGCGGGCACTTGGACTATCTAGGTTAACGAACGGGCACTTGGACTATGTAGGTAACCTAGCGGGCACTTGGACAGTCTAGGTTACCTAGCGGGCACTTGGACTATCTAGGTTAACGAACGGGCACTTGGACTATGTAGGATCCCTATCGGACATTTGGACTACTTACGTTACCTAGCGGGCACTTGGACTATCTAGGTTAACTAGCGGGCACATGGACGATCTAGGTTAACTAGAGTGTACTTGGACTATCTAGGTTAACTAGCGGGCACTTGGATGATCACTGTTAACTAGCGGCACTTGGACTATCTAGGTTAGCTAACGGGCACTTGGACTAAGTATGTCCCCAAGTGGGCACTTGGACACTCTAGGTTAACTAACGGGCAATAGGACTATCTAGGTTACCTAGCTGGCACTTGGATTATGAAGGTTCCCTAGCGGGCACTTGAATTATCTAGTTTACCCAGCGGGCACTTGGACTATATAGGTCAACTAGCAGGTCCTTGGAATATCTACGTTAGCTAACTGGCACTTGGACTATGTAGGTTAACTAGCGGACACTTGCACGATCTAGGTTAACTAGCGGGCACTTGGACTATCAAAGTTAACAAGTGAGTCCTTGGACTATGTAAGTTAACTAGCGGGCCCTTGGACTATCTAGGTTACCTAGCGGGCACTTGGACTATATAGGTTACCTAGAGGGCACTTGGACTATGTAGGTTACCTAGTGGGCACTTGGACTATCTTGGTTAACGAACGGGCACTTGGAATATGCAGGTAAGCTAGCGGGCACTTGGACTGTCTAGGTTACCTAGCGGGCACTTGGACTTCTAGGTTAACGAACGGGCACTTGGACTATGTAGGTTGCTTAGCGGGCACGTGGACTATCTAGGTTAGGTAACGGGCACTTTGAGAATCTAGGTTACCTAGCGGGTACTTGGACAATGTAAGTTACCTAGCGGGCACTTGGACTATCTAGGTTACCTAACGGGCACTTTTACTATCTAGGTTACATAGCGGGCACTTGGACTATGTAGGTTAACTAGCGGGCACTTGGACTATCTAGGTTAACGAACGGGCACTTGGACTATGTAGGTTACCTAGCGGAAACTTGGACTATGTAGGATCCCTATCGGACATTTGGACTACTTACGTTACCTAGCGGGCACTTGGACTATCTAGGTTAACTAGCGGGCACATGGACGATCTAGGTTAACTAGAGGGCACTTGGACTATCTAGGTTAACTAGCGTGTACTTGGACTATCTAGGTTAACTAGCGGGCACTTGGATGATCACTGTTAACTAGCGGGCACTTGGACTATCTAGGTTAGCTAACGGCACTTGGACTAAGTATGTCCCCAAGTGGGCACTTGGACACTCTAGGTTAACTAACGGGCAATAGGACTATCTAGGTTACCTAGCTGGCACTTGGATTATGAAGGTTCCCTAGCGGGCACTTGAATTATCTAGGTTACCCAGCGGGCACTTGGACTATATAGGTCAACTAGCGGGTCCTTGGAATATCTAGGTTAGCTAACTGGCACCTGGATTATGTAGGTTAACTAGCGGACACTTGCATGATCTAGGTTAACTAGCGGACTCTTGCACTATGTAGGTTAACTAGCAGGCCCATTGACACTGTTGGTTAACTAGCGGGCACTTGGACGATCTAGGTTAACTAGCGGGCACTTGGATTGTCTAGGTTACCTAGTGGGCACTTGGACTATGTAGGTTCCCTAGGGGGCATTTGGACTATATAGATAACCTAGCGGGCCCTTAGACTTTGTAGGTTACCTAGTGGGCCCTTGGACTATGTAGGTTAACTAGCGGGCCCTTGGACTATGTAGGTTACCTAGCGGGCACTTGGACGATCTAGGTTAACTAGCGGGTACTTGGATTATCTACGTTAACCAACGGGCCCTTGGACTATGTAGATTCCCTAGCGGGTATTTGGACTATATAGATAATCTAGTGGGCACTTAGACTTTGTAGGTTACCTAGGGGGCACTTGGTCTATCTAGGTTACCTAGCTGGCACATGAACTATCTACGGTACCTACCGGGTTCTTGGAGTATGTAGGTTACCTAGCGGGCTGTTGGACTATCTAGGTTACCAAGCGGGCACTTGGACTATCTAGGTTAACTAACGGGCACTTGGACTATGTTGGTTCCCTAGAGGGCCCTTGGACTATGTAAATTCCCTAGCGGGCACTTGGACTATGTGGGTTAACTGGCGGGCATTTGGACTATCTAGGTTACCTAACGGGCACTTGGACTATGTAGGTTGCTTAGCGGGCACGTGGACTATCTAGGTTAGGTAACGGGCACTTTGAGAATCTAGGTTACCTAGCGGGAACTTGGACAATGTAAGTGACCTAGCGGGCACTTGGACTATCTAGGTTACCTAACGGGCACTTTTACTATCTAGGTTACATAGCGGGCACTTGGACTATGTAGGTTAACTAGCGGGCACTTGGACTATCTAGGTTAACGAACGGGCACTTGGACTATGTAGGTTACCTAGCGGAAACTTGGACTATGTAGGATCCCTATCGGACATTTGGACTACTTACGTTACCTAGCGGGCACTTGGACTTCTAGGTTAACGAACGGGCACTTGGACTATGTAGGATCCCTATCGGACATTTGGACTACTTACGTTACCTAGCGGGCACTTGGACTATCTAGGTTAACTAGCGGGCACATGGACGATCTAGGTTAACTAGAGGGCACTTGGACTATCTAGGTTAACTAGCGTGTACTTGGACTATCTAGGTTAACTAGCGGGCACTTGGATGATCACTGTTAACTAGCGGGCACTTGGACTATCTAGGTTAGCTAACGGCACTTGGACTAAGTATGTCCCCAAGTGGGCACTTGGACACTCTAGGTTAACTAACGGGCAATAGGACTATCTAGGTTACCTAGCTGGCACTTGGATTATGAAGGTTCCCTAGCGGGCACTTGAATTATCTAGGTTACCCAGCGGGCATTTGGACTATATAGGTCAACTAGCGGGTCCTTGGAATATCTAGGTTAGCTAACTGGCACCTGGACTATGTAGGTTAACTAGCGGACACTTGCACGATCTAGGTTAACTAGCGGACTCTTGCACTATGTAGGTTAACTAGCGGGCCCATTGACACTGTTCGTTACCTAGCGTGCACTTGGACTATGTATGTTTCCTAGCGGGTACTTGGACTAGATAGGTTCCCTAGCGGGCACTTGGTCTATCTAGGATAACTAGCGGGCACTAGGACTATCTAGGTTAACTAGCGAGCACTTGGACTATCTAGGTTAACTAGCGGGCATATGGAATATTAGGGCCCCTAGCTGGCATTTAGACTATATTGGTTACCTTGCGGGCACTTGGACTATGTAGGTTAACGAACGGGCACTTGGACTATGTAGGTAACCTAGTGGTCACTTGAATTGTCTAGGTTACCTAGCGGGCACTTGGAGGATCTAGGTTAACTAGCGGGTACTTGGACTATGTAGGTTAACTAGCGGTCCCTTGGACTATGTAGATTAACTAGCGGCACTTGGACTATCTACGTTAACTAGCGGGCCCTAGGACTATGTAGATTCTCTAGGGGGAACTTGGACTATGTATGTTCCAGCGCGGGCACTTGGACTATATAGGTTCCCTAGCAGGCACTTGGACTATGTAGGTTCCAGAGCGGGCACTTGGACTAACTAGATTCCCTAGCGGGCACTTGTACTATGTAGGTTAACTAGCTTACATTTGGACGATCTAGGTTAACTAGCGGGTACTTGGACTATGTAGGTTAACTAGCGGGCCCTTGAACTATGTAGATTAACTAGCGGAACTTGGACTATCTACATTAACTAGCGGGTCCTTGGACTATGTAGATTCCCTAGCGGGCACTTGGACAATGTATGTTCCCTAGCGGGCACTTGGACTATGTATGTTCCCTATGGACCCTTGAACTATGTAAGTTAACTACCGGGCACTTGGACTATGTAGGTTAACTAGCGGGCCCTTGGACTATGTAGGTTACCTTGCTGGCACTTGGACTCTGTAGGTAACCTAGCGGGCACTTGGACAGTCTAGGTTACCTAGCGGGCACTTGGACTTCTAGGTTAACGAACGGGCACTTGGACTATGTATGTTGCATAGCGGGCAATGGGACTATCTAGTTTAGGTAACGGGCACTTGGACTATCTAGGTTACCTAGCGGGAACTTGGACTATGTAGGTTACCTAGCGGGCACTTTGACTATCTAGGTTACTTAACGGGCATTTGGATGTCTAGGTTTCTTAGCGGGCACTTGGACGATCTAGGTTAACTAGAGGGCACTAGGACTATCTAGGTTAACTAGCGTGCACTTGGACTATCTAGGTTAGCTAACGGGCACTTGGACTAAGTACGTCCCCTAGTGGGCACTTGGACACTCTAGGTTAACTAATGGGCACTAGGACTATCTAGGTTAACTAGCGGGCACTTGGACGATCTAGGTTAACTAGCGGGCACTTGGACTTTCAAAGTTAACAAGTGAGCCCTTGGATTACGTAAGTTAACTAGCGGGCCCTTGGACTATCTAGGTTACCTAGCGGGCACTTGGACTATATAGGTTACCTAGTGGGCACTTGGAATATCTAGGTTAACGAACGGGCACTTGGAATATGCAGGTAACCTTGCGGGCACTTGGACTGTCTAGGTTACCTAGCGGGCACTTGAACTTCTAGGTTAACGAACGGGCACTTGGACTATGTAGGTTGCTTAGCGGGCACTTGGACTATCTAGGTCATGTAACGGGCAATTTGAGTATCTAGGTTACCTAGCGGGAACTTGGACAATGTAAGTTACCTAGCGGGCACTTGGACTATCTAGGTTACCTAACAGGCACTAGGACTATCTAGGTTACCAAGCAGGCCCTTGGACTATGTAGGTTTCCTAGCGGGCACTTGGACTATCTAGGTTAACTAACGGGCACTTGGACTATGTAGGTTACCTAGCGGGCACTTGGACTATGTAGCATCCCTATCGGACATTTGGACTATTAGGTTACCTAGCGGGCACTTGGACTATCTAGGTTAACTAGCGAGCACTTGGACTATCTAGGTTAACTAGCGGACCTTGGACTACGTAGGTTAACTAGCGGGCCCTTGGACTATGTAGGTTAACTAGCGAGCACTTGGATTATCTAGGTTAACTAGCGGGCACTTGGATGATCAATGTTAACTAGCGGGCACTTGGACTATCTAGGTTAGCTAACAGGCACTTGGACTAAGTAGGTCCCCTAGTGGGCACTAGGACTATCTAGGTTAACAAGCGGGCACTTGGACTATCTAGGTTACCTAGCTGGCACTCGGAGTATTAAGGTTCCCTAGCGGGCACTAGGAAAATCTAGGTTACCTAGCGGGCACTTGGACTATGTAGGTCAACTAGCGGTCACTTGGATTATGTAGGTTCCCTATCTGGCACTTGGACTATGTAGGTAAACTGGAGGGCATTTGCACTCTGTAGGTTACCTAGCGGGCACTTGGACTATGTAGGTTCCCTATCGGGCACTTGGAAAATGTAGGGTAACTAGGGGACACTAGGACTATGTAGGTTACCTAGCGGGCCCTTAGACTATCTAAGTTACCTAGCGGCCATTTGGACTATGTAGGCTCCCTAGCAGTTATTTGGACTATATAGATTACTTAGCGGGCACTTAGACTTTGTAGGTTACCTAGCGGGCACTTGGACTATCTAGGTTACCTAGCAGGCACTTGAACTATCTACGTTACCTAGCGGGTACTTGGAGTATGTAGGTTACCTACCGGGCTGTTGGACTATCTAGGTTACCTAGCGGGCACTTGGACTATCTAGGTTAACTAACGGGCACTTGGACTATGTAGGTTGCCTAGCAGGCCCTTGGACTATGTAGGTTCCCTAGCGGGCACTTGGATTATGTAGGTTCCCTATCGGGCACTTGGACTATGTAGGTTACCTAGCCGCCACTTTGACTATCTAGGTTAGCTAACAGGCACTTGGACTATTGAGGTTCCCTAGAGGGCACTTGTACTATCTAGGATACCTAGCTGGCCCTTGGATTATGTAGGTCAACTAGCGGGCCCTTGGACAATCTACGTTAGCTAACGGGCACTTAGATTATGTAGGTTAACTAGCGGGCACTTGGAATATGTAGGTTAACTAGCGGGCCCATGGACTATGTAGGTTTACTTGCGGGCCCTTGGACTATCTAGGTTCCCTAAAGGGCACTTGGACTATCTAGGTTAGCGAAAAAGCACTTGGACTATCTAGGTTGCCTAGCGGGCACTTGGACTATGTAGGCTAACTAGGGGGCCCTTGGACTATCTAGGTTACCTAGCGGGTACTTGAACTATCTAGGTTAACTAGTGGGCACTTGGACTATGTACGTTCCCTAGCCTGTACTTGGACTATCTACGTTACCTAGCGGGCACTTGGACTATGTACGTTACCCAGCGGGCACTTGGACTATGTACGTTTCCTAGCGGGTACTTGGACTAGATAGGTTCCCTAGCGGGCACTTGGTTTATGTAGGTTCCCTATCGGGCACTTGGACTATGTAGGTTAACAAGCGGGCATTTGGACTATGTAGGTTCCCTAGCGGGCACTTGGACTATGTACGTTTCCTAGCGGGTACTTGGACTAGATAGGTTCCCTAGCGGGCACTTGGTCTATCTGGGTTAACTAGCGGGCACTTGGACTATCTAGGTTAACTAGCGAGCACTTGGACTATCTAGGTTTTCTAGCGGGCATTTGGACTATTAGGGCCCCTAGCGAGCATTTGGACTATATTGGTTACCTAGCGGGCACTTGGATTATGTAGGTTAACGAACGGGCACTTGGACTATGTAGGTTCTCTAGCGGGCACTTGGATTATGTAGGTTCCCTATCGGGCACTTGGACTATGTAGGTTAACAAGCGGGCATTTGGACTATGTAGGTTACCTAGCGGGCTCTTGGACTATCTAGGTTACCTTGGGGGAACCTGGACAATGTAGGTTAACTAGCGGGCACTTGGACTATCTAGGTTACCTAGAGGACACTTGGACTATGTACGTTCCCTAGCGGGCACTTGGAATATCTACGTTACCTAGCGGGCACTTGGACAATGTACGTTACCTAGCGGGCACTTGGATTATGTACGTTTCCTAGCGGGTACTTGGACTAGATAGGTTCCCTAGCGGGCACTTGGTCTATCTAGGATAACTAGCGGGCACTAGGACTATCTAGGTTAACTAGCGAGCACTTGGACTATCTAGGTTAACTAGCGGGCATTTGGACTATTAGGGCCCCTAGCTGGCATTTAGACTATATTGGTTACCTAGCGGGCACTTGGACTATGTACGTTTCCTAGCGGGTACTTGGACTAGATAGGTTCCCTAGCGGGCACTTGGTCTATCTAGGATAACTAGCGGGCACTAGGACTATCTAGGTTAACAAGAGAGCACTTGGACTATCTAGGTTAACTAGCGGGCATTTGGACTATTAGGGCCCCTAGCTGGCATTTAGACTATATTGGTTACCTTGCGGGCACTTGGACTATGTAGGTTAACGAACGGGCACTTGGACTATGTAGGTGGTCACTTGAATTGTCTAGGTTACCTAGCGGGCACTTGGACGATCTAGGTTAACTAGCGGGCACTTGGACTATGTAGGTTAACTAGCGGTCCCTTGGACTATGTAGATTAACTAGCGGCACTTGGACTATCTACGTTAACTAGCGGGCCCTTGGACTATGTAGATTCTCTAGGGGTAACTTGGACTATGTATGTTCCAGCGCGGGCACTTGGACTATATAGGTTCCCTAGCAGGCACTTGGACTATGTAGGTTCCAGAGCGGGCACTTGGACTAACTAGATTCCCTAGCGGGCACTTGTACTATGTAGGTTAACTAGCTTACACTTGGACGATCTAGGTTAACTAGCGGGTACTTGGACTATGTAGGTTAACTAGCGGGCCCTTGAACTATGTAGATTAACTAGCGGAATTGGACTATCTACATTAACTAGCGGGTCCTTGGACTATCTACATTAACTAGCGGGTCCTTGGACTATGTAGATTCCCTAGCGGGCACTTGGACAATGTATGTTCCCTAGCGGGCACTTGGACTATGTATGTTCCCTATGGACCCTTGAACTATGTAAGTTAACTACAGGGCACTTGGACTATGTAGGTTAACTAGCGGGTCCTTGGACTATGTAGGTTACCTTGCTGGCACTTGGACTCTGTAGGTAACCTAGCGGGCACTTGGACAGTCTAGGTTACCTAGCGGGCACTTGGACTTCTAGGTTAACGAACGGGCACTTGGACTATGTATGTTGCATAGCGGGCAATGGGACTATCTAGTTTAGGTAACGGGCACTTGGACTATCTAGGTTACCTAGCGGGAACTTGGACTATGTAGGTTACTTAACGGGCACTTGGATGTCTAGGTTTCTTAGCGGGCACTTGGACGATCTAGGTTAACTAGAGGGCACTTGGACTATCTAGGTTAACTAGCGTACACTTGGACTATCTAGGTTAACTAGCGGGCACTTGGATGATCAATGTTAACTAGCGGGCACCTGGACTATCTAGGTTAGCTAACGGGCACTTGGACTAAGTACGTCCCCTAGTGGACACTTGGACACTCTAGGTTAACTAATGGGCACTAGGACTATCTAGGTTAACTAGCGGGCACTTGGACGATCTAGGTTAACTAGCGGGCACTTGAACTATCCAAGTTAACAAGTGAGTCCTTGGACTATGTAGATTAACTAGTGGGCCCTTGGACTATCTAGGTTACCTAGCGGGCACTTGGACTATATAGGTTACCTAGAGGGCACTTGGACAATGTAAGTTACCTAGCGGGCACTTGGACTATCTAGGTTACCTAACGGGCACTTTGACTATCTAGGTTATATAGCGGGCACTTGGACTATGTTGGTTAACTATCGGGCCCATTGACAGTGTTGGTTAACTAGCGGGCACTTGGACGATCTAGGTTAACTAGCAGGCACTTGGATTATCTAGGTTACCTAGCGGGCACTTGGACTATGTAGGTTCCCTAGGGGGCATTTGGACTATATAGATAACCTAGCGGGCCCTTAGACTTTGTAGGTTACCTAGCGGGCCCTTGGACTATGTAGGTTAACTAGCGGGCCCTTGGACTATGTAGGTTACCTAGTGGGCAATTGGACGATCTAGGTTAACTAGCGGTTACTTGGACTATCTACCTTAACTAGCGGGCCCTTGGACTATGTAGATTCCCAGCGGGTATTTGGACTATATAGATAATCTAGCGGGCACATAGACTTTGTAGGTTACCTAGCGGGCACTTGGTCTATCTAGGTTACCTAGCTGGCACATGAACTATCTACGTTACCTAGCGGGTTCTTGGAGTATGTAGGTTACCTACCGGGCTGTTGGACTATCTAGGTTACCAAGCGGGCACTTGAACTATCTAGGTTAACTAACGTGCACTTGGACTATGTAGGTTCCCTAGAGGGCCCTTGGACTATGTAAATTCCCTAGCGGGCACTTGGACTATGTGGGTTTCCTGGCGGGCATTTGGACTATCTAGGTTACCTAACGGGCACTTGGACTATGTAGGTTCCCTAGTGGGCACTTGGATTATGTAGGTTCCCTATCGGGCACTTGGACTATGTAGGTTACCTAGCGGGCACTTGGACTATGTAGGTTAACTATCGGGCACTTGGAGAATGTAGGTTAACTAGGGGGCACTAGGACTATGTAAGTTTCCTAGCGGGCCCTTGTACTACCTAGGTTACCTAGCGGGCAATTGGACTATGTAGGCTCCCTAGAGGTCATTTGGACTATATAGATTACCTAGAGGGCACTTAGATATTGTAGGTTACCTAGCGGGCACTTGTCTATCTAGGTTACCTAGCAGGCACTTGGACTATGTAGGTTAACTAGCGGGCCCTTGAACTATGTAGATTAACTAGCAGAACTTGGACTATCTACATTAACTAGCCGGGCCTTGTACTATGTAGATTCCCTAGCGGGCACTTGGACTATGTATGTTCCCTAGCGGGTACTTGGACTATGTATGTTCCCTATGGACACTTGAACTATGTAAGTTAACTACAGGGCACTTGGACTATGTAGGTTAACTAGCGGGCCCTTGGACTATGTAGGTTACCTTGCTGGCACTTGGACTCTGTAGGTAACCTAGCGGGCACTTGGACAGTCTAGGTTACCTAGCGGGCACTTGGACTTCTAGGTTAACGAACGGGCACTTGGACTATGTATGTTGCATAGCGGGCAATGGGACTATCTAGTTTAGGTAACGGGCACTTGGACTATCTAGGTTACCTAGCGGGAACTTGGACTATCTAGGTTATTTAACGGGCACTTGGATGTCTAGGTTTCTTAGCGGGCACTTGGACGATCTAGGTTAACTAGAGGGCACTTGGACTATCTAGGTTAACTAGCGTGCACTTGGACTATATAGGTTAGCTAACGGGCACTTGGACTAAGTACGTCCCCTAGTGGGCACTCGGACACTCTAGGTTAACTAATGGGCACTAGGACTATCTAGGTTAACTAGCGGGCACTTGGACTATCTAGGTTACCTAGCGGGCACTTGGACTATATAGGTTACCTAGTGGGAACTTGGACTATCTAGGTTAACGAACGGGCACTTGGAATATGCAGGTAACCTAGCGGGCACTTGGACTGTCTAGGTTACCTAGCGGGCACTTGAACTTCTAGGTTAACGAACGGGCACTTGGACTATGTAGGTTGCTTAGCGGGCACTTGGACTATCTAGGTCAGGTAACGGGCAATTTGAGTATCTAGGTTACCTAGCGGGAACTTGGACAATGTAAGTTACCTAGCGGGCACTTGGACTATCTAGGTTACCTAACAGGCACTAGGACTATCTAGGTTACCTAGCGGGCCCTTGGACTATGTAGGTTTCCTAGCGGGCACTTGGACTATCTAGGTTAACTAACGGGCACTTGGACTATGTAGGTTACCTAGCGGGCACTTGGACTATGTAGCATCCCTATCGGACATTTGGACTATTAGGTTACCTAGCGGGCACTTGGACTATCTAGGTTAACTAGCGAGCACTTGGACTATCTAGGTTAACTAGCGGACCTTGGACTACGTAGGTTAACTAGCGGGCCCTTGGACTATGTAGGTTAACTAGCGAGCATTTGGATTATCTAGGTTAACTAGCGGGCACTTGGATGATCAATGTTAACTAGCGGGCACTTAGACTATCTAGGTTAGCTAACAGGCACTTGGACTAAGTACGTCCCCTAGTGGGCACTAGGACTATCTAGGTTAACAAGCGGGCACTTGGACTATCTAGGCTACCTAGCTGGCACTAGGAGTATTAAGGTTCCCTAGCGGGCACTAGGAAGATCTAGGTTACCTAGCGGGAACTTGGACTATGTAGGTCAACTAGCGGGCACTTGGATTATGAAGGTTCCCTATCTGGCACTTGGACTATGTAGGTAAACTGGAGGGCATTTGCACTCTGTAGGTTACCTAGAGGGCACTTGGACAATGTAGGTTCCCTATCGGGCACTTGGAAAATGTAGGTTAACTAGGGGACACTAGGACTATGTAGGTTACCTAGCGGGCCCTTAGACTATCTAAGTTACCTAGCGGCCATTTGGACTATGTAGGCTCCCTAGCAGTTATTTGGACTATATAGATTACTTAGCGGGCACTTAGACTTTGTAGGTTACCTAGCGGGCACTTGGACTATCTAGGTTACCTAGCAGGCACTTGAACTATCTACGTTACCTAGCGGGTATTTGGAGTATGTAGGTTACCTACCGGGCTGTTGGACTATGTAGTTTACCTAGCGGGCACTTGGACTATCTAGGTTAACTAACGGTCACTTGAACTATGTAGGTTGCCTAGCCGGCCCTTGGACTATGTAGGTTCCCTAGCGGGCACTTGGATTATGTAGGTTCCCTATCGGGCACTTGGACTATGTAGGTTACCTAGCCGCCACTTGGACTATCTAGGTTAGCTAACAGGCACTTGGAATATTGAGGTTCCCTAGAGGGCACTTGTACTATCTAGGATACCTAGCTGGCCCTTGGACTATGTAGGTCAACTAGCGGGCCCTTGGACAATCTAGGTTAGCTAACGGGCACTTAGATTATGTAGGTTAACTAGCGGGCACTTAGAATATGTAGGTTAACTAGCGGGCCCATGGACTATGTAGGTTTACTTGCGGGCCCTTGGACTATCTAGGTTCCCTAAAGGGCACTTGGACTATCTAGGTTAGCGAAAAGGCACTTGGACTATCTAGGTTACCTAGCGGGCACTTGGACTATGTAAGCTAACTAGGGGGCCCTTGGACAATCTAGGTTACCTAGCGGGTACTTGAACTATCCTGGTTAACTAGTGGGCACTTGGACTATGTACGTTCCCTAGCCGGCACTTGGACTATCTATGTTAACTAGCGGGCACTTGGAATATGTAGGTTAACTAGCGGACACTTGCACTATGTAGGTTACCTAGCGGCACTTGGACTATCTACGTTAACTAGCGTGCACTTGGACTATGTAGGTTCCTTAGCGGGCACTTGGACTATGTAGGTTCCCTAGCAGGCACTTGGACAATGTAGGTTCCAGAGCAGGTACTTGGACTAACTAGATTCCCTAGCGGGCACTTGTACTATGTAGGTTAACTTGCGGACACTTGGACGATCTAGGTTAACTAGCGGGTACTTGGACTATGTAGGTTAACTAGCGGGCCTTTGGACTATGTAGATTCCCTAGCGGGCACTTGGACTATGTATGTTCCCTAGCGGGCACTTGGACTATGTATGTTCCCTATGGACACTTGAACTATGTAAGTTAACTACCGGGCACTTGGACTATGTAGGTTAACTAGCGGGCCCTTGGGCTATGTAGGTTACCTTGCGGGCACTTGGACTATGTAGGTAAACTAGCGGGCACTTGGACAGTCTAGGTTACCTAGAGGGCACTTGGACTTCTAGGTTAACGTGCGGGCACTTGGACTATGTATGTTGCATAGCGGGCAATGGGACTATCTAGTTTAGGTAACGGGAACATGGACTATCTAGGTTACCTAGCGGGCACTTGGACTATCTAGGTTACTTAACGGGCACTTGGATGTCAAAGTTTCTTAGCGGGCACTAGGACGATCTAGGTTAACTAGAGGGCACTTGGACTATCTAGGTTAACTAGAGTGCACTTGGACTATCTAGGTTAACTAGTGGGTACTTGGATGATCAATGTTAACTAGCGGGTACTTGGACTATATAGGTTACCTAGCGGGCACTTGGACTATGTAGGTTACCTAGTGGGCACTTGGACTATCTAGGTTAACGAAAGGGCACTTGGAATATGCAGGTAACCTAGCGGGCACTTGGACTGTCTAGGTTACCTAGCGGGCACTTGAACTTCTAGGTTAACGAATGGGCACTTGGACTATGTAGGTTGCTTAGCGGGCACTTGGACTATTTAGGTTAGGTAACGGTCACTTTGAGTATCTAGCTTACCTAGCCGGAACTAGGACAATGTAAGTTACCTAGCGGGCACTTGGACTATCTAGGTAACCTAACGGGCACTTTGACTATCTAGGTTGCATAGCGGGCACTTGGATTATGTAGGTTAACTAGCGAGCACTTGGACTCTAGGTTACCTAGCGGGCACTTGGACTATGTAGGTTTCCTACCGGGCACTTGGACCATCTAGGTTAACTAACGGGCACTTGGAGTATGTAGGTTACCTAGCGGGCACTTGGACTATGTAGGATCCCTATCGGACATTTGGACTACTTAGGTTACCTAGCGGGCACTTGGACTATCTACGTTACCTAGCGGCCACTTGGACTATCTAGGTCAACTAGCGAGCCCTTGTACTATGTAGGTTAACTAGCGAGCACTTGGACTATCTAGGTTAACTAGCGGGTACTTGGATGATCAATGTTAACTAGCGGGCACTTTGACTATCTAGGTTAGCTAACAGGCACTTGGACTAAGTACGTCCCCTCATGGGCACTAGGACTATCTAGGTTAACAAGCGGGCACTTGGACTCTCTAGGTTACCTAGCTGGCACTAGTACTATGAAGGTTCCCTAGCGGGCACGAGGATAATCTAGGTTACCTAGCGGGCACTTGGACTATGTAGGTCAACTAGCGCACACTTGGACTATGTAGGTTCCCTATCGGGCACTTGGAAAATGTAGGTTAACTAGGGGACACTAGGACTATGTAGGTTACCTAGCGGGCCCTTAGACTATCTAGGTTACCTAGCGGGCACTTGGACTATGTAGGTTACCTAGCGGGCCCTTAGACTATCTAGGTTACCTAGCGGCCATTTGGACTATGTAGGCTCCCTAGCGGTTATTTGGACTATACAGATTACTTAGCGGGCACTTAGACTTTGTAGGTTACCTAGCGGCACTTGGACTATCTAGGTTACCTAGCAGGCACTTGAACTATCTACGTTAACTAGCGGGTACATGGAGTATGTAGGTTACCTACCGGGCTGTTGGACTATCTAGGTTACCTAGCGGGCACTGGGACTATCTAGGTTAACTAACGGGCACTTGGACTATGTAGGTTGCCTAGCAGGCCCTTGGACTATGTAGGTTCCCTAGCGGGCACTTGGATTATGTAGGTTCCCTATCGGGCACTTGGACTATGTAGGTTACCTAGCCGCCACTTGGACTATCTAGGTAAGCTAACATGCACTTGGACTATTGAGGTTCCCTAGAGGTCACTTGTACTATCTAGGATACCTAGCTGGCCCTTGGACTATGTAGGTCAACTAGCGGGCCCTTGGACAATCTAGGTTAGCTAACGGGCACTTAGATTATGTAGGTTAACTAGCGGGCACTTGGAATATGTAGGTTAACTAGCGGGGCCATGGACTATGTAGGTTTACTTGCGGGCCCTTGGACTATCTAGGTTCCCTAAAGGCCACTTGGACTATTAGGTTACCGAAAAGGCACTTGGACTATCTAGGTTACCTAGCGGGCACTTGGACTAAGTTGGCTAACTAGGGGGCCCTTGGACTATCTAGGTTACCTAGTGGGTACTTGAACTATCTAGGTTAACTAGCGTGCACTTGGACTATGTACGTTCCCTAGCCGGCACTTGGACTATCTATGTTAACTAGCGGGCACTTGGAATATGTAGGTTAACTAGCAGACACTTGCGCTATGTAGGTTACCTAGCAGGAACTTGGACTATCTAGGTTAAATAGCGGGCACTTGGACTATCTTGGTTAACTAGCGTGCACTTTGACTATGTAGGTTCTTTAGCGGGCACTTGGACTATCTAGGTTGCCTAGCGGGCACTTGTACTATGTAGGTTAACTAGCGTGCCCTTGGACTATCTAGGTTACGTAGCAGGTACTTGGTATATAGGTTAACTAGTGGGCACTTGGTCTATATAGGCTAACTAGCGGACACTTGCACGATCTAGGTTAACTAGCGGGGACTTTCACTATGTAGGTTAACTAGCGGGCCAATGGATTATGTATGTTTACTAGCAGGCACTTGGACTATGTAGGATAACTAGCTGGCCCTTGGACTATGTAGGTCAACTAGCGGGCCCTTGGACTATCTAGGTTAGCTAACGGGCACTTAGATTATGTAGGTTAACTAGCGGGCACTTGGAATATGTAGGTTAACTAGCGGGCCCATGGACTATGTAGGTTTACTTGCAGGCCCTTGGACTATCTAGGTTCCCTAAAGGCCACTTGGACTATGTACGTTCCCTAGCCGGCAGTTGGACTATCTATGTTAACTAGTGGGCACTTGGAATATGTAGGTTATCTAGCGGGCCCATGGACTATGTAGGTTTACTTGCGGGCCCTTGGACTATCTAGGTTCCCTAAAGGGCACTTGGACTATCTAGGTTACCGAAAAGGCACTTGGACTATCTAGGTTACCTAGCGGGCACTTGGACTATGTAGGCTAACTAGGGGGCCCTTGGGCTATCTAGGCTACCTAGCGGGTACTTGAACTATCTAGGTTAACTAGCGGGCACTTGGACTATGTACGTTCCCTAGCCGGCACTTGGACTATCTATGTTAACTAACGGGCATTGGAATATGTAGGTTAACTAGTGGACACTTGCACTATGTATGTTACCTAGCAGGCACTTGGAATATCTAGGTTAAATAGCGGGCACTTGGACTATCTAGGTTAACTAGCGTGCACTTGGACTATGTAGGTTCCTTAACGGGCACTTGGACTATCTAGGTTGCCTAGCGGACACTTGCACTATGTAGGTTAACTAGCGGCCCCATGGACTATGTAGGTTTACAAGCGGGCCCTTGGACTATCTAGGTTCCCTAAAGGGCACTTGGACAATCTAGGTTACCGAACGGGCACTTGGACTATCTAGGTTACCTAGCGGGCACTTGGACTATGTAGGCTAACTAGGGGGGTGTTGGACGATCTAGGTTACCTAGCGGGTACTTGAACTATCTAGGTTAACTAGCGGGCACTTGCACTATCTAGGTTAACTAACGGGCACTTGGACTATGTAGGTTGCCTAAAAGGCACTTGGACTATGTAGGTTCCCTAGCGGGCACTTGGATTATGTAGGTTCCCTATCGGGCACTTGGACTATGTAGGTTACCTAGCCGCCACTTTGACTATCTAGGTTAGCTAACAGGCACTTGGACTATTGAGGTTCCCTAGCGGGCACTTGTACTATCTAGGATACCTAGCTGGCCGTTGGACTATGTAGGATTCCTAGCGGGCACTTGGACTATCTAGGTTAACGAACGGGCACTTGGACTATGTAGGTTACCTAGCGGGCACTTGGACTAGGTAGGATCCCTATCGGACATTTGGACTACTTAGGTTACCTAGCGGGCACTTGGACTATCTAAGTCAACTAGCGGGCCCTTGTACTATGTAGGTTAACTAGCGAGCACTTGGACTATCTAGGTTAACTAGCGGACCTTGGACTACGTAGGTTAACTAGCGGGCCCTTGGACTATGTAGGTTAACTAGCGTGCACTTGGGCTATGTAGGTTCCTTAGCGGGCACTTGGACTATCTAGGTTGCCTAGCGGGCACTTGTACTATGTAGGTTAACTAGCGTACCCTTGGACTATCTAGGTTACATAGCGGGCACTTGGTACATAGGTTTACTAGCGGGCACTTGGACTATATAGGCTAACTAGCGGACACTTGCACGATCTAGGTTAACTAGCGGGCCCTTGCACTATGTAGGTTAACTAGCGGGCCCATGGATTATGTAGGTTTACTAGCAGGCACTTGGATTATCTAGGTTAACTAGCGGGCACTTGGACTATGTAGTTTCCCTAGCAGGCATTTGGACTATTTAGGTTACTTAGCGGGCACTTGGACTATGTAGGTTACCTAGCGGGCACTTGGACTATCTAGGTTACCCAGCAGGCACTTTGACTATCTAGGTTCACTAACGGGCACTTCGAGTATGTAGGTTGCCTAGCGGGCACTTGGATTATGTAGGTTTCCTATCGGGCACTTGGACTATGTAGGTAAACTAGCGGACACTTGGACTGTCCTGGTTACCTAGCGGGCACTTGGATTATCTAGGTTAACGAACGGGCACTTGGACTATGTAGGTTACCTAGCCGCCACTTGGACTATCTAGGTTAGCTAACAGGCACATGGACTATCTAGATTCCCTAGCGGGCACTTGTACTATCTAGGTTACCTAGCTGGCATTTAGATTATGTAGGTTAAATAGCGGGCACTTGGAATATGTAGGTTAAGTAGCGGACACTTGCACTATATAGGTTAACTAGCGGGCCCATGGACTATGTAGGTTTACTAGCGGGCCCTTGGACTATCTAGTTTCCCTAAAGGGTACTTGGAATATCTAGGTTACCGAACGGGCACTTGGACTATCTAGGTTATTTAGCGGGCACTTGGACTATGTAGGCTAAATAGGGGGCCCTTGGACGATCTAGGTTACCTAGCGGGTACTTGAACTATCTAGGTTAACTAGCGGGCACTTGCACTATCTAGGTTACCTAGCGGGCACTTGGACTATGTAAGTTCCCTAACGGTCACTTGGACTATCTATGTTAACTAGCGGGCACTTGGAATATGTAGGTTAACTAGTGGACACTTGCACTATGTAGGTTACCTAGCAGGCACTTTGATTATCTAGGTTAACTAGGTGCACTTGGACTATGTAGGTTCCTTAGCGGGCACTGGGACTATCTAGGTTGCCTAGGGGGCACTTGGACTATGTAGGTTAACTAGCGTGCCCTTGGACTATCTAGGATACGTAGCGGGCACTTGGTATATAGGTTAACTAGCGGGCACTTGGAATATGTAGTTTCCCTAGCAGGCATTTGGACTATTTAGGTTACCTAGCGGGCACTTGGACTATGTAGGTTACCTAGCGGGCACTTGGACTATCTAGGTTACCTAGCAGGCACTTTGACTATCTAGGTTCACTAACGGGCACTTCGAGTATGTAGGTTGCCTAGCGGGCACTTGGATTATGTAGGTTTCCTATCGGGCACTTGGACTATGTAGGTAAACTAGCGGACACTTGGACTGTCCTGGTTACCTAGCGGGCACTTGGATTATCTAGGTTAACGAACGGGCACTTGGACTATGTAGGTTACCTAGCCGCCACTTGGACTATCTAGGTTAGCTAACAGGCACTAGGATTATCTAGATTCCCTAGCGGGCACTTGTACTATCTAGGTTACCTAGCTAGCACTTAGATTATGTAGGTTAAATAGCGGGCACTTGGAATATGTATGTTAACTAGCGGACACTTGCACTATGTAGGTTAACTAGCGGGCCCATGGACTATGTAGGTTTACTAGCGGGCCTTTGGACTATCTAGTTTCCCTAAAGGGTACTTGGAATATCTAGGTTACCGAACGGGCACTTGGACTATCTAGGTTATTTAGCGGGCACTTGGACTATGTAGGCTAACTAGGGGGCCCTTGGACGATCTAGGTTACCTAGCGGGTACTTGAACTATCTAGGTTAACTAGCGGGCACTTGCACTATCTAGGTTACCTAGCGGGCACTTGGACTATGTAAGTTCCCTAGCGGTCACTTGGACTATCTATGTTAACTAGCGGGCACTTGGAATATGTAGGTTAACTAGTGGACACTTGCACTATGAAGGTTACCTAGCAGGCACTTGGATTATCTAGGTTAACTAGCGTGCACTTGGACTATGTAGGTTAAGTAGCGTGCCCTTAGACTATATAGGATACGTAGCGGGCACTTGGTATATAGGTTAACTAGCGGGCACTTGGAATATGTAGGTTAACTAGAGGACTCTTGGACTATCTAGGTTAACTAGTGGGCCGTTGGACTATGTAGGTTAACTAGCAGGCACTTGGACAATCTAGGTTAACTAGCGGGCACTTGGACAATCTAGGTTAACTGGCGGGCACTTGGACTATCAAAGTTAACAAGTGAGCCCTTGGACTATGTAGGTTAACTAGCGGGCCCTTGGACTATCTAGGTTACCTAGCGGGCACTTGGACTATATAGGTTACCTAGAGGGCACTTGGACTATATAGGTTACCTAGTGGGCACTTGGACTATCTAGGTTAACGAACGGGCACTTGGAATATGCAGGTAACCTAGCGGGAACTTGGACAGTCTAGGTTACCTAGCGGGCACTTGGACTTCTAGGTTAACGAACGGGCACTTAGACTATGTAGGTTGCTTAGCGGGCACTTGGACTATCTAGGTTAAGTAACGGGCACTTTGAGTATCTAGGTTACCTAGCGGGCACTTGGACTATCTAGGTTACCTAACGGGCACTTTGACTATCTAGTTTACATAGCGGGACCTTGGACTATGTAGGTTAGCTAGAGAGCACTTGGACTCTAGGTTATCTAGCGGACACTTGGACTATCTAGGTTACCTAGCGGGCCCTTGGACTATGTAGGTTGCCTAGCGGGCACTTGGACTATAGAGGATCCCTTTCGGACATTTGGACTACTTAGGTTAACTAGCGGGCACTTGGACTCTCTAGTTTAACTAGCGGGCACTTGGACTATCTAGGTCAACTAGCGGGCCCTTGTATTATGTAGGTTAACTAGCGAGCACTTGGACTATCTAGGTTAACTAGCTGGCCCTTGGACTATGTAGGTAAACTAGCGTGCACTTGGACTATCTAGGTTAACTAGCGGGCACTTGGATGATCAATGTTAACTAGCGGGCACTTGGACTATCTAGGTTAGCTAACAGGCACTTGGACTAAGTACGTCCCCTACTGGGCACTAGGACTATCTAGGTTAACTAGCGGGCACTTGAGCTATCTAGGTTACCTAGCTGGCACTAGGACTGTGATGGTTCCCTAGCGGGCACTAGGATTATCTAGGTTACCTAGCGGGCACTTGGACTATGTAGGTCAACTAGCGGGCACTTGGATTATGTAGGTTCCCTATCGGGAACTTGGACTATGTAGGTTAACTAGAGGGCATTTGGACTATGTAGGTTATCTAGCGGGCACATGGACTATGTAGGTTCCCTATGGGGCACTTCGAAAATGTAGGTTAACTAGGGGGCACTAGGACTATGTAGGTTACCTAGCGGGCCCTTAGACTATCAAGGTTACCTAGCGGCCATTTAGAAGATGTAGGCTCCCTAGCGGTTATTTGGACTATATAGATTACTTAGCGGACACTTAGACTTTGTAGGTTACCTACCGGGCTGTTGGACTATCTAGGTTACCTAGCGGGCACTTGGACTATCTAGGTTAACTAGTGGGCCGTTGGACTATGTAGGTAACTAGCAGGCACTTGGACAATCTAGGTTAACTAGCGGGCACTTGGACGATCTAGGTTAACTAGCGGGCACTTGGACTATCAAAGTTAACAAGTGAGCCCTTGGACTATGTAGGTTAACTAGCGGGCCCTTGGACTATCTAGGTTACCTAGCGGGCACTTGGATTATATAGGTTACCTAGGGGGCACTTGGACTATGTAGGTTACCTAGTGGGCACTTGGACTTCTAGGTTAACGAACGGGCACTTAGACTATGTAGGTTGCTTGGCGGGCACTTGGACTATCTAGGTTAGGTAACGGGCACTTTGAGTATCTAGGTTACCTAACAGGAACTTGGACAATGTAAGTTACCTAGCGGGCACTTGGACTATCTAGGTTACCTAACGGGCACTTTGACTATCTAGGTTACATAGCGGGCACTTGGACTATGTAGGTTAGCTAGCGAGCACTTGGACTCTAGGTTATCTAGCGGACACTTGGACTATCTAGGTTAACGAACGGGCACTTGGGCTATGTAGGTTACCGAGCGGGCACTTGGACTATGTAGGATCCCTATCGGACATTTGGACTACTTAGGTTACCTAGCGGGCACTTGGACTATTTAGGTTAACTAGCGGGCACTTGGACGATCTAGGTTAACTAGAGGGCACTTGGACTATCTAGGTTAACTAGCGTGTACTTGGACTATCTAGGTTAACTAGCGGGCACTTGGATGATCACTGTTAACCAGCGGGCACTTGGACTATCTAGGTTAGCTAACGGGCACTTGGACTAAGTACGTCCCCTAATGGGCATTTGGACACTCTAGGTTAACTAACGGACAATAGGACTATCTAGGTTAACTAGCGGGTACATGGACTATCTAGGTTACCTAGCTGGCACTTGCACTATGAAGGTTACCGAGCGGGCACATGGATTATCTAGGTTACCCAGCGGGCACTTGGACTATATAGGTCAACTAGCGGGTCCTTGGAATATAGGAGTTAGCTAACTGGCCCTTGGACTATGTAGGTTAACTAGCGGACACTTGCACGATCTAGGTTAACTAGCGAGCTCTTGCACTATGTAGGTTAACTAGCGGGCCCATTGACACTGTTGGTTAATAGCGGGCACTTGGACAATATAGGTTAACTAGCAGGCACTTGGATTATCTAGGTTACCTAGTGGGCACTTGGACTATGTAGGTTCCCTAGGGGGCATTTGGACTATATAGATAACCTAGCGGGCCCTTAGACTTTGTAGGTTACCTAGCGGGCCCTTCGAATATTTAGGTTAACTAGAGGGCCCTTGGACTATATAGGTTACCTAGCGGGCACTTGGACGATGTAGGTTAACTAGCGGGTACTTGGACTATGTAGGTTACCTATCGGGCCCTTGGACTATGTAGATTAACTAGCGGCACTTGGACTATCTACGTTAACCAGCGGGGCCTTGGACTATGTAGATTCCCTAGCGGGCATTTGGACTATATAGATAATCTAGCGGGCACTTAGACATTGTAGGTTACCTAGCGGGCACTTGGACTATCTAGGTTACCTAGCTGGCACATGAACTATCTACGTTACCTAGCAGGTTCTTGGAGTATGTAGGTTACCTAGCGGGCTGTTGGACTATCTAGGTTACCAAGCGGGCACTTGGACTATCTAGGTTAACTAACGTGCACTTGGACTATGTAGGTTCCCTAGCGGGCCTTTGGACTATGTAAATTCCCTAGCGGGCACTTGGACTATGTGGGTTTCCTGGTGGGCATTTGGACTATCTAGGTTACCTAACGGGCACTTGGACTATGTAGGTTCCCTAGCGGGCACTTGGATTATGTAGGTTCCCTATCGGGCACTTGGACTATGTAGGTTACCTAGCGGGCACTTAGACTATGTAGGTTCCCTATCGGGCACTTGGAGAATGTAGGTTAACTAGGGGGCACTTGGACTATGTAGGTTCCCTAGCGGGCCCTTGGACTATGTAAGTTCCCTAGCGGGCACTTGGACTATGTGGGTTCACTAGCGGGCATTTGGACTATCTAGGTTATCTAACGGGCACTTGGACTATGTAGGTTCCCTAGCGGGCACTTGGATTATGTAGGTTCCCTATCGGGCACTTGGACTATGTAGGTTAACTAGCGGGCATTGGGACTATGTAGGTTACCTAGCGGGCACTTGGACTATGTAGGTTCCCTATAGGGCATTTGGACTATGTAGGTTACCTAGCGAGCCCTTGGACTATCTAGGTTACCTAGGGGGAACCTGGACAATGTAGGTTAACTAGTGGGCACTTGGACTATCTAGGTTACCTAGCAGGCACTTGGACTATGTAGGTTAACTAGCGGGCACTTGGACTATGTAGATTAACTAGCGGCACTTGGACTATCTACGTTAACTAGCGGGCCCTTGGACAATGTAGATTCCATAGCGGGCACTTGGAATATATGTTCCAGCGCGGGCACTTGGACTATGTAGGTTCCCTAGCAGGCACTTGGACTATGTAGGTTCCAGAGTGTGTACTTGGACTATCTAGATTCCTTAGCGGGCACTTGTACTATGTAGGTTAACTAGCGGACACTTGGACGATCTAGGTTAACTAGCGGGTACTTGGACTATGTAGGTTAACTAGCGGGCCCTTGAACTATGTAGATTAACTAGCGGCACTTGGACTATCTACATTAACTAGCGGGCCCTTGGACTATGTAGATTGCCTAGCGGGCACTTGGACTATGTATGTTCCCTAGCGGGCACTTGGACTATGTATGTTCCCTATGGACTCTTGAACTATGTAAGTTAACTACCGGCCACTTGGACAATGTAGGTTAACTAGCGAGCCCTTGGATTATGTAGGTTACCTAGCGGGCATTTGGATTATGTAGGTAACCTAGCGGGCACTTGGACTATGTATGTTGCATAGCGGGCACTTGGACTTCTAGGTTAACGAATGGGCACTTGGACTATGTATGTTGCATAGCGGGCAATTGTTCTATCTAGGTTAGGTAACGGGCACTTGGACTATCTAGGTTACCTAGCGGGAATTTGGACTATGTAGGTTACCTAGCGGGCACTTGGACTATCTAGGTTTCTTAACGGGGACTTGGATGTCTAGGTTTCTTAGCGGCACTTGGACGATCTAGGTTAACTAGAGGGCACTTGGACTATCTAGGTTAACTAGCGGGCACTTGGATGATCAATGTTAACTAGCGGTCACTTGGACTATCTAAGTTTGCTAACGGGCACTTGGACTAAGTACGTCCCCTAGTAGGCACTTGGACACTCTAGGTTAACTAACGGGCACTAGGACTATCTAGGTTAACTAGCGGGCACGTGGACGATCTAGGTTAACTAGCGGGTACTTGGACTATCTAGGTTAACAAACGGGCACTTGGAATATGCAGTTAACCTAGCGGGCACTTGGACTATCTAGGTTACCTATCGCGCACTTGGACTATATAGGTTACCTAGCGGGCACTTGGACTATGTAGGTTACCTAGTGGGCACTTGGACTATCTAGGTTAACAAACGGGCACTTGGAATATGCAGGTAAACTAGCGGGCACTTGGACTGTCTAGGTTACCTAGCGGGCACTTGAACGTCTAGGTTTACGAACGGGCACTTGGACTATCTAGGTTAGGTAACGGGCACTTTGAGTATCTACGTTACCTAGCAGGAACTTGGACAATGTAAGTTACCTAGCGGGCACTTGGACTATCTAGGTTACCTAAGGGGCACTTTGACTATCTAGGTTGCATAGCGGGCACTTGGATTATGTAGGTTAACTAGCGAGCACTTGGAATATCTAGGTTACCTAGCGGGCCCTTGGACTATGTAGGTTTCCTAGCGGGCACTTGGACTATCTAGGTTAACTAACGGGTACTTGGACTATGTAGGTTACCTAGCGGGCACTTGGATGATGTAGGAACCCTATCGGTCATTTGGAATACTTAGGTTACCTAGCGGGCACTTGCTCTATCTAGGTTAACTAGCGGACCTTGGACTACGTAGGTTAACTAGCGGGCCCTTGGACTATGTAGATTAACTAGCGTGCACTTGGACTATCTAGGTTAACTAGCGGGCACTTGGATGATCAATGTTTACTAGCGGCACTTGGACTATCTAGGTTAGCTAACAGGCACTTGGACTAAGTACGTCCCCTAGTGGGCATTTGGACACTCTAGGTTAACTAACGGGCACTAGGACTATCTAGGTTAACTAGCGGGCACTTGGACTATCTAGGTTACCGAGCTGGCACTAGGACTATGAAGGTTCCCTGCGGGCACTAGGATTATCTAGATTACCTCGCGGGCACTTGGACTATGTAGGTCAACTAGCGGGCACTTTGATTATGTAGGTTCCATATCGGGCACTTGGACTATGTAGGTTAACTAGAGGGCATTTGTACTATGTAGGTTACCTAACGGGCACTTGGACTATGTAGGTTCCCTATCGGGCACTTGGAAAATGTAGGTTAACTAGGGGGCACTAGGACTATGTAGGTTACCTAGCGGGCCCTTAGACTATCTAGGTTACCTAGCGGGCACTTGGACTATGTAGGCTCCTTAGCGGTTATTTGGACTATATAGATTACTTAGCGGGCACTTAGAATTTGTAGGTTACCTAGCGGGCACTTGGACTATCTAGGTTACCTAGCAGGCACTTGAACTATCTACGTTACCTAGCGGGTACTTGGAGTATGTAGGTTACATACCGGGCTGTTGGACTATCTAGGTTACCTAGCGGGCACTTGGACTATCTGGGTTAACTAACGGGCACTTGGACTATGTAGGTTCCCTAGCGGGCACTTGGATTATGTAGGTTCCCAATCGGGCACTTGTACTATGTAGGTTAACTAGCGGGCACTTGGACTATGTAGGACAACTAGCGGGCACTTTGATTATGTAGGTTCCATATCGGGCACTTGGACTATGTAGGTTAACTAGAGGGCATTTGTACTATGTAGGTTACCTAACGGGCACTTGGACTATGTAGGTTCCCTATCGGGCACTTGGAAAATGTAGGTTAACTAGGGGGCACTAGGACTATGTAGGTTACCTAGCGGGCCCTTAGACTATCTAGGTTACCTAGCGGGCACTTGGACTATGTAGGCTCCTTAGCGGTTATTTGGACTATATAGATTACTTAGCGGGCACTTAGAATTTGTAGGTTACCTAGCAGGCACTTGAACTATCTACGTTACCTAGCGGGTACTTGGAGTATGTAGGTTACATACCGGGCTGTTGGACTATCTAGGTTACCTAGCGGGCACTTGGACTATCTGGGTTAACTAACGGGCACTTGGACTATGTAGGTTCCCTAGCGGGCACTTGGATTATGTAGGTTCCCAATCGGGCACTTGTACTATGTAGGTTAACTAGCGGGCACTTGGACTATGTAGGACAACTAGCGGGCACTTGGATTATGTAAGTTCCCTATCGGGCACTTAGACTATGTAAGTTCTCTAGCGGGCACATCGACTATGTGGGTTCCCTAGCGGGCATTTGGACTATCTAGGTTACCTAACGGGCACTTGGACTATGTAGGTTCCCTAGCGGGCACTTGGATTATGTAGATTCCCTATCGGGCACTTGAACTATGTAGGTTAACTAGCGGGCATTTGGACCATGTAGGTTTCCTAGCAGGCAGCTGGACTATGTAGGTTCCCTATCGGGCACTTGGAGAATGTAGGTTAACTAGGGGGCACTAGGACAATGTAGGTTACCTAGCGGGCCCTTGGACTATCTAGGTTACCTAGGGGGAACCTGGACTATGTAGGTTAACTAGTGGGCACTTGGACTATCTAGGTTACCTAGCAGGCACTTGGACTATGTACGTTCCCTAGCAGGCCCTTGGACTATCTAGGTTACCTAGCGGGCACTTAGACTATGTACATTACCTAGTGGGCACTTGACCTATGCACGATCCTAGCGGGCACTTGGTCTATCTAGGTTAACTAGCGGGCACTTGCACTATCTAGGTTAACTAGCGAGCACTTGGACTATCTAGGTTAACTAGCGGGCATTTGGACTATTAGGGCCACTAGAGGGCATTTGGACTATATTGGTTACCTAGCGGGCACTTGGACTATGTAGGTTAACGAACGGGCACTTGGACTATGTAGGTAACCTAGTGGTCACTTGAACTGTCTAGGTTACCTCGCGGGCACTTGGACTATGTAGGTTAACTAGCGGGCACTTGGACTATCTAGGTTACGTAGCGGGCCCTTGGACGAGGTAGGTTAACTAGCGGGCCCTTGGACTATGTAGGTTAGCTAGCGGGCCCTTGGACGATGTAGGTTAACTAGCGGGCCCTTGGACTATATAGGTTAACTAGCGGGCCCTTGGACTATGTAGGTTACCTAGTGGGCACTTGGATGATCTAGGTTAACTAGCGGGTACTTGGATTATGTAGGTTAACTAGCGGGCCATTGCACTATGTAGATTCCATAGCGGGCACTTGGACTATGTATGTTCCAGAGCGGGCACTTGGACTATGTATGTTCCTTAGCAGTCACTTGGACTAGTAGGTTCCAGAGCGGGCACTTGGACTATCTAGGTTCCCTAGCGGGCACTTGTACTATGTAGGTTAATTAGCGGACACTTGGACGATCTAGGTGAACTAGCGGGTACTTGGATTATGTAGGTTAACTAGCGGGCCCTTGAACTATGTTGATTAACTAGCGGCACTTGGACTATCTACATTAACTAGCGGGCCCTTGGACTATGTAGATTGCCTAGCGGGCACTTGGAATATGTAGGTTCCCTAGCGGGCACTTGCACTCTGTATGTTCCCTACGGACACTTGAACTATGTAAGTTAACTACCGGGCACTTGGACTATGTAGGTTAACTAGCGGGCCCTTGGACTATCTAGGTTACCTAGCGGGCACTTGGACTATGTAGGTTAACTACCGGGCACTTGCACTATCTAGGTTACCGAACGGGCATTTGGACTATGTAGGTAACCTAGCGGGCACTTGGAGAGTCTAGGTTACCTAGCAGGCCCTTGGACTTCTAGGTTAACAAACGGGCACTTGGACTATGTATGTTGCATAGCGGGCACTTGGACTATCTAGGTTACCTAAGGGGCACTTTGACTATCTAGGTTGCATAGCGGGCACTTGGATTATGTAGGTTAACTAGCGAGCACTTGGAATATCTAGGTTACCTAGCGGGCCCTTGGACTATGTAGGTTTCCTAGCGGGCACTTGGACTATCTAGGTTAACTAACGGGTACTTGGACTATGTAGGTTACCTAGCGGGCACTTGGATGATGTAGGATCCCTATCGGTCATTTGGAATACTTAGGTTACCTAGCGGGCACTTGCTCTATCTAGGTTAACTAGCGGACCTTGGACTACGTAGGTTAACTAGCGGGCCCTTGGACTATGTAGATTAACTAGCGTGCACTTGGACTATCTAGGTTAACTAGCGGGCACTTGGATGATCAATGTTTACTAGCGGCACTTGGACTATCTAGGTTAGCTAACAGGCACTTGGACTAAGTACGTCCCCTAGTGGGCATTTGGACACTCTAGGTTAACTAACGGGCACTAGGACTATCTAGGTTAACTAGCGGGCACTTGGACTATCTAGGTTACCTAGCTGGCACTAGGACTATGAAGGTTCCCTGCGGGCACTAGGATTATCTAGATTACCTCGCGGGCACTTGGACTATGTAGGTCAACTAGCGGGCACTTTGATTATGTAGGTTCCATATCGGGCACTTGGACTATGTAGGTTAACTAGAGGGCATTTGTACTATGTAGGTTACCTAACGGGCACTTGGACTATGTAGGTTCCCTATCGGGCACTTGGAAAATGTAGGTTAACTAGGGGGCACTAGGACTATGTAGGTTACCTAGCGGGCCCTTAGACTATCTAGGTTACCTAGCGGGCACTTGGACTATGTAGGCTCCTTAGCGGTTATTTGGACTATATAGATTACTTAGCGGGCACTTAGAATTTGTAGGTTACCTAGCGGGCACTTGGACTATCTAGGTTACCTAGCAGGCACTTGAACTATCTACGTTACCTAGCGGGTACTTGGAGTATGTAGGTTACATACCGGGCTGTTGGACTATCTAGGTTACCTAGCGGGCACTTGGACTATCTGGGTTAACTAACGGGCACTTGGACTATGTAGGTTCCCTAGCGGGCACTTGGATTATGTAGGTTCCCAATCGGGCACTTGTACTATGTAGGTTAACTAGCGGGCACTTGGACTATGTAGGACAACTAGCGGGCACTTGGATTATGTAAGTTCCCTATCGGGCACTTAGACTATGTAAGTTCTCTAGCGGGCACATCGACTATGTGGGTTCCCTAGCGGGCATTTGGACTATCTAGGTTACCTAACGGGCACTTGGACTATGTAGGTTCCCTAGCGGGCACTTGGATTATGTAGATTCCCTATCGGGCACTTGAACTATGTAGGTTAACTAGCGGGCATTTGGACCATGTAGGTTTCCTAGCAGGCAGCTGGACTATGTAGGTTCCCTATCGGGCACTTGGAGAATGTAGGTTAACTAGGGGGCACTAGGACAATGTAGGTTACCTAGCGGGCCCTTGGACTATCTAGGTTACCTAGGGGGAACCTGGACTATGTAGGTTAACTAGTGGGCACTTGGACTATCTAGGTTACCTAGCAGGCACTTGGACTATGTACGTTCCCTAGCAGGCCCTTGGACTATCTAGGTTACCTAGCGGGCACTTAGACTATGTACATTACCTAGTGGGCACTTGACCTATGCACGATCCTAGCGGGCACTTGGTCTATCTAGGTTAACTAGCGGGCACTTGCACTATCTAGGTTAACTAGCGAGCACTTGGACTATCTAGGTTAACTAGCGGGCATTTGGACTATTAGGGCCACTAGAGGGCATTTGGACTATATTGGTTACCTAGCGGGCACTTGGACTATGTAGGTTAACGAACGGGCACTTGGACTATGTAGGTAACCTAGTGGTCACTTGAACTGTCTAGGTTACCTCGCGGGCACTTGGACTATGTAGGTTAACTAGCGGGCACTTGGACTATCTAGGTTACGTAGAGGGCCCTTGGACGAGGTAGGTTAACTAGCGGGCCCTTGGACTATGTAGGTTAGCTAGCGGGCCCTTGGACGATGTAGGTTAACTAGCGGGCCCTTGGACTATATAGGTTAACTAGCGGGCCCTTGGACTATGTAGGTTACCTAGTGGGCACTTGGATGATCTAGGTTAACTAGCGGGTACTTGGATTATGTAGGTTAACTAGCGGGCCATTGCACTATGTAGATTCCATAGCGGGCACTTGGACTATGTATGTTCCAGAGCGGGCACTTGGACTATGTATGTTCCTTAGCAGTCACTTGGACTAGTAGGTTCCAGAGCGGGCACTTGGACTATCTAGGTTCCCTAGCGGGCTCTTGTACTATGTAGGTTAATTAGCGGACACTTGGACGATCTAGGTGAACTAGCGGGTACTTGGATTATGTAGGTTAACTAGCGGGCCCTTGAACTATGTTGATTAACTAGCGGCACTTGGACTATCTACATTAACTAGCGGGCCCTTGGACTATGTAGATTGCCTAGCGGGCACTTGGAATATGTAGGTTCCCTAGCGGGCACTTGCACTCTGTATGTTCCCTACGGACACTTGAACTATGTAAGTTAACTACCGGGCACTTGGACTATGTAGGTTAACTAGCGGGCCCTTGGACTATCTAGGTTACCTAGCGGGCACTTGGACTATGTAGGTTAACTACCGGGCACTTGCACTATCTAGGTTACCGAACGGGCATTTGGACTATGTAGGTAACCTAGCGGGCACTTGGAGAGTCTAGGTTACCTAGCGGGCCCTTGGACTTCTAGGTTAACGAACGGGCACTTGGACTATGTATGTTGCATAGCGGGCAATTGGAGTATCTAGTTTAGGTAAAGGGCACTTGGACTATCTAGGTTTCTTAGCGGGCACTTGGACGATCTAGGTTAACTAGAGGGCACTTGGACTATCTAGGTTAAATAGCGTGCACTTGGACAATCTAGGTTTTAAGCGGGTACTTGGACTATGTAGGTTAACTAGCGGGCCCTTGGACTATGTAGATTAACTAGCGGCACTTGGACTATCTACGTTAACTAGCGGGCCCTTGGACTATGTAGATTCCCTAGCGGGCATTTGGACTATATAGATAACCTAGCAGGCACTTAGACTTTGTAGGTTACCTTGCGGCACAAGAATTATCTAGGTTACCTAGCTGGCACTTGAACTATCTACGCTATAGCGGGTTTTTGGAGTATGTAGGTTACCTAGAGGGCTGTTGGATTATCTAAGTTACCAAGGGGGCACTGGGACTATCTAGGTTAACTAAGGGTAACTTGGACTATGTAGGTTCCCTAGCGGGCCCTTGGAATATGTAGGTTCACTAGCGAGCACTTGGACTATGTGGGTTCCCTAGCGGGCATATGGACTATCTAGGTTACCTAACGGGCACTTGAACTATGTAGGTTAACCTAGCGGGCACTTGGATTATGTAGGTTCCCTATCGGGCACTTGGATTATGTAGGTTAACTAGTGGGCATTTGGACTATGTAGGTTACCTAGTGAGCACATGGACTATGTAGGTTACCTAGCGGGCACTTGGACTATATAGGTTCCCTATCAGGCATTTGCACTATGTAGGTTACGTAGCGGGCCCTTGGACTATCTAGGTTACCTAGGGGGAACCTGGACTATGTAGGTTAACTAGTGGGCACTTGGACTATCTAGGTTACCTAGCAGGCACTTGGACTATGTAGGTTAACTAGCAGGCACTTGGATTATGTAGGTTACCTAGCGGGCACTTGGATTATCTACGTTCCCTAGCGGGCACTTGGACTATCTACGTTACCTAGCGGGCACTTGGACTATGTACGTTACCTAGCGGGCACTTGGACTATGTACGTTTCCTAGCGGGTACTTGGACTAGATAGGTTCCCTAGCGGGCACTTGGTCTATGTAGGTTAACTAGCGGGCACTTGGACTCTCTAGGTTAACTAGCGAGCACTTGGACCATCTAGGTTAACTAGCGGGCATTTGGATTATTAGGGCCCCTAGCGGGCATTTGGACTATATTGGTTACCTAGCGGGCACTTGGACTATGTAGGTTAACGAACGTGCACTTGGACTATGTAGGTAACCTAGTGATCAATTGAACTGTCTAGGTTACCTAGCGGGCACTTAGACTATGTAGGTTAACTAGCGGGCACTTGGACTATCTAGGTTAACTAGCGGGCCCTTGGACGATGTAGGTTAACTAGCGGGCCCTTGCACTATGTAGGCTAACTAGCGGGCCCATGGATTATGTAGGTTTACTAGCAGACACTTTGACTATCTAGATTAACTAGCGGGCACTTGGACTATATAGTTTCCCTAGCGGGCATTTGGACTATCTAGGTTACCTAGCAGGCACTTTGAATATCTAGGTTAACTAATGGGCACTTGGACTATGTAGGTTGCCTAGCGGGCACTTGGATTATGTAGGTTCCCTATAGGGCACTTGGACTTTGTAGGTTAACTAGCGGGCACTTGGACTGTCTAGGTTACCTAGTGGGCATTTGGATTATCTCGGTTAACGAACGGGCACTTGGATTATCTAGGTTAACGAACGGGCACTTGGACTATGTAGGTTACCTGGCCGCCACTTGGACTATCTAGGTTAGCTAACAGGCACTTGGACTATCTAGGTTCCCTAGCGGGCACTTGTACTATGTAGGTTACCTAGTTGGCACTTTGACTATGTAGGTCAACTAGCGGGCCCTTGGACTATCTAGGTTAGCCAACGGGCACTTAGATTATGTAGGTTAACTAGCGGGAACTTGGAATATGTAGGTTAACTAGCGGGCCCATGGACTATGTAGGTTTACTAGCGGGCCCTTGGACTATCTAGGTTCCCTAAAGGGCACTTGGACTATCTAGGTTCCCTTAAGGGCACTTGGACTATGTAGGCTAACTAGGGGGTCCTTGATGATCTAGGTTACCTAGCGGGTACTTGAACTATCTAGGTTACCTAGCGGGTACTTGGACTATTTACGTTCCCTAGCGGGCACTTGGACTATCTATGTTAACTAGCGGGCACTTGGAATATGTAGGTTAAGTAGCGGGCACTTGGATGATCAATGTTAACTAGCGGGCACTTGGACTATCTAGGTTAGCTAATGGGCACATGGACTAAGTACGTCCCCTAGTGGGCACTTGGTCTATCTAGGTTAACTAACGGGCACTTGGACTATCTAGGTTACCTAGCGGGCACTTGTAGTATCTAGGATACCTTAGCTGGCACTTGGACTATGTAGGTCAACTAGCGGGCCCTTGGACTATCTAGGTTAGCTAACGGGCACTTAGATTATGTAGGTAAACTAGCGGGCACTTGGAATATGTAGGTTAACTAGCGGGCCCTTGGAATATGTAGGTTTACTTGCGGGCCCTTCGACTATCTAGGTTCCCTAAAGGGCACTTGGACTATCTAGGTTACCGAAAAGGCACTTGGACTATCTAGGTTACCTAGCGGGCACTTGGATTATGTAGGCTAACTAGGGGGCCCTTGGACTATCTAGGTTACCTAGCGGGTACTTGAACAATCTAGGTTAACTAGCGGGCACTTGGACTATGTAGGTTAACTAGCGGGTACATGGACTATCTAGGTTACCTAGCAGGCACTTGGACTATCTAGGTTAACTAGCGGGCACTTGGACTATATAGGTTAACTAGCGTGCACTTGGACTATGTAGGTTCCTTAGCGGGCACTTGGACTATCTATGTTGCCTAGCGGGCACTTGCACTATGTAGGTTAACTAGCGTGCCACTGGACTATCTAGGTTACGTAGCGGGCACTTGGTATATAGGTTAAAGAGCGGGCACTTGGACTATATAGGCTAACTAGCGGGCCCTTGCACTATGTAGGTTAACTAGCGGGCCCATGGATTATATAGGTTTACTAGCAGGCACTTGGACTATCTAGGTTAACTAGCGGGCACTTGGACTATGTAGTTTCCCTAGCAGGCATTTGGACTATTTAGGTTACCTAGCGGGCACATGGACTATCTAGGTTACCTAGCAGGCACTTTGACTATCTAGGTTAACTAGCGGGCTCTTGGACTATGCAGGTTGCCTAGCGGGCACTTGGATTATGTAGGTTCCCTATAGGGCACTTGGACTTTGTAGGTTAACTAGCGGGCACTTGGACTGTCTAGGTTACCTAGTGGGCACTTGGATTATCTCGGTTAACGAACGGGCACTTGGATTATCTAGGTTAACGAACGGGCACTTGGACTATGTAGGTTACCTAGCTGCCACTTGGACTATCTAGTTTAGCTAACAGGCACTTGGACTATCTAGGTTCCCTAGCGGGCACTTGTACTACCTAGGTTACCTAGCTGGAACTTTGACTATGTATGTCAACTAGCAGGCCCTTGGACTATGTAGATTCCCTAGCGGGCATTTGAACTATATAGATAACCTAGCAGGCACTTAGACTTTGTAGGTTACCTAGCGGCACAAGAACTATCTAGGTTACCTAGCTGGCACTTGAACTATCTACGTTATAGCGGGTTTTTGGAGTATGTAGGTTACCTAGAGGGCTGTTGGATTATCTAAGTTACCAAGCGGGCACTGGGACTATCTAGGTTAACTAACGGGAATTTGGATTATGTAGGTTCCCTAGCGGGCCCTTGGACTATGTAGATTCCCTAGCGAGCACTTGGACTATGTGGTTTCCCTAGCGGACATTTGGACTATCTAGGTTACCTAATGGGCACTTGGACTATGTAGGTTCCCTAGCGGGCACTTGGATTATGTAGGTTCCCTATAGGGCACTTGGATTATGTAGGTTAACCAGTGGGCATTTGGACTATGTAGGTTACCTAGCGGGCACTTGGACTATGTAGGTTACCTAGCGGGCACTTGGACTATCTAGGTTACCTAGGGGAAACCTGGACTATGTAGGATAACTAGTGGGCACTTGGACTATCTAGGTTACCTAGCAGGCACTTGGACTATGTAGGTTAACTAGCGGGCACTTGGATTATCTAGGTTACCTAGCGGGCACTTGGCCTATCTACGTTCCCTTGCGGGCACTTGGATTATCTACGTTACCTAGCGGGCACTTGGACTATGTACGTTACCTAGCGGGCACTTGGACTATGTACGTTTCCTAGTTGGTACTTGGACTAGATAGGTTCCCTAGCGGGCACTTGGTCTATGTAGGTTAAGTAGCAGGCACTTGGACTATCTAGGTTAAATAGCAAGCACTTGGACCATCTAGGTTAACTAGCGGGCATTTGGAATATTAGGGCCCTTAGCGGGCATTTGGGCTATATTGGTTACCTAGCGGGCACTTGGACTATGTAGGATAACGAACGGGCACATGGACTATGTAGGTAACCTAGTGGTCACTTGAACTGTCTAGGTTACCTAGCGGGCACTTAGACTATGTAGGTTAACTAGCGGGCACTTGGAATATCTAGGTTAACTAGCGGGCCCTTGGACGATGCAGGTTAACTAGCGGGCCCATGGATTATGTAGGTTTACTAGCAGACACTTTGACTATCTAGGTTAACTAGCGGGCACTTGGACTACGTAGTTTCCCTAGCGGGCATTTGGACTATTTAGGTTACCTAGCGGGCACTTGGACTATGTAGGTTACCTAGCGGGCACTTGGACTATCTAGGTTACCTAGCAGGCACTTTGACTATCTAGGTTATCTAACGGGCACTTGGACTATGTAGGTTGCCTAGCGGGCACTTGGATTATGTAGGTTCCCTATAGGGCACTTGGACTTTGTAGGATAACTAGCGGGCACTTGGACTGTCTACGTTACCTAGTGGGCACTTGGATTATCTCGGTTAACGAACGGGCACTTGGATTATCTATGTTAACGAACGGGCACTTGGACTATGTAGGTTACCAGGCCGCCACTTGGACTATCTAGGTTAGCTAACAGGCACTTGGACTATCTAGGTTCCCTAGCGGGCACATGTACTACGTAGGTTACCTAGCTGGCACTTTGACTATGTAGGTCAACTAGCGGGCCCTTGGACTATCTAGGTTAGCCAACGGGCACTTAGATTATGTAGGTTAACTAGCGGGAACTTGGAATATGTAGGTTAACTATCGGGCCCATGGACTATGTAGGTTTACTAGCGTGCCCTTGGACTATCTAGGTTCCCTAAAGGGCACTTGGTCTATCTAGGTTCCCTAAAGGGCACTTGGACTATCTAGGTTACCTAGCGGGCACTTGGACTATGTAGGCTAACTAGGGGCCCCTTTGATGGTCTAGGTTACCTAGCGGGTACTTGAACTATCTAGGTTACCTAGCGGGCACTTGGACTATGTACGTTCCCTAGCGGGCACTTGGACTATCTATGTTAACTAGCGGGCACTTGGAATATGTAGGTTAACTAGCGGACACTTGCACTATGTAGGTTACCTAGCAGGCACTTGGACTATCTAGGTTAGCCAACGGGCACTTAGATTATGTAGGTTAACTAGCGGGCACTTGGAATATGTAGGTTAAGTAGCGGACACTTGCACTATGAAGGTTAACTAGCGGGCCCATGGACTATGTAGGTTTAGTAGCGGGCCCTTGGACTATCTAGGTTCCCTAAAGGCACTTGGACTATCTAGGTTACCGAACAGGCACTTGGACTATCTAGGTTACCTAGTGGGCACTTGGACTATGTAGGCTAACTAGGGGGCCCTTGGACGATCTAAGTTAATTAGTGGGCCCTTGGACTATGTAGGTTAACTAGCACGCACTTGGACAATCTAGGTAACTAGCGGGCACTTAGAAGATCTAGGTTAACTAGCGGGCACTTGGACTATCAAAGTGAACAAGTGTGCCCTTGGACTAGGTAGGTTAACTAGTGGGCCCTTGGACTATCTAGGTTACGTAGCGCGCACTTGTTATATAGGTTAACTAGCGGGCACTTGGACTATGTAGGTTAACTAGCGGGCACTTGGACTATCTAGGTTACCTAGCGGGCACTTGGACTATCTAGGTTACGTAGCGGGCACTTGGTATACAGGGTAAAGAGCGGGCACTTGGACTATATAGGCTAACTAGCGGACACTTGCACGATCTAAGTTAACTACCGGGCCCTTGCACTATGTAGGTTAACTAGCGGGCCCATGGATTATATAGGTTTACTAGCAGGCACTTGGACTATCTAGGTTAACTAGTGGGCCCTTTGACTATCTAGGTTATGTAGCGGGCACTTGCTATATAGGTTAACTAGCGGGCACTTGGACTATGTAGGTTAACTAGCGGGCACTTGGACTATCTAGGTTACCTAGCGGGCACTTGGACTATATAGGTTACCTAGTGGGCACTTGGACTTCTAGGTTAACGAATGGGCACTTGGAAAATGTAGGTTGCCTAGCGGGCACTTGGAATATCTAGGTTAGGTAACGGGCACTTGGACTACCTAGGTTACCTAGCGGGAACTTGGACAATGTAAGTTACCTAGCGGGCACTTGGACTATCTAGGTTACCTAACGGGCACTTTGACTATCTAGGTTACATAGCGGCACTTGGACTATGTAGGTTAACTAGCGAGCACTTGGACTCTAGGTTATCTAGCGGACACTTGGACTATCTAGGCTACCTAATGGGCCCTTGGACTATGTAGGTTTCCTAGCGGGCACTTGGACTATCTAGGTTAACGAACGGGCACTTGGACTATGTAAGTAACCTAGCGGGCACTTGGACAGTTTAGGTTACCCAGGGGGCACTTGGATTATCTAGGTTAAGGAACGGGCACTTGGACAATGTAGGTTACCTAGCGGGCACTTGGACTATCTAGGTTAGATAGCGGGCACTTGGATTATCTAGGTCAACTAGTGGGCCCTTGTACTATGTAGGCTAACTAGCGAGCACTTGGACTATCTAGGTTAACTAGCGGACCTTGGACTATGTAGGTTAACTAGCGGGCCTTTGGACTATGTAGGTTAACTTGCGGGCACTTGGTCGATCTAGGTTAACTAGAGGGCACTTGGACTATCTAGGTTAACTAGCGGGCACTTGGATGATCAATGTTAACTAGCGGGCACTTGGACTATCTAGGTTAGCTAATGGGCACATGGACTAAGTACGTCCCCTAGTGGGCACTTGGTCTATCTAGGTTAACTAACGGGCACTTGGACTATCTAGGTTACCTAGCGGGCACTTGTAGTATCTAGGATACCTAGCTGGCACTTGGACTATGTAGGTCAACTAGCGGGCCCTTGGACTATCTAGGTTAGCTAACGGGCACTTAGATTATGTAGGTTAACTAGCGGGCACTTGGAATATGTAGGTTAACTAGCGGGCCCTTGGAATATGTAGGTTTACTTGCGGGCCCTTCGACTATCTAGGTTCCCTGAAGGGCACTTGGACTATCTAGGTTACCGAAAAGGCACTTGGACTATCTAGGTTACCTAGCGGGCACTTGGACTATGTAGGCTAACTAGGGGGCCCTTGGACTATCTAGATTACCTAGCGGGTACTTGAACTATCTAGGTTAACTAGCGGGCACTTGGACTATGTAGGTTAACTAGCGTGCACTTGGACTATGTAAGTTCCTTAGCGGGCACTTGCACTATCTATGTTGCCTAGCGGGCACTTGCACTATGTAGGTTAACTAGCGTGCCCTTGGACTATCTAGGTTACGTAGCGGGCACTTGGTATATAGGTTAAAGAGCGGGCACTTGGTCTATATAGGCTAACTAGCGGACACTTGCACGATCTAGGTTAACTAGCGGGCCCTTGCACTATGTAGGTTAACTAGCGGGCCCATGGATTATATAGGTTTACTAGCAGGCACATGGACTATCTAGGTTAACTAGCAGGCACTTGGACTATGTACTTTCCCTAGCAGGCATTTGGACTATCTAGGTTACCTAGCAGGCACTTTGACACTCTAGGTTAACTAACGGGCACTTGGACTATGCAGGTTGCCTAGCGGGCACTTGGATTATGTAGGTTCCCTATAGGGCACTTGGACTTTGTAGGTTAACTAGCGGGCACTTGGACTGTCTAGGTTACCTAGTGGGCACTTGGATTATCTCGGTTAACGAACGGGCACTTGGATTATCTAGGTTAACGAACGGGCACTTGGACTATGTAGGTTACCTAGCTGCCACTTGGACTATCTAGTTTAGCTAACAGGCACTTGGACTATCTAGGTTTCCTAGCTGGCACTTTGACTATGTAGGTCAACTAGCAGGCCCTTGGACTATCTAGGTTAGCCAACAGGCACTTAGATTATGGAGGGTAACTAGCGGGAACTTGGAATATGTAGGTTAACTAGCGGGCCCATGGACTATGTAGGTTTACTAGCGGGCCCTTGGACTATCTAGGTTCCCTAAAGGGCACTTGGACTATCTAGGTTCCCTAAAGGGCACTGGGACTATCTAGGTTACCTAGAGGGCACGTGGATTATGTAGGCTAACTAGGGGGCCCTTTGATGATCTGGGTTACCTAGCGGGTTCTTGAACTATCTAGGATTTCCTAGCGGGCACTTGGACTATGTACTTTCCCTAGCGGGCCCTTGGACTATCTATGTTAACTAGCGGGCACTTGGAATATGTAGGTTAACTAGCGGACACTTGCACTATGTAGGTTACCTAGCAGGCACTTGGATTATCTAGGTTAACCTGCGGGCACTTGGACTATGTAGGTCAACTAGCGGGCCCATGGACTATCTAGGTTAGCCAACGGGCACTTAGATTAGGTAGGTTAACTATCGGGCACTTGGAATATGTAGGTAAAGTAGCGGACACTTGCACTATGAAGGTTAACTAGCGGGCCCATGGACTTTGTATGTTTACTAGCGGGCCCTTGGAGTATCTAGGTTCCGTAAAGGGCATTTGGACTATCTAGGTTAACGAACGGGCACTTGGACTATCTAGGTTGCCTAGCGGGTACTTAGACTATGTAGGCTAACTAGTGTGCCCTTGGACGATCTAGGTTACCTAGCGGGTACTTGAACTATCTAGGTTAACTAGCGGGCACTTGCAGTATCTAGGTTACCTAGCGGGCACTTGGACTATGTACGTTCCCTAGCGGGCACTTGGACTATATATGTTAACTAGCGGGCACTTGGAATATGTAGGTTAACTAGCGGACACTTGCACTATGTAGGTTACCTAGCAGGCACTTGGACTATCTAGGTTAACTAGCGGGCACTTGGACTATCTAGGATAACTAGCGTGCACTTGGACTATGTAGGTTCCTTAGCGGGCACTTGGACGATATAGGTTAACTAGCGTGCCCTTGGACTATGTAGGTTAACTAGCGGGCACTTGGACAATCTAGGTTAACTAGCGGGCACTTGGAAGATGTAGGTTAACTATCGGGCACTTGGCCTATCAAAGTGAACAAGTGAGCCCTTGGACTAGGTAGGGTAACTAACGGGCCCTTGGACTATCTAGGTTCCCTAGCGGGCACTTGGACTATATAGGTTACCTAGCGGGCACTTGGACTATGTAGGTTACCTAGTGGGCACTTGGACTATCTAGGTTAACGAATGGGCACTTGGAATATGCAGGTAACCTAGCGGGCACTTGGACTGTCTAGGTTACCTAGCGGGCACTTGGACTTCTAGGTTAACGAACGGGCTCTTGGACTATGTAGGTTGCCTAGCGGGCACGTGGACTATCTAGGTTAGGTAACGGGCACTTTGAGTATCTAGGTTACCTAGCGGGAACTTGGACAATGTAAGTTACCTAGCGGGCACTTGGACAATCTAGGTTACCTAACGGGCACTTTGACTATCTAGGTCACATAGCGGGCACTTGGACTATGTAGGTTAACTAACGAGCACTTGGACTCTAGGTTATCTAGCGGACACTTGACCTATCTAGGTTACCTAGCGGGCCCTTGGACTATTTAGGTTACCTAGCGGGCACTTGGACTATCTAGGTTACCTAGCAGGCACTTTGACTATCTAGGTTAACTAACGGGCACTTGGACTATGCAGGTTGCCTAGCGGGCACTTGGATTATGTAGGTTCCCTATAGGGCACTTGGACTTTGTAGGTTAACTAGCGGGCACTTGGACTGTCTAGGTTACCTAGTGGGCACTTGGATTATCTCGGTTAACGAACGGGCACTTGGATTATCTAGGTTAACGAACGGGCACTTGGACTATGTAGGTTACCTAGCTGCCACTTGGACTATCTAGTTTAGCTAACAGGCACTTGGACTATCTAGGTTTCCTAGCTGGCACTTTGACTATGTAGGTCAACTAGCAGGCCCTTGGACTATCTAGGTTAGCCAACAGGCACTTAGATTATGTAGGGTAACTAGCGGGAACTTGGAATATGTAGGTTAACTAGCGGGCCCATGGACTATGTAGGTTTACTAGCGGGCCCTTGGACTATCTAGGTTCCCTAAAGGGCACTTGGACTATCTAGGTTCCCTAAAGGGCACTGGGACTATCTAGGTTACCTAGCGGGCACTTGGATTATGTAGGCTAACTAGGGGGCCCTTTGATGATCTGGGTTACCTAGCGGGTACTTGAACTATCTAGGTTACCTAGCGGGCACTTGGACTATGTACTTTCCCTAGCGGGCCCTTGGACTATCTATGTTAACTAGCGGGCACTTGGAATATGTAGGTTAACTAGCGGACACTTGCACTATGTAGGTTACCTAGCAGGCACTTGGATTATCTAGGTTAACCTGCGGGCACTTGGACTATGTAGGTCAACTAGCGGGCCCATGGACTATCTAGGTTAGCCAACGGGCACTTAGATTAGGTAGGTTAACTATCGGGCACTTGGAATATGTAGGTAAAGTAGCGGACACTTGCACTATGAAGGTTAACTAGCGGGCCCATGGACTTTGTATGTTTACTAGCGGGCCCTTGGACTATCTAGGTTCCGGAAAGGGCATTTGGACTATCTAGGTTAACGAACGGGCACTTGGACTATCTAGGTTGCCTAGCGGGCACTTGGACTATGTAGGCTAACTAGTGTGCCCTTGGACGATCTAGGTTACCTAGCGGGTACTTGAACTATCTAGGTTAACTAGCGGGCACTTGCAGTATCTAGGTTACCTAGCGGGCACTTGGACTATGTACGTTCCCTAGCGGGCACTTGGACTATATATGTTAACTAGCGGGCACTTGGAATATGTAGGTTAACTAGCGGACACTTGCACTATGTAGGTTACCTAGCAGGCACTTGGACTATCTAGGTTAACTAGCGGGCACTTGGACTATCTAGGATAACTAGCGTGCACTTGGACTATGTAGGTTCCTTAGCGGGCACTTGGACGATATAGGTTAACTAGCGTGCCCTTGGACTATGTAGGTTAACTAGCGGGCACTTGGACAATCTAGGTTAACTAGCGGGCACTTGGAAGATCTAGGTTAACTATCGGGCACTTGGCCTATCAAAGTGAACAAGTGAGCCCTTGGACTAGGTAGGGTAACTAACGGGCCCTTGGACTATCTAGGTTCCCTAGCGGGCACTTGGACTATATAGGTTACCTAGCGGGCACTTGGACTATGTAGGTTACCTAGTGGGCACTTGGACTATCTAGGTTAACGAATGGGCACTTGGAATATGCAGGTAACCTAGCGGGCACTTGGACTGTCTAGGTTACCTAGCGGGCACTTGGACTTCTAGGTTAACGAACGGGCTCTTGGACTATGTAGGTTGCCTAGCGGGCACGTGGACTATCTAGGTTAGGTAACGGGCACTTTGAGTATCTAGGTTACCTAGCGGGAACTTGGACAATGTAAGTTACCTAGCGGGCACTTGGACAATCTAGGTTACCTAACGGGCACTTTGACTATCTAGGTCACATAGCGGGCACTTGGACTATGTAGGTTAACTAACGAGCACTTGGACTCTAGGTTATCTAGCGGACACTTGACCTATCTAGGTTACCTAGCGGGCCCTTGGACTATTTAGGTTACCTAGCGGGCACTTGGACTATCTAGGTTACCTAGCAGGCACTTTGACTATCTAGGTTAACTAACGGGCACTTGGACTATGCAGGTTGCCTAGCGGGCACTTGGATTATGTAGGTTCCCTATAGGGCACTTGGACTTTGTAGGTTAACTAGCGGGCACTTGGACTGTCTAGGTTACCTAGTGGGCACTTGGATTATCTCGGTTAACGAACGGGCACTTGGATTATCTAGGTTAACGAACGGGCACTTGGACTATGTAGGTTACCTAGCTGCCACTTGGACTATCTAGTTTAGCTAACAGGCACTTGGACTATCTAGGTTTCCTAGCTGGCACTTTGACTATGTAGGTCAACTAGCAGGCCCTTGGACTATCTAGGTTAGCCAACAGGCACTTAGATTATGTAGGGTAACTAGCGGGAACTTGGAATATGTAGGTTAACTAGCGGGCCCATGGACTATGTAGGTTTACTAGCGGGCCCTTGGACTATCTAGGTTCCCTAAAGGGCACTTGGACTATCTAGGTTCCCTAAAGGGCACTGGGACTATCTAGGTTACCTAGCGGGCACTTGGATTATGTAGGCTAACTAGGGGGCCCTTTGATGATCTGGGTTACCTAGCGGGTACTTGAACTATCTAGGTTACCTAGCGGGCACTTGGACTATGTACTTTCCCTAGCGGGCCCTTGGACTATCTATGTTAACTAGCGGGCACTTGGAATATGTAGGTTAACTAGCGGGCCCATGGATTATATAGGTTTACTAGCAGGCACATGGACTATCTAGGTTAACTAGCAGGCACTTGGACTATGTACTTTCCCTAGCAGGCATTTGGACTATCTAGGTTACCTAGCAGGCACTTTGACTATCTAGGTTAACTAACGGGCACTTGGACTATGCAGGTTGCCTAGCGGGCACTTGGATTATGTAGGTTCCCTATAGGGCACTTGGACTTTGTAGGTTAACTAGCGGGCACTTGGACTGTCTAGGTTACCTAGTGGGCACTTGGATTATCTCGGTTAACGAACGGGCACTTGGATTATCTAGGTTAACGAACGGGCACTTGGACTATGTAGGTTACCTAGCTGCCACTTGGACTATCTAGTTTAGCTAACAGGCACTTGGACTATCTAGGTTTCCTAGCTGGCACTTTGACTATGTAGGTCAACTAGCAGGCCCTTGGACTATCTAGGTTAGCCAACAGGCACTTAGATTATGTAGGGTAACTAGCGGGAACTTGGAATATGTAGGTTAACTAGCGGGCCCATGGACTCTGTAGGTTTACTAGCGGGCCCTTGGACTATCTAGGTTCCCTAAAGGGCACTTGGACTATCTAGGTTCCCTAAAGGGCACTGGGACTATCTAGGTTACCTAGCGGGCACTTGGATTATGTAGGCTAACTAGGGGGCCCTTTGATGATCTGGGTTACCTAGCGGGTACTTGAACTATCTAGGTTACCTAGCGGGCACTTGGACTATGTACTTTCCCTAGCGGGCCCTTGGACTATCTATGTTAACTAGCGGCCACTTGGAATATGTAGGTTAACTAGCGGACACTTGCACTATGTAGGTTACCTAGCAGGCACTTGGATTATCTAGGTTAACCTGCGGGCACTTGGACTATGTAGGTCAACTAGCGGGCCCTTGGACTATCTAGGTTAGCCAACGGGCACTTAGATTAGGTAGGTTAACTATCGGGCACTTGGAATATGTAGGTAAAGTAGCGGACACTTGCACTATGAAGGTTAACTAGCGGGCCCATGGACTTTGTATGTTTACTAGCGGGCCCTTGGACTATCTAGGTTCCGGAAAGGGCATTTGGACTATCTAGGTTAACGAACGGGCACTTGGACTATCTAGGTTGCCTAGCGGGCACTTGGACTATGTAGGCTAACTAGTGTGCCCTTGGACGATCTAGGTTACCTAGCGGGTACTTGAACTATCTAGGTTAACTAGCGGGCACTTGCAGTATCTAGGTTACCTAACGGGCACTTGGACTATGTACGTTCCCTAGCGGGCACTTGGACTATATATGTTAACTAGCGGGCACTTGGAATATGTAGGTTAACTAGCGGACACTTGCACTATGTAGGTTACCTAGCAGGCACTTGGACTATCTAGGTTAACTAGCGGGCACTTGGACTATCAAGGATAACTAGCGTGCACTTGGACTATGTAGGTTCCTTAGCGGGCACTTGGACGATATAGGTTAACTAGCGTGCCCTTGGACTATGTAGGTTAACTAGCGGGCACTTGGACAATCTAGGTTAACTAGCGGGCACTTGGAAGATCTAGGTTAACTATCGGGCACTTGGCCTATCAAAGTGAACAAGTGAGCCCTTGGACTAGGTAGGGTAACTAACGGGCCCTTGGACTATCTAGGTTCCCTAGCGGGCACTTGGACTATATAGGTTACCTAGCGGGCACTTGGACTATGTAGGTTACCTAGTGGGCACTTGGACTATCTAGGTTAACGAATGGGCACTTGGAATATGCAGGTAACCTAGCGGGCACTTGGACTGTCTAGGTTACCTAGCGGGCACTTGGACTTCTAGGTTAACGAACGGGCTCTTGGACTATGTAGGTTGCCTAGCGGGCACGTGGACTATCTAGGTTAGGTAACGGGCACTTTGAGTATCTAGGTTACCTAGCGGGAACTTGGACAATGTAAGTTACCTAGCGGGCACTTGGACAATCTAGGTTACCTAACGGGCACTTTGACTATCTAGGTCACAAAGCGGGCACTTGGACTATGTAGGTTAACTAACGAGCACTTGGACTCTAGGTTATCTAGCGGACACTTGGACTATCTAGGTTACCTAGCGGGCCCTTGGACTATGTAGGTTTCCTAGCGGGCACTTGGACTATCTAGGTTAACGAACGGGCACTTGGACTATGTAGGTAACATAGCGGGCACTTGGACAGTCTAGGTTACCCAGGGGGCACTTGGGCTATCTAGGTTAAGGAACGGGCACTTGGACAATGTAGGTTACCTAGCGGGCACTTGGACTATGTAGGATATCTATCGGATATTTGGACTACTTAGGTTCCCTAGCGGGCACTTGGATTATCTAGGTCAGATAGCGGGCACTTGGACTATCTAGGTCAACTAGTGGGCCCTTGTACTCTGTAGGTTAACTAGCGAGCACTTGGACTATCTAGGTTAACTACCGGACCTTGGACTATGTAGGTTAACTAGCGGGCCTTTGGACTATGTTGGTTAACTTGCGGGCACTTGGACGATCTAGGTTAACTAGAGGGCACTTGGAGTATCTAGGTTAACTAGCGGGCACTTGGATGATCAATGTTAACTAGCGGGCACTTGGACTATCTAGGTTAGCTAATGGGCACATGGACTAAGTACGTCCCCTAGTGGGCACTTGGACTATCTAGGTTAACTAACGGGCACTTGGACTATCTAGGTTACCTAGCGGTCACTTGTACTATCTAGGATACCTAGCTGGCACTTGGACTATTTAGGTCAACTAGCGGGCCCTTGGACTATCCAGGTTAGCTAACGGGCACTTAGATTATGTAGGTTAACTAGCGGGCACTAGGAATATGTAGGTTAACTAGCGGGCCCTTGGACTTTGTAGGTTTACTTGCAGGCCCTTCGCTATCTAGGTTCCCTAAAGGGCACTTGGACTATCTAGGATACCGAAAAGGCACTTGGACTATCTAGGTTACCTAGCGGGCACTTGGACTATGTAGGCTAACTAGGGGGCCCTTGGATTATCTAGGTTACCTAGCGGGTACTTGAACTATCTAGGTTAACTAGCGGGCATTTGGACTATGTAGGTTAACTAGCGGACACTTGCACTATGTAGGTTACCTAGCAGGCACTTGGACTATCTAGGTTAACTAGCGGTCACTTGGACTATATAGATTAACTAGCGTGCACCTGGACTATGTAGGTTCCTTAGCGGGCACTTGGACTATCTAGGTTGCCTAGCAGGCACTTGCACTATGTAGGTTAACTAGCGTGCCCTTGGACTATCTAGGTTACGTAGCGGGCACTTGGTATATAGGCTAACTAGCGGACACTTGCACGATCTAGGTTAACTAGCGGGCCCTTGAACTATGTAGGTTAATTAGCGGGCCCATGGATTATGTAGGTTAACGAACGGGCACTTGGACTATGTAGGTTACCTAGCCACCACTTGGACTATCTAGGTTAGCTAACAGGCACTTGGACTATCTAGATTCCCTAGCGGGCACTTGTACTATCTAGGTTACCTAGCCGGCACTTGGACTATCTATGTTAACTAGCGGGCACTTGGAATATGTAGGTTAACTAGCGGGCCCATGGACTATAGAGGTTTACTAGCGGGCCCTTGGACTATCTAGGTTCCCTAAAGGGCACTTGGACTATCTAGGTTACCGAACGGGCACTTGGACTATCTAGGTTACCTAGCGGGCACTTGGACTATGTAGGCTAACTAGGGGGCCCTTGGACGATCTGGGTTACCTAGCGGGTACTTGAACTATCTAGGTTAACTAGTGGACACTTGCACTATGTAGGTTACCTAGCAGGCACTTGGACTATCTAGGTTAACTAGCGGGCACTTGGACTCTGTAGGTTAACTAGCGTGCCCTTGGACTATCTAGGTTACGTAGCGGGCACTTGGTATATAGGTTAACTAGCGGGCACTTGGACTATGTAGATTAACTAGAGGACACTTGGACTATCTAGGTTAGCTAACGGGCACTTGGACTAAGTACGTCCCCTAGTGGGCACTTGGACACTCTAGGTTAACTAACGGGAAATAGGACTATCTAGGTAAACTAGCGGGCACTTGGACTATCTAGGTTACCTAGCTGGCAATTGGACTATGAAGGTTCCCTAGCGCGCACTTGGATTTTCTAGGTTACCCAGCGGGCACTTGGACTATGTAGGTCAACTAGCGGGCCCTTGGACTATCTAGGTTAGCTAACTGGCACTTGGAATATGTAGGTTAACTAGCGGCCACTTGCACGATCTAGGTTAACTAGGGGGCTCTTGCACTATGTAGGTTAATGAGCTGGGCCATTGACTATGTTGGTTAACTAGCGGGCACTTGGACGATCTAGGTTAACTAGCGGGCACTAGGACTATTTAGGTTAACTAGCGGGCACTTTGATTATCTAGGTTACCTAGCAGGCACTTGGACTATGTAGGTTCCCTAGGGGGCATTTGGACTATATATATAACCTAGCGGGCACTTAGACATTGTAGGTTACGTAGCGGGCCCTTGGACTATGTAGGTTAACTAGCGGGCCTTTGGACTATGAAGGTTACCTAGCGGGCACTTGGACGATCTAGGTTACCTAGCGGGTACTTGGACTACGTAGGTTAACTAGCGGGCCCTTGGGCTATGTAGATTAACTAGCGGCACTTGGACTATCTACGTTAACTAGCGGGCCCTTGGACTATTTAGATTCCCTAGCGGGCATTTGGACTATATAGATAATCTAGTGGGCACATAGACTTTGTAGGTTACCTAGAGGACACTTGGACTATCTAGGTTACCTAGCTGGCACATGAACTATCTACGTTACCTAGTGGGTTCTTGGAGTATGTAGGTTACCTAGCGGGCTGTTGGACTATCTAGGTTACCAAGCGGGCACTTGGACTATCTAGGTTAACTAACGGGCACTTGGACTATGTAGGTTCCCTATCGGGACCTTGGACTATGTAAATTCCCTAGCGGGCACTTGGACTATGTGGGTTTACTGGCGGGCATTTGGACTATCTAGGATACCTAACGGGCACTTGGACTATGTAGGTTCCCTAGCGGGCACTTGGATTATGTAGGTTCCCTATCGGGCACTTGGACTATGTTGGTTACCTAGCGGGCACTTGGACTATGTAGAATAACTAGAGGGCATTTGGACTATGTAGGCTACCTAGCGGGCACTTGGACTATGTAGGTTCCCTATCGGGCACTAGGAAAATGTAGGTTAACTAGGGGGCACTAGGAGTATGTGGGTTTCCTGGCGGGCATTTGGACTATCTAGGTTACCTAACGGGCACTTGGACTATGTAGGTTCCCTAGCGGACACTTGGATTATGTAGGTTCCCTATCGGGCACTTGGAATATGTTGGTTAACTAGCGGGCATTTGAACTATGTAGGTTACCTCGCGGGCATTTGCACTATGTAGGCTCCCTAGTGGTCATTTGGACTATATAGATTACCTAACGGGCACTTAGATTTTGTAGGTTACCTAGCGGGCACTTGGACTATCTAGGTTACCTAGCTGGCACTTGAACTATCTACGTTACCTAGCGGGTACTTGGAGTATGGAGGTTACCTACCGGGCTGTTGGACTATCTAGGTTACCTAGCGTGCACTGGGACTATCTAGGTTAACTAACGGGCACTTGGACTATGTAGCTTCCCTAGCGGGCCCTTGGACTATGTAAGTTCCCTAGCGGGCACTTGGACTATGTGGGTCCCCTAGCGGGCATTTGGACTATCCAGGTTACCTAACGGGCACTTAGACAAAGTAGGTTCCCTATCGGGCACTTGGACTATGTAGGTTAACTAGCGGGCATTTGGACTCTGTAGGTTACTTGGCGGGCACTTGGACTATGTGGGTTCCCTATCGGGAATTTGGACTATGTAGGTTACCTAGCGGGCCCTTGGACTATCTAGGTTACCCAAGGGGAACCTGGACTATGTAGGTTAACTTGTGGGCACTTGGACTATCTAGGGTACCTAGCAGGCACTTGGACTATGTAGATTAACTAGCTGGCATTTGGACTATGTAGGTTACCTAGCGGGCACTTGGACTATGTAGGTTGCCTATCGGGCATTTGGACTATGTAGGTTACCTAGCGGGCCCTTGGACTATCTAGGTTACCTACGGGGTACCTGGACTATGTAGGTTAACTAGCGAGCACTTGGACTATCTAGGTTACCTAGCGGGAACTTGGACTATCTATGTTACCTAGCGGGCACTTGGACTATGTACGTTTCCTAGCGGGTAATTGGACTAGATAGGTTCCCTAGCGGGCACTTGGTCTATCTAGGTTAACTAGCGGGCACTTGGACTATCTAGGTTACCTAGCGGGCCCTTGGACTATGTAGATTAACTAGCGGGCATTTGGACTATATAGATATACTGGCGGGCACATAGACTTTGTAGGTTACCTAGCGGAAACTTGGACTATCTAGGTTACCTAGCTGGCACATGAACTGTCTACGTTACCTAGCGGGTTATTGGAGTATGTAGGTTACCTAGCGGTCTGTTGGACTATCTAGGTTACCAAGCGGGCACTAGGACTATCTAGGTTAACTAACGGACACTTGGACTATGTAGGTTCCCTAGCGGGCCCTTGGACTATGTAAATTCCCTAGCGGGCACTTGGACTATGTGGGTTTCCTGGCGGGCATTTGGACTATCTAAGTTACCTAAGGGGCACTTGGATTATGTAGGTTCCCTAGCGGGCACTTATTATGTAGGTTTCCTATCGGGCACTGGGACTATGTAGGTTCCCTATCGTGCACTTGGACTATGTAGGTTCCCTATCGGGCATATGGAGAATGTACGTTAACGAGGGGGCACTAGGACTATGTAGGTTTCCTAGCGGGCCCTTGGACTGCCTAGGTTACCTAGCGGGCATTTGGACTATGTAGGCTCCCTAGTGGTCATTTGGACTATATAGATTACCTAGCTGGCACTTAGACTTTGTAGGTTACCTAGCGTGCACTTGGACTATCTAGGTTACCTAGCTGGGACTTCAACTATCTACGTTACCTAGCGGGTACTTGGAGTATGTAGGTTACCTACCGGACTGTTGGACTATCTAGGTTACCTAGCGGGCACTGGGACTATCTAGGTTAACTAACGGGCACGTGGACTATGTAGGTTCCCTAGCGGGCCCTTGGACTATGTAAGTTACCTAGCGGGCACTTGGACTATGTGGGTTCCCTAGCGGGCATTTGGACTATCTAGGTTACCTAACGGGCACTTGGACAATGTAGGTTCCCTAGCGGGCACTTGGATAATGTAGGTTCCCTATCGGGCACTTGGACTATGTTGGTTAACTAGCGGGCATTTGGACTATGTAGGTTACCTAGCAGGCACTTGGACTATGTAGGTTCCCTATCGTGCATTTGGACTATGTAGGTTACCTAGCGGGCCCTTGGACTATCTAGGTTACCTAGGGGGAACCTGGACTATGTAGGTTGACTAGACGGCCTTGGACTATGTAGATTAACTAGCGGCACATGGACTATCTACGTTAACTAGCGGGCCCTTGGACTATGTAGATTCCCTAGCGGCCAATTGGACTATGTATGTTCCAGCGCGGGCACTTGGACTATGTATGTTCCCTAGCAGGCACTTGGACTATGTAGGTTCCAGAGTGGGCACTTGGACTAACTAGATTCCCGAGCGGGCACTTGTACTATGTAGATAAACTAGCGGACACTTGGACGATCTAGGTTAACTAGCGGGTACTTGGACTATGTAGGTTAACTAGCGGACCCTTGAACTATGTAGATTAACTAGCGGAACTTGGACTATCTACTTTAACTAGCGGGCAATTGGACTCTGTAGATTCCCTAGCGGGCACTTGGACTATGTATGTTCCCTATGGACATTTGAACTATGTAAGTTAACTACCGGGCACTTGGACTATGTAGGTTAACTAGCGGGCCCTTAGACTATCTAGGTTACCTAGCGGGCACTTGGACTATCTAGGTTAACTAACGGACACTTGGACTATGTAGGTTCCCTAGCGGGCCCTTGGACTATGTAAATTCCCTAGCGGGCACTTGGACTATGTAGGTTCCCTATCGGGCATATGGAGAATGTACGTTAACTAGGGGGCACTAGGACTATGTAGGTTTCCTAGCGGGCCCTTGGACTGCCTAGGTTACCTAGCGGGCATTTGGACTATGTAGGCTCCCTAGTGGTCATTTGGACTATATAGATTACCTAGCGGGCACTTAGACTTTGTAGGTTACCTAGCGGGCACTTGGACTATCTAGGTTACCTAGCTGGGACTTCAACTATCTACGTTACCTAGCAGGTACTTGGAGTATATAGGTTACCTACAGGACTGTTGGACTTTCTAGGTTACCTAGCGGGCACTGGGACTATCTAGGTTAACTAATGGGCACTTGGACTATGTAGGTTCTCTAACGGGCCCTTGGACTATGTAATTTCCCTAGCGGGCACTTGGACTATGTGGATTCCCTAGCGGCATTTGGACTATCTAGGTTACCTAACGGGCACTTGGACAATGTAGGTTCCCTAGCGGGCACTTGGATTATGTAGGTTCCCTATCGGGCACTTGGACTATGTAGGTTAACTAGCGGGCATTTGGATTATGTAGGTTACCTAGCGGGCACTTGGACTATGTAGGTTCCCTATCGGGCATTTGGACTATGTAGGTTACCTAGTGGGCCCTTGGACTATCTAGGTTAACTAGGGGGAACCTGGACTATGTAGGTTAACTAGTGGGCACTTGGACTATCTAGGTTACCTAGCGGGCACTTGGACTATGTAGGTTAACTAGCGAGCACTTGGACTATCTAGGTTACCTAGCGGGCACTTGGACTATGTACGTTCCCTAGCGGGCACTTGGACTATCTATGTTACCTAGCGGGCACTTGGACTATGTACTTTTCCTAGAGGGTACTTGGACTAGATAGGTTCCCTAGCGGGCACTTGGTCTATCTAGGTTAACTAGCGGGCACTTGGACTATCTAGGTTAACTAGCGAGCACTTGGACTATCTAGGTTAACGAACGGGCACTTGGACTATGTAGGTAACCTAGCGGGCACTTGGACAGTCTAGGTTACCTAGCGGGCACTTGGACTATATAGGTTAACGAACGGGCACTTGGACTATGTAGGTTACCTAGCGGGCACTTGGACTATGTAGGATCCCTATCGGACATTTGGACTTCTTAGGTTACCTAGCGGGCACTAGGAATTTCTAGGTTAACTAGCGGGCACTTGGACTATCTAGGTCAACAACCGGGCCCTTGTACTATGTAGGTTAACTAGCGAGCACTTGGACTATCTAGGTTAACTAGCGGACTTTGGACTACGTAGGGTAACTAGCGTGCACTTGTACTATCTAGGTTAACTAGCGGGCACTAGGATGCTCAATGTTAACTAGCGGTCACTTGGACTATCTAGGTTAGCTAACGGGCACTTGGACTAAGTACGTCCCCTAGTGGGCACTTGGACACTCTAGGTTAACTAACGGGCACTAGGACTATCTAGGTTACCTAGCGGGCACTTGGACTATCTAGGTTACCTAGCTGGCACTAGGACTATGAAGGTTCCCTAGCGGGCACTAGGATTATCAAGGTTACCTAGCGGGCACTTGTACTATGTAGATTAACTAGCGGACACTTGGACGATCTAGGTTAACTAGCGGGTACTTGGACTATGTAGGTTAACTTGCGGGCCCTTGAACTATGTAGATTAACTAGCGGAACTTGGACTATCTGCTTTAACTAGCGGGCCCTTGAAGAATGTAGATTCCCTAGCGGGCACTTGGACTATGTATGTTCCCTAGCGGGCACTTGGGCTATGTATGTTCCGTATGGACACTTGAACTATGTAAGTTAACTACCGGGCATTTGGACTATGTAGGTTAACTAGCTGGCCCTTGGACTATCTAGGTTACCTAGCGGGCCCTTGGAGTATGTAGATTAACTAGCGGCACTTGGACTATCTACGTTAACTAGTGGGCCCTTGGACTATGTAGATTCCCTAGCGGGCATTTGGACTATATAGATATACAAGCGGGCACTTAGACTTTGTAGGTTACCTAGAGGACACTTGGACTATCTAGGTTACCTAGCTGGCACATGAACTATTTACGTTACCTAGCGGGTTCTTGGAGTATGTAGGTTACCTAGCGGGCTGTTGGACTATCTAGGTTACCAAGCGGGCACTTGGACTATCTAGGTTAGCTAACGGACACTTGGACTATGTAGCTTCCCTAGCGGGCCCTTGGACTATGTAAATTCCCTAGCGGGCACTTGGACTATGTGGGTTTCCTGGCGGGCATTTGGACTATCTAGGTTACCTAACGGGCACTTGGACTATGTAGGTTCCCTAGCGGGCACTTGGATTATGTATGTTCCCTATGGACACTTGAACTATGTATGTTAACTATCGGGCACTTGGACTATGTAGGTTTCCTAGCAGGCCCTTGGAGTACCTAGGTTACCTAGCGGGCATTTGGACTATGTAGGCTCCCTAGTGGTCATTTGGACTATATAGTTTACCTAGCGGGCACTTAGACTCTCTAGGTTACCTAGCGGGCACTTGAACTATCTACGTTACCTAGCGGGTACTTGGAGTATGTAGGTTACCTACCGGGCTGTTGGACTATCTAGGTTACCTAGCAGGCACTGGGACTATCTAGGTTAACTAACGGGCAATTGGACTATGTAAGTTCCCTAGGGGGCCCTTGGACTATGTAAGTTCCCTAGCGGGCACTTGGACTATGTGGGTTCCCTAGCGGGCATTTGGACTATCTAGGTTACCTATCGGGCACTTGGACAATGTAGATTCCCTAGCGGTCACTTGGATTAGGTAGGTTGCCTATCGGGCACTTGGACTATGTAGGTTAATTAGCGGGCATTTGGACTATGTAGGTTACCTAGCGGGCACTTGGACTATGTAGGTTCCCTATCGGGCATTTGGACTATGTAGGTTACCTAGCGGGCCCTTGGACTATCTAGGTTACCTAGGGGGAACCTGGACTATGTAGGTTAACTAGTGGGCACTTGGACTATCTAGGTTACCTAGCAGGCACTTGGACTATGTAGGTTAACTAGAGAGCACTTGGTCTATCTATGTTACCTAGCGGGCACTTGGTCTATCTAGGTTAACTAGCGGGCACTTGGACTATCTAGGTTAACTAGCGGACATTTGGACTATTAGGGCCCCTAGCGGGCATTTGGACTATATTGGTTACCTAGCGGGCACTTGGACTATGTAGGTTAACGAAAGGGCACTTGGACTATGTAGGTAACCTAGTGGTCACTTGAAATGTCTAGGTTACCTCGCAGGCACTTGGACTATGTAGGTTAACTAGCGGGCACTTGGGCTATCTAGGTTAACTAGCAGGCCCTTGGACGATGTAGGTTAACTAGCGGGCCCTTGGACTATGTAGGTGACATAGAGGGCACTTGGACGATCTAGGTTAACTAGCGGGTACTTGGACTATGTAGGTTAACTAGCGGGCCCTTGGACTATGTAGATTAACTAGCGGCACTTGGACTATCTACATTAACTAGCAGGCCCTTGGACTATGTAGATTTCCTAGCGGCCACTTGGCTATATATGTTCCAGAGCGGGCACTTGGACTATGTAGGTTCCCTAGCTGTCACTTGGACTATGTAGGTTCCAGAGCGGGCACTTGGACTATCTAGGTTCCCTAGCGGGCACTTGTACTATGTAGGTTAATTAGCGGACACTTGGACGATCTAGGTTAACTAGCGGTACTTGGATTATGTAGGTTAACCAGCGGGCCCGTGAACTATGTAGATTAACTAGCGGCACTTGGACTATCTACATTAACTAGCGGGCACTTGGTCTATGTAGGCTAACTAGGGGGGCCTTGGACTATGTAGGTTCCCTAGCGGGCACTTGGACACTATATGTTCCCTACGGACACTTGAACTATGTAAGTTAACTACCGGGCACTTGGACTATGTAGGTTAACTAGAGGGCCCTTGGACTATCTAGGTTGCCTAGCGGGCACTTGGACTATGTGGGTTAACTACCGGGCACTTGCACTATCTACGTTACCGAACGGGCACTTGGACTATGTAGGTTCCCTAGCGGGCCCTAGGACTATGTAAGTTCCCTAGCGGGCACTTGGACTATGTGGGTTCCCTAGCGGGCATTTGGTGTATCTAGGTTACCTAACGGGCACTTTGACAATGTAGGTTCCTTAGCGGGCACTTGGATTATGTAGGTTCCCTATCGGGCACTTGGACTATGTAGGTTAACTAGCGGGCATTTGGACTATGTAGGTTACCTAGCGGGCACTAGGACTATGTAGGTTCCCTATCGGGCATTTGGACTATGTAGGTTACCTAGTGGGCCCTTGGACTATCTAGGTTACCTAGGGGGAACCTGGACTATGTAGGTTAACTAGTGGGCACTTGGATTATGTACGTTTCCTAGAGGGTACTTGAACTAGATAGGTTCCCTAGCGGGCACTTGGTCTATCTTTGTTAACTAGCCGGCACTTGGACTATCTAGGTTAACTAGCGAGCACTTGGACTATCTAGGTTAACGAACGGGCACTTGGACTATGTAGGTAACCTAGCGGGCACTTGGACAGTCTAGGTTACCTAGCGGGCACTTGGACTATATAGGTTAACGAACGGGCACTTGGACTATGTAGGTTACCTAGCGGGCATTTGGACTATGTAGGAACCCTATCGGACATTTGCACTTCTTAGGTTACCTAGTGGGGACTTGGAATTTCTAGGTTAACTAGCGGACACTTGGACTATCTAGGTCAACTAGCGGGCCCTTGTACTATGTAGGTTAACTAGCGAGCACTTGGACTATCTAGGTTAACTAGCGGACCTTGGACTACGTAGGTTAACTAGCGTGCACTTGGACTATCTAGGTTAACTAGCGGGCACTTGGATGCTCAATGTTAACTAGCGGTCACTTGGACTAACTAGGTTAGCTAACGGGCACTTGGACTAAGTACGTCCCCTAGTGGGCACTTGGACACTCTAGGTTAAATAACGGGCACTAGGACTATCTAGGTTAACTAGCGGGCACTTGGACTATCTAGGTTACCTAGCTGGCACTAGGACTATGAAGGTTCCCTAGCGGGCACTAGGATTATCTAGGTTACCTAGCGAGCACTTGGACTATGTAGGTCAACTAGCGGGCACTTGGATTATGTAGGTTCCCTATCGGGCCCTTGGACTATGTAGGTAAACTAGAGGGCATTTGGACTATGTAGGTTACCTAGCAGGCACTTGGACTATGTAGGTTTCCTATCGGGCACTTGGAAAATATAGGTTAACTAGGGGGCACTAGGACTATGTAGGTTACCTAGCGGGCCCATAGACTATCTAGGTTACCTAGCGGGCATTTGGACTATGTAGGCTCCCTAGTGTCTATTTGGACTATATAGATTATTTAGCGGGCACTTAGACTTTGTAGGTTACCTAGCGGGCACTTTGACTATCTAGGTTACCTAGCAGGCACTTGAACTATCTATGTTACCTAGCGGGTATTTGGAGTATGTAGGTTACCTACCGGGCTGTTGGACAATCTAGGTTACCTAGCGGGCACATGGACTATCTAGGTTAACTAACGGGCACTTGGACTATGTAGGTTCCCTAGCGGTCACTTGGATTATGTAGGTTCCCTATCGGGCACTAGGACAATGTAGGTTACCTAGCGGGCCCATGGACTATCTAGGTTACCTAGGGGGAACCTGGACTATGTAGGTTAACTAGTGGGCACTTGGACTATCTAGATTAACTAGTGAGCACTTGGACTATCTAGGTTAACTAGCGGGCATTTGGACTATTAGGGCCCCTAGCGGGCATTTGGACTATATTGGTTACCTAGCGGGCACTTGGTCTATCTAGGTTAACTAGCGGGCACTTGGACTATCTAGGTTAACTAGCGAGCACTTGGACTATCTAGGTTAACTAGCGGGCATTTGGACTATTAGGGCCTCTAGCAAGCATTTGGACTATATTGGTTACCTAGCGGTCATTTGGACTATGTAGGTTAACGAACGGGCACTTGGACTATGTAGGTAACCTAGTGGTCACTTGAACTTTCTAGGTTACCTCGCGGGCACTTGGACTATGTAGGTTAACTAGCGGGCACTTGGACGATGTAGGTTAACTAGCAGGCCCTTGGACGATGTAGGTTAACTAGCGGGCCCTTGGACTATGTAGGTTAACTAGCGGGCCCTTGGACTATGTAGGTTACCTAGCGGGCACTTGGACGATCTAGGTTAACTAGCGGGTACATGGACTTTGTAGGTTAACTAGCGGGCCCTTGCACTATGTGGATTAACTAGCGGCACTTGGACTATGTACATTAACTAGCGGGCCCTTGGACTATGTAGATTCCCTAGCGAGCACTTGGACAATGTATGTTCCAGCGCGGGCACTTGGAATATATAGGTTCCCTGGCAGGCACTTGGACTATGTAGGTTCCAGAGCGGGCACTTGGACTAACTAGATTCCCGAGCGGGCACTTGTACTATGTAGATTAACTAGCGGACACATGGACGATCTAGGTTAACTAGCGGGTACTTGGACTATGTAGGTTAACTAGCGGGCCCTTGAACTATGTAGATTCCCTAGCGGGCACTTGGACTATGTAGGTTCCCTAGCGGGCACTTGGGCTATGTATGTTCCCTATGGACACTTGAACTATGTAAGTTAACTACCGGGCACTTGGACTGTGTAGGTTTACTAGCAGGCCCTTGGACTATCTAGGTTACCTAGCGGGCCCTTGGACTATGTAGATTAACTAGCGGCATTTGGACTATCTACGTTAACTAGCGGGCCCTTGGACTATGTAGATTCCCTAGCGGGCATTTGGACTATATAGATATACTAGCGGGCACTTAGACTTTGTAGGTTACCTAGCAGACAATTGGACTATCTAGGTTACCTAGCTGGCACTTGAACTATCTTCGTTACCTAACGGGCACTTGGACTATGTAGGTTCCCTAGCGGGCACTTGGACTATGTAGGGTACCTAGCGGGCACTTGGACTATGTAGGTTCCCTATCGGGGACTTGGAGAATGTAGGTTAACTAGGGGGCACTAGGACTGTGTAGGTTTCCTAGCGGGCCCTTGGACTACCTAGGTTACCGAGCGGGCATTTGGACTATGTATGCTCCCTAGTGGTCATTTGGACTATATAGATTACCTAGCGGGCACTTAGACTTTGTAGGTTACCTAGCGGGCACTTAGACTATCTAGGTTACCTAGCTGGCACTTGAACTATCTTCGTTACCTAGCGGGTACTTGGAGTATGTAGGTTACCTACCGGGCTGTTGGACTATCTAGGTTACCTAGCGGGCACTGGGACTATCTAGGTTAACTAACGGGCACTTGGACTATGTAGGTTCCCTACGGGCCCATGGACTATTTAAGTTCCCTAGCGGGCACTTGGACTATGTGGATTCCCTAGCGGGCATTTGGACTATCTAGGTTACCTAACGGGCACTTGGACAATGTAGGTTCCCTAGCGGGCACATGGATTATGTAGGTTGCCTATCGAGCACTTGTACTATGTAGGTTAACTAGCGGGCATTTGGACTATGTAGGTTACCTAGCAGGCACTTGGACTATGTAGGTTCCCTATCGGGCATTTTGACTATGTAGGTTACCTAGCGGGCCCTTGGACAATCTAGGTTACCTAGGGGGAACCTGGACTATGTAGGTTAACTAGTGGGCACTTGGACTACCTAGGTTACCTAGCAGGCACTTGGACTATCTAGGTTCCCTAGCGGGCACTTGGACTATCTATGTTACCTAGCGGGCACTTGGACTATGTACGTTTCCTAGCGGGTACTTGGACTAGATAGGTTCCCTAGCGGGCACATGGTCTATCTAGGTTAACTAGCGGGCACTTGGACTATCTAGGTTAACTAGCGAGCACTTGGACTATCTAGGTTAACTAGCGGGCATTTGGACTATTAGGGCCCCTAGCAAGCATTTGTATTATATTGGTTACCTAGCGGTCATTTGGACTATGTAGGTTAACGAACGGGGACTTGGACTATGTAGGTAACCTAGTGGTCACTTGAACTGTCTAGGTTACCTCGCGGGCACTTGGACTATGTAGGTTAACTAGCGGGCACTTGGACGATGTAGGTTAACTAGCAGGCCCTTGGACGATGTAGGTTAACTAGCGGGCCCTTGGACAATGTAGGTTAACTAGCGGGCCCTTGGACTATGTAGGTTACCTAGCGGGCACTTGGACGATCTAGGTTAACTTGCGGGTACTTGGACTATGTAGGTTAACTAGCAGGCCCTTGGACTATGTAGATTAACTAGCGGCACTTGGACTATCTACGTTAACTAGCGGGCCCTTGGACTATGTAGATTCCCTAGCGGGCACTTGGACTATGTATGATCCAGCGCGGGCACTTGGACAATGTAGGTTCCCTAGCAGGCACTTGGACTATGTAGGTTCTAGAGCGGGCACTTGGACTAACTAGATTCCCGAGCGGGCTCTTGTACTATGTAGATTAACTAGCGGACACTTGGACGATCTAGGTTAGCTAGTGGGTACTTGGACTATGTAGGTTAACTAGCGGGCCCTTGAAGTATGTAGATTAACTAGCGGAACTTGGACTATCTACATTAACTAGCGGGCCCTTGGACTATGTAGATTCCCTAGCGGGCACTTGGACTATGTATGTACCCTAGCGGGCACGTGGACTATGTATGTTCCCTATGGACACTTGAACTATGTAAGTTAACTACCGGGCACTTGGACTATGTAAGTTAACTAGCGGGCCCCTGGACTATCTAGGTTACCTAGCGGGCACTTGGACTATGTAGGTAACCTAGCGGGCACTTGGACAGTCTAGGTTACCTAGCGGGCACTTGGACTTCTAGGTTAACGAACGGGCACTTGGACTATGTATGTTGCATAGCGGGCAATTGGACTATCTAGGTTAGGTAATGGGCACTTGGACTACCTAGGTTACCTAGTGGGAACTAGGACTCTGTAGGTTACCTAGCGGGCACTTGGACTATCTAGGTTACTTAACGGGCACTTGAACTGTCTAGGTTTCTTAGCGAGCACTTGGACGATCTAGGGTAACTAGAAGGCACTTGGACTATCTAGGTTAACTAGCGGGCACTTGGATGATCAATGTTAACTAGCGGGCACTTGGACTATCTAGGTTACCTAATGGGCACTTGGACTAAGTACGTCCCCAGGTGGGCACTTGGACACTCTAGGTTATCTAACGGGCACTAGGACTATCTAGGTTAACTAGCGGGGACTAGGACTATCAAAGTTAACAAGTGAGCCCTTGGACTATGTAGGCTAACTAGCGGGCCCTTGGACTATCCAGGTTACCTAGCGGGCACTTGGACTATATAGGTTACCTAGCGGGCACTTGGACTATGTAGGTTACCTAGTGGGCACTTGGACTATCTAGGTTACCGAACGGGCACTTGGAATATGCAGGTAACCTAGCGGGCACTTGGACTGTCTACGTTACCTAGCGGGCACTTGGACTTCTAGGTTAACGAACGGGCACTTGGACTATGTAGGTTGCTTAGCGGGCTCTTGGACTATCTAGGTTAGGTAAGGGGCACTTTGAGTATCTAGGTTACCTAGCGGGCACTTGGACTATCTAGGTTACCTAACGGGCACTTTGACTATCTAGGTTACATAGCGGGCACTTGGACTATGTAGGTTAACTAGCGAGCACTTGGACTATCTAGGTTAACTAGCGGACCTTGGACTACGTAGGTTAACTAGCGTGCACTTGGACTATCTAGTTTAACTAGCGGGCACTTGGATGCTCAATGTTAACTAGCGGTCACTTGGACTATCTAGGTTAGCTAAAGGGCACTTGGACTAAGTACGTCCCCTATTGGGCACTTGGACACTCTAGGTTAACTAAGAGGCAGTAGGACTATCTAGGTTAACTAGCGGACACTTGGACTATCTAGGTTACCTAGCTGGCACTAAGACTATGAAGGTTCCCTAGCGGGCACTAGGATTATCTAGGTTACCTAGCGGGCACTTGGACTATGTAGGTTAACTAGAGGGCATTTGGACTATGTAGGTTACCTAGCAGGCACTTGGACTATATAGGTTCCCTATCGGGCACTTGGAAAATGTAGGTTAACTAGGGGGCACTAGGACTATGTAGGTTACCTAGCGGGCCCATAGACTATCTAGGTTACCTAGCGGGCATTTGGACTATATAGGCTCCCTAGCGTTTATTTTGACTATAAAGATTATTTAGCGGGCACTTAGACTTTGTAGGTTACCTAGCGGGTACTTGGACTATCTAAGTTACCTAGCAGGCACTTGAACTATCTACGTTACCTAGCGTGTACTTGGAGTATGTAGGTTACCTACCGGGTTGTTGGACAATCTAGGTTACCTAGCGGGCACTTGGACTATCTAGGTTAACTAACGGGCACTTGGACTATGTAGGTTCCCTAGCGGGCACTTGGATTATGTAGGTTCCGTATCGGGCACTTGGACTATGTAGGTTAACTAGCGGGCATTTGGAACATGTTGGTTACCTAGCGGGCACTTGGACTATGTAGGTTCCCTATCGGGCACTTGGAGAATGTAGGTTAACTAGGGGGCACTAGGACAATGTAGGTTACCTAGCGGGCCCTTGGACTATCTAGGTTACCTAGGGGGAACCTGGACTATGTAGGTTAACTAGTGGGCACTTGGACTATCTAGGTTAACTAGTGAGCACTTGGACTATCTAGGTTAACTAGCGGGCATTTGGACTATTAGGGCTCCTAGCGGGCATTTGGAGTATATTGGTTACCTAGCGGGCACTTGGTCTATCTAGGTTAACTAGCGGGCACTTGGACTATCTAGGTTAACTAGCGAGCACTTGGACTATCTAGGTTAACTAGCGGGCATTTGGACTATTAGGGCCCCTAGCAAGCATTTGGACTATATTGGTTACCTAGCGGTCATTTGGACTATGTAGGGTAACGAACGGGCACTTGGACTATGTAGGTAACCTAGTGGTCACTTGAACTTTCTAGGTTACCTCGCGGGCACTTGGACTATGTAGGTTAACTAGCGGGCACTTGGACGATGTAGGTTAACTAGCAGGCCCTTGGACGATGTAGGTTAACTAGCGGTCCCTTGGACCATGTAGGTTAACTAGCGGGCCCTTGGACTATGTAGGTTACCTAGCGGGCACTTGGACGATCTAGGTTAACTAGCGGGTACATGGACTTTGTAGGTTAACTAGCGGGCCCTTGCACTATGTGGATTAACTAGCGGCACTTGGACTATGTACATTAACTAGCGGGCCCTTGGACTATGTAGATTCCCTAGCGAGCACTTGGACAATGTATGTTCCAGCGCGGGCACTTGGAATATGTAGGTTCCCTGGCAGGCACTTGGACTATGTAGGTTCCAGAGCGGGCACTTGGACTAACTAGATTCCCGAGCGGGCACTTGTACTATGTAGATTAACTAGCGGACACATGGACGATCTAGGTTAACTAGCGGGTACTTGGACTATGTAGGTTAACTAGCGGGCCCTTGAACTATGTAGATTCCCTAGCGGGCACTTGGACTATGTAGGTTCCCTAGCGGGCACTTGGGCTATGTATGTTCCCTATGGACACTTGAACTATGTAAGTTAACTACCGGGCACTTGGACTGTGTAGGTTTACTAGCAGGCCCTTGGACTATCTAGGTTACCTAGCGGGCCCTTGGACTATGTAGATTAACTAGCGGCATTTGGACTATCTACGTTAACTAGCGGGCCCTTGGACTATGTAGATTCCCTAGCGGGCATTTGGACTATATAGATATACTAGCGGGCACTTAGACTTTGTAGGTTACCTAGCAGACAATTGGACTATCTAGGTTACCTAGCTGGCACTTGAACTATCTTCGTTACCTAACGGGCACTTGGACTATGTAGGTTCCCTAGCGGGCACTTGGACTATGTAGGGTACCTAGCGGGCACTTGGACTATGTAGGTTCCCTATCGGGGACTTGGAGAATGTAGGTTAACTAGGGGGCACTAGGACTGTGTAGGTTTCCTAGCGGGCCCTTGGACTACCTAGGTTACCGAGCGGGCATTTGGACTATGTATGCTCCCTAGTGGTCATTTGGACTATATAGATTACCTAGCGGGCACTTAGACTTTGTAGGTTACCTAGCGGGCACTTAGACTATCTAGGTTACCTAGCTGGCACTTGAACTATCTTCGTTACCTAGCGGGTACTTGGAGTATGTAGGTTACCTACCGGGCTGTTGGACTATCTAGGTTACCTGGCGGGCACTGGGACTATCTAGGTTAACTAACGGGCACTTGGACTATGTAGGTTCCCTACGGGCCCATGGACTATTTAAGTTCCCTAGCGGGCACTTGGACTATGTGGATTCCCTAGCGGGCATTTGGACTATCTAGGTTACCTAACGGGCACTTGGACAATGTAGGTTCCCTAGCGGGCACATGGATTATGTAGGTTGCCTATCGAGCACTTGTACTATGTAGGTTAACTAGCGGGCATTTGGACTATGTAGGTTACCTAGCAGGCACTTGGACTATGTAGGTTCCCTATCGGGCATTTTGACTATGTAGGTTACCTAGCGGGCCCTTGGACAATCTAGGTTACCTAGGGGGAACCTGGACTATGTAGGTTAACTAGTGGGCACTTGGACTACCTAGGTTACCTAGCAGGCACTTGGACTATCTAGGTTCCCTAGCGGGCACTTGGACTATCTATGTTACCTAGCGGGCACTTGGACTATGTACGTTTCCTAGCGGGTACTTGGACTAGATAGGTTCCCTAGCGGGCACATGGTCTATCTAGGTTAACTAGCGGGCACTTGGACTATCTAGGTTAACTAGCGAGCACTTGGACTATCTAGGTTAACTAGCGGGCATTTGGACTATTAGGGCCCCTAGCAAGCATTTGTATTATATTGGTTACCTAGCGGTCATTTGGACTATGTAGGTTAACGAACGGGGACTTGGACTATGTAGGTAACCTAGTGGTCACTTGAACTGTCTAGGTTACCTCGCGGGCACATGGACTATGTAGGTTAACTAGCGGGCACTTGGACGATGTAGGTTAACTAGCAGGTCCTTGGACGATGTAGGTTAACTAGCGGGCCCTTGGACTATGTAGGTTAACTAGCGGGCCCTTGGACTATGTAGGTTACCTAGCGGGCACTTGGACGATCTAGGTTAACTTGCGGGTACTTGGACTATGTAGGTTAACTAGCAGGCCCTTGGACTATGTAGATTAACTAGCGGCACTTGGACTATCTACGTTAACTAGCGGGCCCTTGGACTATGTAGATTCCCTAGCGGGCACTTGGACTATGTATGATCCAGCGCGGGCACTTGGACTATGTAGGTTCCCTAGCAGGCACTTGGACTATGTAGGTTCTAGAGCGGGCACTTGGACTAACTAGATTCCCGAGCGGGCTCTTGTACTATGTAGATTAACTAGCGGACACTTGGACGATCTAGGTTAGCTAGTGGGTACTTGGACTATGTAGGTTAACTAGCGGGCCCTTGAAGTATGTAGATTAACTAGCGGAACTTGGACTATCTACATTAACTAGCGGGCCCTTGGACTATGTAGATTCCCTAGCGGGCACTTGGACTATGTATGTTCCCTAGCGGGCACGTGGACTATGTATGTTCCCTATGGACACTTGAACTATGTAAGTTAACTACCGGGCACTTGGACTATGTAAGTTAACTAGCGGGCCCCTGGACTATCTAGGTTACCTAGCGGGCACTTGGACTATGTAGGTAACCTAGCGGGCACTTGGACAGTCTAGGTTACCTAGCGGGCACTTGGACTTCTAGGTTAACGAACGGGCACTTGGACTATGTATGTTGCATAGCGGGCAATTGGACTATCTAGGTTAGGTAATGGGCACTTGGACTATCTAGGTTACCTAGTGGGAACTAGGACTCTGTAGGTTACCTAGCGGGCACTTGGACTATCTAGGTTACTTAACGGGCACTTGAACTGTCTAGGTTTCTTAGCGAGCACTTGGACGATCTAGGGTAACTAGAAGGCACTTGGACTATCTAGGTTAAATAGCGTGCACTTGGACTATCTAGGTTAACTAGCGGGCACTTGGATGATCAATGTTAACTAGCGGGCACTTGGACTATCTAGGTTACCTAACGGGCACTTGGACTAAGTACGTCCCCTGGTGGGCACTTGGACACTCTAGGTTATCTAACGGGCACTAGGACTATCTAGGTTAACTAGCGGGGACTAGGACTATCAAAGTTAACAAGTGAGCCCTTGGACTATGTAGGCTAACTAGCGGGCCCTTGGACTATCCAGGTTACCTAGCGGGCACTTGGACTATATAGGTTACCTAGCGGGCACTTGGACTATGTAGGTTACCTAGTGGGCACTTGGACTATCTAGGTTACCGAACGGGCACTTGGAATATGCAGGTAACCTAGCGGGCACTTGGACTGTCTAGGTTACCTAGCGGGCACTTGGACTTCTAGGTTAACGAACGGGCACTTGGACTATGTAGCTTGCTTAGCGGGCACTTGGACTATCTAGGTTAGGTAAGGGGCACTTTGAGTATCTAGGTTACCTAGCGGGCACTTGGACTATCTAGGTTACCTAACGGGCACTTTGACTATCTAGGTTACATAGCGGGCACTTGGACTATGTAGGTTAACTAGCGAGCACTTGGACTATCTAGGTTAACTAGTGGACCTTGGACTACGTAGGTTAACTAGCGTGCACTTGGACTATCTAGTTTAACTAGCGGGCACTTGGATGCTCAATGTTAACTAGCGGTCACTTGGACTATCTAGGTTAGCTAAAGGGCACTTGGACTAAGTACGTCCCCTATTGGGCACTTGGACACTCTAGGTTAACTAACAGGCAGTAGGACTATCTAGGTTAACTAGCGGACACTTGGACTATCTAGGTTACCTAGCTGGCACTAAGACTATGAAGGTTCCCTAGCGGGCACTAGGATTATCTAGGTTACCTAGCGGGCACTTGGACTATGTAGGTTAACTAGAGGGCATTTGGACTATGTAGGTTACCTAGCAGGCACTTGGACTATATAGGTTCCCTATCGGGCACTTGGAAAATGTAGGTTAACTAGGGGGCACTAGGACTATGTAGGTTACCTAGCGGGCCCATAGACTATCTAGGTTACCTAGCGGGCATTTGGACTATATAGGCTCCCTAGCGTTTATTTTGACTATAAAGATTATTTAGCGGGCACTTAGACTTTGTAGGTTACCTAGCGGGTACTTGGACTATCTAAGTTACCTAGCAGGCACTTGAACTATCTACGTTACCTAGCGTGTACTTGGAGTATGTAGGTTACCTACCGGGTTGTTGGACAATCTAGGTTACCTAGCGGGCACTTGGACTATCTAGGTTAACTAACGGGCACTTGGACTATGTAGGTTCCCTAGCGGGCACTTGGATTATGTAGGTTCCGTATCGGGCACTTGGACTATGTAGGTTAACTAGCGGGCATTTGGAACATGTTGGTTACCTAGCGGGCACTTGGACTATGTAGGTTCCCTATCGGGCACTTGGAGAATGTAGGTTAACTAGGGGGCACTAGGACAATGTAGGTTACCTAGCGGGCCCTTGGACTATCTAGGTTACCTAGGGGGAACCTGGACTATGTAGGTTAACTAGTGGGCACTTGGACTATCTAGGTTACCTAGCAGGCACTTGGACTATGTACGTTCCCAAGCAGGCCCTTGGACTATCTACGTTACCTAGCGGGCACTTAGACTATGTACGTTACCTAGCGGGCACTTGGAGTATGTACGTTTCCTAGCGGGTACTTGGACTAGATAGGTTCCCTAGCGGGCACTTGGTCTATCTAGGTTAACTAGCGGGCACTTGGACTATCTAGGTTAACTAGCGGACATTTGGACTATTAGGGCCCCTAGCGGGCATTTGAATTATATTGGTTACCTAGCGGGTACTTGGACTATGTAGGTTAGGTAACGGGCACTTGGACTATCTAGGTTACCTAGCGGGAACTTGGACTATGTAGGTTACCTAGCGGGCACTTGGACTATCTAGGTTACCTATCGGGCACTTGGACTATCTAGGTTCCTTAGTGGGCACTTGGAATATGTAGGTTACCTAGCGGGCCCTTGGACTATGTAGGTTACCTTGCGGGCAATTGGATGATCTAGGTTAACGAACGTGCACTTGGACTATGTAGGTAATCTAGAGGGCATTTGGACAGTCTAGGTTACCTAGCGGGCACTTGGACTATCTAGGTTAAGGAATGGGCACTTGGACTATGTAGGTTACCTAGCAGGCACTTGGACTATCTAGGTTAGCTAACAGGAACTTGGAATATCTAGGTTACCTAGCGGGCACTTGGATTATGTAGGTTACCTTGCGGGCACTTGGACTATCTAGGTTACCTAACGGGAACTTGGACTATGTAGGTTAACTAGCGGACTCTTGGACGATCTAGGTTAACTAGCGGGCACTTGGAATATCTAGGTTAACTAGCGGGCCCTTGGACTATATAGGTTATCTAGCGGGCACTTGGACTATCTAGGTAAACTAGCGGGTTCTGGACTATATAGGTTAACTAGCGGGCAATTGGACAATGCATGTTCCCTAGTGGGCACTTTGACTATGTAGGTTCCCTAGCGGGCACTTGGACTATATATATTCCCTACGGGCACTTGGACTATCTAAGTTCCCTAACAGGCACTTGGAATATGTAGGTTCCCTATCGGGCACTTGGACTATGTAGGTTCCTCAGCGGGCACTTGGACTATGTAGGTTCCCTATCGGGCACTTGGACTATCTAGGTTAACTAGCGGGCACTTGGATGATCAATGTTAACTAGCGGGCACTTGGACTATCTAGGTTACCTAACGGGCACTTGGACTAAGTACGTCCCCTGGTGGGCACTTGGACACTCTAGGTTATCTAACGGGCACTAGGACTATCTAGGTTAACTAGCGGGGACTAGGACTATCAAAGTTAACAAGTGAGCCCTTGGACTATGTAGGCTAACTAGCGGGCCCTTGGACTATCCAGGTTACCTAGCGGGCACTTGGACTATATAGGTTACCTAGCGGGCACTTGGACTATGTAGGTTACCTAGTGGGCACTTGGACTATCTAGGTTACCGAACGGGCACTTGGAATATGCAGGTAACCTAGCGGGCACTTGGACTGTCTAGGTTACCTAGCGGGCACTTGGACTTCTAGGTTAACGAACGGGCACTTGGACTATGTAGGTTGCTTAGCGGGCACTTGGACTATCTAGGTTAGGTAAGGGGCACTTTGAGTATCTAGGTTACCTAGCGGGCACTTGGACTATCTAGGTTACCTAACGGGCACTTTGACTATCTAGGTTACATAGCGGGCACTTGGACTATGTAGGTTAACTAGCGAGCACTTGGACTATCTAGGTTAACTAGTGGACCTTGGACTACGTAGGTTAACTAGCGTGCACTTGGACTATCTAGTTTAACTAGCGGGCACTTGGATGCTCAATGTTAACTAGGGGTCACTTGGACTATCTAGGTTAGCTAAAGGGCACTTGGACTAAGTACGTCCCCTATTGGGCACTTGGACACTCTAGGTTAACTAACAGGCAGTAGGACTATCTAGGTTAACTAGCGGACACTTGGACTATCTAGGTTACCTAGCTGGCACTAAGACTATGAAGGTTCCCTAGCGGGCACTAGGATTATCTAGGTTACCTAGCGGGCACTTGGACTATGTAGGTTAACTAGAGGGCATTTGGACTATGTAGGTTACCTAGCAGGCACTTGGACTATATAGGTTCCCTATCGGGCACTTGGAAAATGTAGGTTAACTAGGGGGCACTAGGACTATGTAGGTTACCTAGCGGGCCCATAGACTATCTAGGTTACCTAGCGGGCATTTGGACTATATAGGCTCCCTAGCGTTTATTTTGACTATAAAGATTATTTAGCGGGCACTTAGACTTTGTAGGTTACCTAGCGGGTACTTGGACTATCTAAGTTACCTAGCAGGCACTTGAACTATCTACGTTACCTAGCGTGTACTTGGAGTATGTAGGTTACCTACCGGGTTGTTGGACAATCTAGGTTACCTAGCGGGCACTTGGACTATCTAGGTTAACTAACGGGCACTTGGACTATGTAGGTTCCCTAGCGGGCACTTGGATTATGTAGGTTCCGTATCGGGCACTTGGACTATGTAGGTTAACTAGCGGGCATTTGGAACATGTTGGTTACCTAGCGGGCACTTGGACTATGTAGGTTCCCTATCGGGCACTTGGAGAATGTAGGTTAACTAGGGGGCACTAGGACAATGTAGGTTACCTAGCGGGCCCTTGGACTATCTAGGTTACCTAGGGGGAACCTGGACTATGTAGGTTAACTAGTGGGCACTTGGACTATCTAGGTTACCTAGCAGGCACTTGGACTATGTACGTTCCCAAGCAGGCCCTTGGACTATCTACGTTACCTAGCGGGCACTTAGACTATGTACGTTACCTAGCGGGCACTTGGAGTATGTACGTTTCCTAGCGGGTACTTGGACTAGATAGGTTCCCTAGCGGGCACTTGGTCTATCTAGGTTAACTAGCGGGCACTTGGACTATCTAGGTTAACTAGCGGACATTTGGACTATTAGGGCCCCTAGCGGGCATTTGAATTATATTGGTTACCTAGCGGGCACTTGGACTATGAAGGTTAGGTAACGGGCACTTGGACTATCTAGGTTACCTAGCGGGAACTTGGACTATGTAGGTTACCTAGCGGGCACTTGGACTATCTAGGTTACCTATCGGGCACTTGGACTATCTAGGTTCCTTAGTGGGCACTTGGAATATGTAGGTTACCTAGCGGGCCCTTGGACTATGTAGGTTACCTTGCGGGCAATTGGATGATCTAGGTTAACGAACGTGCACTTGGACTATGTAGGTAATCTAGAGGGCATTTGGACAGTCTAGGTTACCTAGCGGGCACTTGGACTATCTAGGTTAAGGAATGGGCACTTGGACTATGTAGGTTACCTAGCAGGCACTTGGACTATCTAGGTTAGCTAACAGGAACTTGGAATATCTAGGTTACCTAGCGCGCACTTGGATTATGTAGGTTACCTTGCGGGCACTTGGACTATCTAGGTTACCTAACGGGAACTTGGACTATGTAGGTTAACTAGCGGACTCTTGGACGATCTAGGTTAACTAGCGGGCACTTGGAATATCTAGGTTAACTAGCGGGCCCTTGGACTATATAGGTTATCTAGCGGGCACTTGGACTATCTAGGTAAACTAGCGGGTTCTGGACTATATAGGTTAACTAGCGGGCAATTGGACAATGCATGTTCCCTAGTGGGCACTTTGACTATGTAGGTTCCCTAACAGGCACTTGGAATATGTAGGTTCCCTATCGGGCACTTGGACTATGTAGGTTCCCTATCGGGCACTTGGACTATCTAGGTTAACTAGCGGGCACTTGGACGATCTAGGTTAACTAGCAGGCCCTTGGCTATGTAGGTTAACTAGCGGGCACTTGGACTATGTAGTTTAACTAGCAGGCACTTGAACTATCAGGTTAACCAGCGGTCACTTAGACTATGTAGGTAACCTAGCGGGAACTTGGACTGTCTAGGTTACCTAGTGGGCACTTTGACTATCTAGGATAACAAACGGGCACTTGGACTATGTACGTCTCCTAGCGGGCACTTGGAATATCTAGGTTAACTAGAGGGCACTTGGACTATGTAGGTTAACTAGCGGGCACTTGGACTATCTAGGTTAAGTAGAGGACCTTGGACTATGTAGGTTAACTAGCGGGCACTTGGACTATCTAGATTAACTAGCGGGCACTTGGATGATGCAGGTTCCCTAGCGGGCACTTGGACTATCTAGGTTCCCTAACAGGCACTTGGACTATGTAGGTTCCCTAGCGGGCACTTAGACTATGTAAGTCCCTTAGCGGGCGCTTGGACTATGTAGGTTCCCTATTGCGCACTTGGACTATGTAGGTTAACTTGCGGACCCTTGGACTATGTAGGTTAACTAGCGAGCACTTAGACTATCTAGGTTACCTAGCAGGCACTTGGACTATGTACGTCCCCTAGTGGGCACTTGGACTATCTAGGATAACTAACGGGCACTTGGACTATCTAGGTTAACGTACTGGCACTTGGACTATCTAGGTTACCTAGCGGGCACTTGGACTATGCAGGATACCTAGTGGGCCCTTGGACTATATAGGTTAACGAACGGGCACTTGGACTATGTAGGTTACCTAGCAGGCACTTGGACTGTCTAGGGTACTTAGTGGGCACTTGGACTATCTAGGTTAACATACGGGCACTTGGACTATCTAGGTTACCTAGCGGGCACTTGGACTATCTAGGTTACCTAACGGGCACTTGGACTATGTAGGTTGCCTAGCAGGCACTTGGATTATGTAGGTTCCCTATCGGGCACATGGACTATGTAGGTTAACTAGCGGGCACTTTGACTGTCTAGGTTACCTAGTGGGCATTTGGATTATCTACGTCAACCAACGGGCACTTGGATTATCTAGGTTAACGAACGGGCACTTGGACTATGTAGGTTACCTAGCCTCCACTTGGACTATCTAGGTTAGCTTACAGGCACTTGGACTATCTAGGTTACCTAGCGGGCACTTGTACTATCTAGGTTACCTAGCTGGCACTTTGACTATATAGGTCAACTAGCGGGCCTTTGGACTATCTAGGTTAGCCAACGGGCACTTAGATTATGTAGGTTAACTAGCGGGAACTTGGAATATGTAGGTTAAGTAGCGGACACTTGCACTATGAATGTTAACTAGCGGGCCCAAGGACTATGTAGGTTTACTATCGGGCCCTTGGACTATCTAGGTTACCTAGCGGGCACTTAGACTATGTACGTTACCTAGCGGGCACTTGGAGTATGTACGTTTCCTAGCGGGTACTTGGACTAGATAGGTTCCCTAGCGGGCACTTGGTCTATCTAGGTTAACTAGCGGGCACTTGGACTATCTAGGTTAACTAGCGGACATTTGGACTATTAGGGCCCCTAGCGGGCATTTGAATTATATTGGTTACCTAGCGGGCACTTGGACTATGTAGGTTAGGTAACGGGCACTTGGACTATCTAGGTTACCTAGCGGGAACTTGGACTATGTAGGTTACCTAGCAGGCACTTGGACTATCTAGGTTACCTATCGGGCACTTGGACTATCTAGGTTCCTTAGCGGGCACTTGGAATATGTAGGTTACCTAGCGGGCCCTTGGACTATGTAGGTTACCTTGCGGGCAATTGGATGATCTAGGTTAACGAACGTGCACTTGGACTATGTAGGTAATCTAGAGGGCATTTGGACAGTCTAGGTTACCTAGCGGGCACTTGGACTATCTAGGTTAAGGAATGGGCACTTGGATTATGTAGGTTACCTAGCAGGCACTTGGACTATCTAGGTTAGCTAACAGGAACTTGGAATATCTAGGTTACCTAGCGGGCACTTGGATTATGTAGGTTACCTTGCGGGCACTTGGACTATCTAGGTTACCTAACGGGAACTTGGACTATGTAGGTTAACTAGCGGACTCTTGGACGATCTAGGTTAACTAGCGGGCACTTGGAATATCTAGGTTAACTAGCGGGCCCTTGGACTATATAGGTTATCTAGCGGGCACTTGGACTATCTAGGTAAACTAGCGGGTTCTGGACTATGTAGGTTAACTAGCGGGCACTTGGACAATGCAGGTTCCCTAGTGGGCACTTTGACTATGTAGGTTCCCTAGTGGGCACTTGGACTATATATGTTCCCTACGGGCACTTGGACTATCTAAGTTCCCTAACAGGCACTTGGAATATGTAGGTTCCCTATCGGGCACTTGGACTATGTAGGTTCCTCAGCGGGCACTTGGACTATGTAGGTTCCCTATCGGGCACTTGGACTATCTAGGTTAACTAGCGGGCACTTGGACGATCTAGGTTAACTAGCAGGCCCTTGGCTATGTAGGTTAACTAGCGGGCACTTGGACTATGTAGTTTAACTAGCAGGCACTTGAACTATCAGGTTAACCAGCGGTCACTTAGACTATGTAGGTAACCTAGCGGGAACTTGGACTGTCTAGGTTACCTAGTGGGCACTTTGACTATCTAGGATAACAAACGGGCACTTGGACTATGTACGTCCCCTAGCGGGCACTTGGAATATCTAGGTTAACTAGAGGGCTCTTGGACTATGTAGGTTAACTAGCGGGCACTTGGACTATCTAGGTTAAGTAGAGGACCTTGCACTATGTAGGTTAACTAGCGGGCACTTGGACTATCTAGATTAACTAGCGTGCTCTTGGATGATGCAGGTTCCCTAGCGGGCACTTGGACTATCTAGGTTCCCTAACGGGCACTTGGACTATGTAGGTTCCCTAGCGGGCACTTAGACTATGTAAGTCCCTTAGCGGGCGCTTGGACTATGTAGGTTCCCTATTGCGCACTTGGACTATGTAGGTTAACTTGCGGACCCTTGGACTATGTAGGTAACTAGCGAGCACTTAGACTATCTAGGTTACCTAGCAGGCACTTGGACTATGTACGTCCCCTAGTGGGCACTTGGACTATCTAGGATAACTAACGGGCACTTGGACTATCTAGGTTAACGTACTGGCACTTGGACTATCTAGGTTACCTAGCGGGCACTTGGACTATGTAGGTTACCTAGCGGGCACTTGGACTATCTAGGTTACCTAACGGGCACTTGGACTATGCAGGATACCTAGTGGGCCCTTGGACTATATAGGTTAACGAACGGGCACTTGGACTATGTAGGTTACCTAGCAGGCACTTGGACTGTCTAGGGTACTTAGTGGGCACTTGGACTATCTAGGTTAACATACGGGCACTTGGACTATCTAGGTTACCTAGCGGGCACTTGGACTATCTAGGTTACCTAACGGGCACTTGGACTATGTAGGTTGCCTAGCAGGCACTTGGATTATGTAGGTTCCCTATCGGGCACATGGACTATGTAGGTTAACTAGCGGGCACTTTGACTGTCTAGGTTACCTAGTGGGCATTTGGATTATCTACGTCAACGAACGGGCACTTGGATTATCTAGGTTAACGAACGGGCACTTGGACTATGTAGGTTACCTAGCCTCCACTTGGACTATCTAGGTTAGCTTACAGGCACTTGGACTATCTAGGTTACCTAGCGGGCACTTGTACTATCTAGGTTACCTAGCTGGCACTTTGACTATATAGGTCAACTAGCGGGCCTTTGGACTATCTAGGTTAGCCAACGGGCACTTAGATTATGTAGGTTAACTAGCGGGAACTTGGAATATGTAGGTTAAGTAGCGGACACTTGCACTATGAATGTTACCTAGCGGGCCCTTGGACTATGTAGGTTACCTTGCGGGCAATTGGATGATCTAGGTTAACGAACGTGCACTTGGACTATGTAGGTAATCTAGAGGGCATTTGGACAGTCTAGGTTACCTAGCGGGCACTTGGACTATCTAGGTTAAGGAATGGGCACTTGGACTATGTAGGTTACCTAGCAGGCACTTGGACTATCTAGGTTAGCTAACAGGAACTTGGAATATCTAGGTTACCTAGCGGGCACTTGGATTATGTAGGTTACCTTGCGGGCACTTGGACTATCTAGGTTACCTAACGGGAACTTGGACTATGTAGGTTAACTAGCGGACTCTTGGACGATCTAGGTTAACTAGCGGGCACTTGGAATATCTAGGTTAACTAGCGGGCCCTTGGACTATATAGGTTATCTAGCGGGCACTTGGACTATCTAGGTAAACTAGCGGGTTCTGGACTATATAGGTTAACTAGCGGGCAATTGGACAATGCATGTTCCCTAGTGGGCACTTTGACTATGTAGGTTCCCTAGCGGGCACTTGGACTATATATGTTCCCTACGGGCACTTGGACTATCTAAGTTCCCTAACAGGCACTTGGAATATGTAGGTTCCCTATCGGGCACTTGGACTATGTAGGTTCCTCAGCGGGCACTTGGACTATGTAGGTTCCCTATCGGGCACTTGGACTATCTAGGTTAACTAGCGGGCACTTGGACGATCTAGGTTAACTAGCAGGCCCTTGGCTATGTAGGTTAACTAGCGGGCACTTGGACTATGTAGTTTAACTAGCAGGCACTTGAACTATCAGGTTAACCAGCGGTCACTTAGACTATGTAGGTAACCTAGCGGGAACTTGGACTGTCTAGGTTACCTAGTGGGCACTTTGACTATCTAGGATAACAAACGGGCACTTGGACTATGTACGTCCCCTAGCGGGCACTTGGAATATCTAGGTTAACTAGCGGGCTCTTGGACTATGTAGGTTAACTAGCGGGCACTTGGACTATCTAGGTTAAGTAGAGGACCTTGGACTATGTAGGTTAACTAGCGGGCACTTGGACTATCTAGATTAACTAGCATGCTCTTGGATGATGCAGGTTCCCTAGCGGGCACTTGGACTATCTAGGTTCCCTAACGGGCACTTGGACTATGTAGGTTCCCTAGCGGGCACTTAGACTATGTAAGTCCCTTAGCGGGCGCTTGGACTATGTAGGTTCCCTATTGCGCACTTGGACTATGTAGGTTAACTTGCGGACCCTTGGACTATGTAGGTAACTAGCGAGCACTTAGACTATCTAGGTTACCTAGCAGGCACTTGGACTATGTACGTCCCCTAGTGGGCACTTGGACTATCTAGGATAACTAACGGGCACTTGGACTATCTAGGTTAACGTACTGGCACTTGGACTATCTAGGTTACCTAGCGGGCACTTGGACTATGTAGGTTACCTAGCGGGCACTTGGACTATCTAGGTTACCTAACGGGCACTTGGACTATGCAGGATACCTAGTGGGCCCTTGGACTATATAGGTTAACGAACGGGCACTTGGACTATGTAGGTTACCTAGCAGGCACTTGGACTGTCTAGGGTACTTAGTGGGCACTTGGACTATCTAGGTTAACATACGGGCACTTGGACTATCTAGGTTACCTAGCGGGCACTTGGACTATCTAGGTTACCTAACGGGCACTTGGACTATGTAGGTTGCCTAGCAGGCACTTGGATTATGTAGGTTCCCTATCGGGCACATGGACTATGTAGGTTAACTAGCGGGCACTTTGACTGTCTAGGTTACCTAGTGGGCATTTGGATTATCTACGTCAACGAACGGGCACTTGGATTATCTAGGTTAACGAACGGGCACTTGGACTATGTAGGTTACCTAGCCTCCACTTGGACTATCTAGGTTAGCTTACAGGCACTTGGACTATCTAGGTTACCTAGCGGGCACTTGTACTATCTAGGTTACCTAGCTGGCACTTTGACTATATAGGTCAACTAGCGGGCCTTTGGACTATCTAGGTTAGCCAACGGGCACTTAGATTATGTAGGTTAACTAGCGGGAACTTGGAATATGTAGGTTAAGTAGCAGACACTTGCACTATGAATGTTACCTAGCGGGCCCTTGGACTATGTAGGTTACCTTGCGGGCAATTGGATGATCTAGGTTAACGAACGTGCACTTGGACTATGTAGGTAATCTAGAGGGCATTTGGACAGTCTAGGTTACCTAGCGGGCACTTGGACTATCTAGGTTAAGGAATGGGCACTTGGATTATGTAGGTTACCTAGCAGGCACTTGGACTATCTAGGTTAGCTAACAGGAACTTGGAATATCTAGGTTACCTAGCGGGCACTTGGATTATGTAGGTTACCTTGCGGGCACTTGGACTATCTAGGTTACCTAACGGGAACTTGGACTATGTAGGTTAACTAGCGGACTCTTGGACGATCTAGGTTAACTAGCGGGCACTTGGAATATCTAGGTTAACTAGCGGGCCCTTGGACTATATAGGTTATCTAGCGGGCACTTGGACTATCTAGGTAAACTAGCGGGTTCTGGACTATGTAGGTTAACTAGCGGGCACTTGGACAATGCAGGTTCCCTAGTGGGCACTTTGACTATGTAGGTTCCCTAGTGGGCACTTGGACTATATATGTTCCCTACGGGCACTTGGACTATCTAAGTTCCCTAACAGGCACTTGGAATATGTAGGTTCCCTATCGGGCACTTGGACTATGTAGGTTCCTCAGCGGGCACTTGGACTATGTAGGTTCCCTATCGGGCACTTGGACTATCTAGGTTAACTAGCGGGCACTTGGACGATCTAGGTTAACTAGCAGGCCCTTGGCTATGTAGGTTAACTAGCGGGCACTTGGACTATGTAGTTTAACTAGCAGGCACTTGAACTATCAGGTTAACCAGCGGTCACTTAGACTATGTAGGTAACCTAGCGGGAACTTGGACTGTCTAGGTTACCTAGTGGGCACTTTGACTATCTAGGATAACAAACGGGCACTTGGACTATGTACGTCCCCTAGCGGGCACTTGGAATATCTAGGTTAACTAGCGGGCTCTTGGACTATGTAGGTTAACTAGCGGGCACTTGGACTATCTAGGTTAAGTAGAGGACCTTGGACTATGTAGGTTAACTAGCGGACACTTGGACTATCTAGATTAACTAGCATGCTCTTGGATGATGCAGGTTCCCTAGCGGGCACTTGGACTATCTAGGTTCCCTAACGGGCACTTGGACTATGTAGGTTCCCTAGCGGGCACTTAGACTATGTAAGTCCCTTAGCGGGCGCTTGGACTATGTAGGTTCCCTATTGCGCACTTGGACTATGTAGGTTAACTTGCGGACCCTTGGACTATGTAGGTAACTAGCGAGCACTTAGACTATCTAGGTTACCTAGCAGGCACTTGGACTATGTACGTCCCCTAGTGGGCACTTGGACTATCTAGGATAACTAACGGGCACTTGGACTATCTAGGTTAACGTACTGGCACTTGGACTATCTAGGTTACCTAGCGGGCACTTGGACTATGTAGGTTACCTAGCGGGCACTTGGACTATCTAGGTTACCTAACGGGCACTTGGACTATGCAGGATACCTAGTGGGCCCTTGGACTATATAGGTTAACGAACGGGCACTTGGACTATGTAGGTTACCTAGCAGGCACTTGGACTGTCTAGGGTACTTAGTGGGCACTTGGACTATCTAGGTTAACATACGGGCACTTGGACTATCTAGGTTACCTAGCGGGCACTTGGACTATCTAGGTTACCTAACGGGCACTTGGACTATGTAGGTTGCCTAGCAGGCACTTGGATTATGTAGGTTCCCTATCGGGCACATGGACTATGTAGGTTAACTAGCGGGCACTTTGACTGTCTAGGTTACCTAGTGGGCATTTGGATTATCTACGTCAACGAACGGGCACTTGGATTATCTAGGTTAACGAACGGGCACTTGGACTATGTAGGTTACCTAGCCTCCACTTGGACTATCTAGGTTAGCTTACAGGCACTTGGACTATCTAGGTTACCTAGCGGGCACTTGTACTATCTAGGTTACCTAGCTGGCACTTTGACTATATAGGTCAACTAGCGGGCCTTTGGACTATCTAGGTTAGCCAACGGGCACTTAGATTATGTAGGTTAACTAGCGGGAACTTGGAATATGTAGGTTAAGTAGCAGACACTTGCACTATGAATGTTACCTAGCGGGCCCTTGGACTATGTAGGTTACCTTGCGGGCAATTGGATGATCTAGGTTAACGAACGTGCACTTGGACTATGTAGGTAATCTAGAGGGCATTTGGACAGTCTAGGTTACCTAGCGGGCACTTGGACTATCTAGGTTAAGGAATGGGCACTTGGACTATGTAGGTTACCTAGCAGGCACTTGGACTATCTAGGTTAGCTAACAGGAACTTGGAATATCTAGGTTACCTAGCGGGCACTTGGATTATGTAGGTTACCTTGCGGGCACTTGGACTATCTAGGTTACCTAACGGGAACTTGGACTATGTAGGTTAACTAGCGGACTCTTGGACGATCTAGGTTAACTAGCGGGCACTTGGAATATCTAGGTTAACTAGCGGGCCCTTGGACTATATAGGTTATCTAGCGGGCACTTGGACTATCTAGGTAAACTAGCGGGTTCTGGACTATATAGGTTAACTAGCGGGCAATTGGACAATGCATGTTCCCTAGTGGGCACTTTGACTATGTAGGTTCCCTAGCGGGCACTTGGACTATATATGTTCCCTACGGGCACTTGGACTATCTAAGTTCCCTAACAGGCACTTGGAATATGTAGGTTCCCTATCGGGCACTTGGACTATGTAGGTTCCTCAGCGGGCACTTGGACTATGTAGGTTCCCTATCGGGCACTTGGACTATCTAGGTTAACTAGCGGGCACTTGGATGATCAATGTTAACTAGCGGGCACTTGGACTATCTAGGTTACCTAACGGGCACTTGGACTAAGTACGTCCCCTGGTGGGCACTTGGACACTCTAGGTTATCTAACGGGCACTAGGACTATCTAGGTTAACTAGCGGGGACTAGGACTATCAAAGTTAACAAGTGAGCCCTTGGACTATGTAGGCTAACTAGCGGGCCCTTGGACTATCCAGGTTACCTAGCGGGCACTTGGACTATATAGGTTACCTAGCGGGCACTTGGACTATGTAGGTTACCTAGTGGGCACTTGGACTATCTAGGTTACCGAACGGGCACTTGGAATATGCAGGTAACCTAGCGGGCACTTGGACTGTCTAGGTTACCTAGCGGGCACTTGGACTTCTAGGTTAACGAACGGGCACTTGGACTATGTAGGTTGCTTAGCGGGCACTTGGACTATCTAGGTTAGGTAAGGGGCACTTTGAGTATCTAGGTTACCTAGCGGGCACTTGGACTATCTAGGTTACCTAACGGGCACTTTGACTATCTAGGTTACATAGCGGGCACTTGGACTATGTAGGTTAACTAGCGAGCACTTGGACTATCTAGGTTAACTAGTGGACCTTGGACTACGTAGGTTAACTAGCGTGCACTTGGACTATCTAGTTTAACTAGCGGGCACTTGGATGCTCAATGTTAACTAGGGGTCACTTGGACTATCTAGGTTAGCTAAAGGGCACTTGGACTAAGTACGTCCCCTATTGGGCACTTGGACACTCTAGGTTAACTAACAGGCAGTAGGACTATCTAGGTTAACTAGCGGACACTTGGACTATCTAGGTTACCTAGCTGGCACTAAGACTATGAAGGTTCCCTAGCGGGCACTAGGATTATCTAGGTTACCTAGCGGGCACTTGGACTATGTAGGTTAACTAGAGGGCATTTGGACTATGTAGGTTACCTAGCAGGCACTTGGACTATATAGGTTCCCTATCGGGCACTTGGAAAATGTAGGTTAACTAGGGGGCACTAGGACTATGTAGGTTACCTAGCGGGCCCATAGACTATCTAGGTTACCTAGCGGGCATTTGGACTATATAGGCTCCCTAGCGTTTATTTTGACTATAAAGATTATTTAGCGGGCACTTAGACTTTGTAGGTTACCTAGCGGGTACTTGGACTATCTAAGTTACCTAGCAGGCACTTGAACTATCTACGTTACCTAGCGTGTACTTGGAGTATGTAGGTTACCTACCGGGTTGTTGGACAATCTAGGTTACCTAGCGGGCACTTGGACTATCTAGGTTAACTAACGGGCACTTGGACTATGTAGGTTCCCTAGCGGGCACTTGGATTATGTAGGTTCCGTATCGGGCACTTGGACTATGTAAGTTAACTAGCGGGCATTTGGAACATGTTGGTTACCTAGCGGGCACTTGGACTATGTAGGTTCCCTATCGGGCACTTGGAGAATGTAGGTTAACTAGGGGGCACTAGGACAATGTAGGTTACCTAGCGGGCCCTTGGACTATCTAGGTTACCTAGGGGGAACCTGGACTATGTAGGTTAACTAGTGGGCACTTGGACTATCTAGGTTACCTAGCAGGCACTTGGACTATGTACGTTCCCAAGCAGGCCCTTGGACTATCTACGTTACCTAGCGGGCACTTAGACTATGTACGTTACCTAGCGGGCACTTGGAGTATGTACGTTTCCTAGCGGGTACTTGGACTAGATAGGTTCCCTAGCGGGCACTTGGTCTATCTAGGTTAACTAGCGGGCACTTGGACTATCTAGGTTAACTAGCGGACATTTGGACTATTAGGGCCCCTAGCGGGCATTTGAATTATATTGGTTACCTAGCGGGCACTTGGACTATGAAGGTTAGGTAACGGGCACTTGGACTATCTAGGTTACCTAGCGGGAACTTGGACTATGTAGGTTACCTAGCGGGCACTTGGACTATCTAGGTTACCTATCGGGCACTTGGACTATCTAGGTTCCTTAGTGGGCACTTGGAATATGTAGGTTACCTAGCGGGCCCTTGGACTATGTAGGTTACCTTGCGGGCAATTGGATGATCTAGGTTAACGAACGTGCACTTGGACTATGTAGGTAATCTAGAGGGCATTTGGACAGTCTAGGTTACCTAGCGGGCACTTGGACTATCTAGGTTAAGGAATGGGCACTTGGACTATGTAGGTTACCTAGCAGGCACTTGGACTATCTAGGTTAGCTAACAGGAACTTGGAATATCTAGGTTACCTAGCGGGCACTTGGATTATGTAGGTTACCTTGCGGGCACTTGGACTATCTAGGTTACCTAACGGGAACTTGGACTATGTAGGTTAACTAGCGGACTCTTGGACGATCTAGGTTAACTAGCGGGCACTTGGAATATCTAGGTTAACTAGCGGGCCCTTGGACTATATAGGTTATCTAGCGGGCACTTGGACTATCTAGGTAAACTAGCGGGTTCTGGACTATATAGGTTAACTAGCGGGCAATTGGACAATGCATGTTCCCTAGTGGGCACTTTGACTATGTAGGTTCCCTAGCGGGCACTTGGACTATATATGTTCCCTACGGGCACTTGGACTATCTAAGTTCCCTAACAGGCACTTGGAATATGTAGGTTCCCTATCGGGCACTTGGACTATGTAGGTTCCTCAGCGGGCACTTGGACTATGTAGGTTCCCTATCGGGCACTTGGACTATCTAGGTTAACTAGCGGGCACTTGGATGAACAATGTTAACTAGCGGGCACTTGGACTATCTAGGTTACCTAACGGGCACTTGGACTAAGTACGTCCCCTGGTGGGCACTTGGACACTCTAGGTTATCTAACGGGCACTAGGACTATCTAGGTTAACTAGCGGGGACTAGGACTATCAAAGTTAACAAGTGAGCCCTTGGACTATGTAGGCTAACTAGCGGGCCCTTGGACTATCCAGGTTACCTAGCGGGCACTTGGACTATATAGGTTACCTAGCAGGCACTTGGACTATGTAGGTTACCTAGTGGGCACTTGGACTATCTAGGTTACCGAACGGGCACTTGGAATATGCAGGTAACCTAGCGGGCACTTGGACTGTCTAGGTTACCTAGCGGGCACTTGGACTTCTAGGTTAACGAACGGGCACTTGGACTATGTAGGTTGCTTAGGGGGCACTTGGACTATCTAGGTTAGGTAAGGGGCACTTTGAGTATCTAGGTTACCTAGCGGGCACTTGGACTATCTAGGTTACCTAACGGGCACTTTGACTATCTAGGTTACATAGCGGGCACTTGGACTATGTAGGTTAACTAGCGAGCACTTGGACTATCTAGGTTAACTAGTGGACCTTGGACTACGTAGGTTAACTAGCGTGCACTTGGACTATCTAGTTTAACAGGCGGGCACTTGGATGCTCAATGTTAACTAGCGGTCACTTGGACTATCTAGGTTAGCTAAAGGGCACTTGGACTAAGTACGTCCCCTATTGGGCACTTGGACACTCTAGGTTAACTAACAGGCAGTAGGACTATCTAGGTTAACTAGCGGACACTTGGACTATCTAGGTTACCTAGCTGGCACTAAGACTATGAAGGTTCCCTAGCGGGCACTAGGATTATCTAGGTTACCTAGCGGGCACTTGGACTATGTAGGTTAACTAGAGGGCATTTGGACTATGTAGGTTACCTAGCAGGCACTTGGACTATATAGGTTCCCTATCGGGCACTTGGAAAATGTAGGTTAACTAGGGGGCACTAGGACTATGTAGGTTACCTAGCGGGCCCATAGACTATCTAGGTTACCTAGCGGGCATTTGGACTATATAGGCTCCCTAGCGTTTATTTTGACTATAAAGATTATTTAGCGGGCACTTAGACTTTGTAGGTTACCTAGCGGGTACTTGGACTATCTAAGTTACCTAGCAGGCACTTGAACTATCTACGTTACCTAGCGTGTACTTGGAGTATGTAGGTTACCTACCGGGTTGTTGGACAATCTAGGTTACCTAGCGGGCACTTGGACTATCTAGGTTAACTAACGGGCACTTGGACTATGTAGGTTCCCTAGCGGGCACTTGGATTATGTAGGTTCCGTATCGGGCACTTGGACTATGTAGGTTAACTAGCGGGCATTTGGAACATGTTGGTTACCTAGCGGGCACTTGGACTATGTAGGTTCCCTATCGGGCACTTGGAGAATGTAGGTTAACTAGGGGGCACTAGGACAATGTAGGTTACCTAGCGGGCCCTTGGACTATCTAGGTTACCTAGGGGGAACCTGGACTATGTAGGTTAACTAGTGGGCACTTGGACTATCTAGGTTACCTAGCAGGCACTTGGACTATGTACGTTCCCAAGCAGGCCCTTGGACTATCTACGTTACCTAGCGGGCACTTAGACTATGTACGTTACCTAGCGGGCACTTGGAGTATGTACGTTTCCTAGCGGGTACTTGGACTAGATAGGTTCCCTAGCGGGCACTTGGTCTATCTAGGTTAACTAGCGGGCACTTGGACTATCTAGGTTAACTAGCGGACATTTGGACTATTAGGGCCCCTAGCGGGCATTTGAATTATATTGGTTACCTAGCGGGCACTTGGACTATGAAGGTTAGGTAACGGGCACTTGGACTATCTAGGTTACCTAGCGGGAACTTGGACTATGTAGGTTACCTAGCGGGCACTTGGACTATCTAGGTTACCTATCGGGCACTTGGACTATCTAGGTTCCTTAGTGGGCACTTGGAATATGTAGGTTACCTAGCGGGCCCTTGGACTATGTAGGTTACCTTGCGGGCAATTGGATGATCTAGGTTAACGAACGTGCACTTGGACTATGTAGGTAATCTAGAGGGCATTTGGACAGTCTAGGTTACCTAGCGGGCACTTGGACTATCTAGGTTAAGGAATGGGCACTTGGACTATGTAGGTTACCTAGCAGGCACTTGGACTATCTAGGTTAGCTAACAGGAACTTGGAATATCTAGGTTACCTAGCGCGCACTTGGATTATGTAGGTTACCTTGCGGGCACTTGGACTATCTAGGTTACCTAACGGGAACTTGGACTATGTAGGTTAACTAGCGGACTCTTGGAAGATCTAGGTTAACTAGCGGGCACTTGGAATATCTAGGTTAACTAGCGGGCCCTTGGACTATATAGGTTATCTAGCGGGCACTTGGACTATCTAGGTAAACTAGCGGGTTCTGGACTATATAGGTTAACTAGCGGGCAATTGGACAATGCATGTTCCCTAGTGGGCACTTTGACTATGTAGGTTCCCTAACAGGCACTTGGAATATGTAGGTTCCCTATCGGGCACTTGGACTATGTAGGTTCCCTATCGGGCACTTGGACTATCTAGGTTAACTAGCGGGCACTTGGACGATCTAGGTTAACTAGCAGGCCCTTGGCTATGTAGGTTAACTAGCGGGCACTTGGACTATGTAGTTTAACTAGCAGGCACTTGAACTATCAGGTTAACCAGCGGTCACTTAGACTATGTAGGTAACCTAGCGGGAACTTGGACTGTCTAGGTTACCTAGTGGGCACTTTGACTATCTAGGATAACAAACGGGCACTTGGACTATGTACGTCCCCTAGCGGGCACTTGGAATATCTAGGTTAACTAGAGGGCACTTGGACTATGTAGGTTAACTAGCGGGCACTTGGACTATCTAGGTTAAGTAGAGGACCTTGGACTATGTAGGTTAACTAGCGGGCACTTGGACTATCTAGATTAACTAGCGGGCACTTGGATGATGCAGGTTCCCTAGCGGGCACTTGGACTATCTAGGTTCCCTAACAGGCACTTGGACTATGTAGGTTCCCTAGCGGGCACTTAGACTATGTAAGTCCCTTAGCGGGCGCTTGGACTATGTAGGTTCCCTATTGCGCACTTGGACTATGTAGGTTAACTTGCGGACCCTTGGACTATGTAGGTTAACTAGCGAGCACTTAGACTATCTAGGTTACCTAGCAGGCACTTGGACTATGTACGTCCCCTAGTGGGCACTTGGACTATCTAGGATAACTAACGGGCACTTGGACTATCTAGGTTAACGTACTGGCACTTGGACTATCTAGGTTACCTAGCGGGCACTTGGACTATGCAGGATACCTAGTGGGCCCTTGGACTATATAGGTTAACGAACGGGCACTTGGACTATGTAGGTTACCTAGCAGGCACTTGGACTGTCTAGGGTACTTAGTGGGCACTTGGACTATCTAGGTTAACATACGGGCACTTGGACTATCTAGGTTACCTAGCGGGCACTTGGACTATCTAGGTTACCTAACGGGCACTTGGACTATGTAGGTTGCCTAGCAGGCACTTGGATTATGTAGGTTCCCTATCGGGCACATGGACTATGTAGGTTAACTAGCGGGCACTTTGACTGTCTAGGTTACCTAGTGGGCATTTGGATTATCTACGTCAACGAACGGGCACTTGGATTATCTAGGTTAACGAACGGGCACTTGGACTATGTAGGTTACCTAGCCTCCACTTGGACTATCTAGGTTAGCTTACAGGCACTTGGACTATCTAGGTTACCTAGCGGGCACTTGTACTATCTAGGTTACCTAGCTGGCACTTTGACTATATAGGTCAACTAGCGGGCCTTTGGACTATCTAGGTTAGCCAACGGGCACTTAGATTATGTAGGTTAACTAGCGGGAACTTGGAATATGTAGGTTAAGTAGCGGACACTTGCACTATGAATGTTAACTAGCGGGCCCATGGACTATGTAGGTTTACTATCGGGCCCTTGGACTATCTAGGTTACCTAGCGGGCACTTAGACTATGTACGTTACCTAGCGGGCACTTGGAGTATGTACGTTTCCTAGCGGGTACTTGGACTAGATAGGTTCCCTAGCGGGCACTTGGTCTATCTAGGTTAACTAGCGGGCACTTGGACTATCTAGGTTAACTAGCGGACATTTGGACTATTAGGGCCCCTAGCGGGCATTTGAATTATATTGGTTACCTAGCGGGCACTTGGACTATGTAGGTTAGGTAACGGGCACTTGGACTATCTAGGTTACCTAGCGGGAACTTGGACTATGTAGGTTACCTAGCAGGCACTTGGACTATCTAGGTTACCTATCGGGCACTTGGACTATCTAGGTTCCTTAGTGGGCACTTGGAATATGTAGGTTACCTAGCGGGCCCTTGGACTATGTAGGTTACCTTGCGGGCAATTGGATGATCTAGGTTAACGAACGTGCACTTGGACTATGTAGGTAATCTAGAGGGCATTTGGACAGTCTAGGTTACCTAGCGGGCACTTGGACTATCTAGGTTAAGGAATGGGCACTTGGATTATGTAGGTTACCTTGCGGGCACTTGGACTATCTAGGTTACCTAACGGGAACTTGGACTATGTAGGTTAACTAGCGGACTCTTGGACGATCTAGGTTAACTAGCGGGCACTTGGAATATCTAGGTTAACTAGCGGGCCCTTGGACTATATAGGTTATCTAGCGGGCACTTGGACTATCTAGGTAAACTAGCGGGTTCTGGACTATGTAGGTTAACGAGCGGGCACTTGGACAATGCAGGTTCCCTAGTGGGCACTTTGACTATGTAGGTTCCCTAGTGGGCACTTGGACTATATATGTTCCCTACGGGCACTTGGACTATCTAAGTTCCCTAACAGGCACTTGGAATATGTAGGTTCCCTATCGGGCACTTGGACTATGTAGGTTCCTCAGCGGGCACTTGGACTATGTAGGTTCCCTATCGGGCACTTGGACTATCTAGGTTAACTAGCGGGCACTTGGACGATCTAGGTTAACTAGCAGGCCCTTGGCTATGTAGGTTAACTAGCGGGCACTTGGACTATGTAGTTTAACTAGCAGGCACTTGAACTATCAGGTTAACCAGCGGTCACTTAGACTATGTAGGTAACCTAGCGGGAACTTGGACTGTCTAGGTTACCTAGTGGGCACTTTGACTATCTAGGATAACAAACGGGCACTTGGACTATGTACGTCCCCTAGCGGGCACTTGGAATATCTAGGTTAACTAGAGGGCTCTTGGACTATGTAGGTTAACTAGCGGGCACTTGGACTATCTAGGTTAAGTAGAGGACCTTGGACTATGTAGGTTAACTAGCGGGCACTTGGACTATCTAGATTAACTAGCGTGCTCTTGGATGATGCAGGTTCCCTAGCGGGCACTTGGACTATCTAGGTTCCCTAACGGGCACTTGGACTATGTAGGTTCCCTAGCGGGCACTTAGACTATGTAAGTCCCTTAGCGGGCGCTTGGACTATGTAGGTTCCCTATTGCGCACTTGGACTATGTAGGTTAACTTGCGGACCCTTGGACTATGTAGGTAACTAGCGAGCACTTAGACTATCTAGGTTACCTAGCAGGCACTTGGACTATGTACGTCCCCTAGTGGGCACTTGGACTATCTAGGATAACTAACGGGCACTTGGACTATCTAGGTTAACGTACTGGCACTTGGACTATCTAGGTTACCTAGCGGGCACTTGGACTATGTAGGTTACCTAGCGGGCACTTGGACTATCTAGGTTACCTAACGGGCACTTGGACTATGCAGGATACCTAGTGGGCCCTTGGACTATATAGGTTAACGAACGGGCACTTGGACTATGTAGGTTACCTAGCAGGCACTTGGACTGTCTAGGGTACTTAGTGGGCACTTGGACTATCTAGGTTAACATACGGGCACTTGGACTATCTAGGTTACCTAGCGGGCACTTGGACTATCTAGGTTACCTAACGGGCACTTGGACTATGTAGGTTGCCTAGCAGGCACTTGGATTATGTAGGTTCCCTATCGGGCACATGGACTATGTAGGTTAACTAGCGGGCACTTTGACTGTCTAGGTTACCTAGTGGGCATTTGGATTATCTACGTCAACGAACGGGCACTTGGATTATCTAGGTTAACGAACGGGCACTTGGACTATGTAGGTTACCTAGCCTCCACTTGGACTATCTAGGTTAGCTTACAGGCACTTGGACTATCTAGGTTACCTAGCGGGCACTTGTACTATCTAGGTTACCTAGCTGGCACTTTGACTATATAGGTCAACTAGCGGGCCTTTGGACTATCTAGGTTAGCCAACGGGCACTTAGATTATGTAGGTTAACTAGCGGGAACTTGGAATATGTAGGTTAAGTAGCGGACACTTGCACTATGAATGTTACCTAGCGGGCCCTTGGACTATGTAGGTTACCTTGCGGGCAATTGGATGATCTAGGTTAACGAACGTGCACTTGGACTATGTAGGTAATCTAGAGGGCATTTGGACAGTCTAGGTTACCTAGCGGGCACTTGGACTATCTAGGTTAAGGAATGGGCACTTGGACTATGTAGGTTACCTAGCAGGCACTTGGACTATCTAGGTTAGCTAACAGGAACTTGGAATATCTAGGTTACCTAGCGGGCACTTGGATTATGTAGGTTACCTTGCGGGCACTTGGACTATCTAGGTTACCTAACGGGAACTTGGACTATGTAGGTTAACTAGCGGACTCTTGGACGATCTAGGTTAACTAGCGGGCACTTGGAATATCTAGGTTAACTAGCGGGCCCTTGGACTATATAGGTTATCTAGCGGGCACTTGGACTATCTAGGTAAACTAGCGGGTTCTGGACTATATAGGTTAACTAGCGGGCAATTGGACAATGCATGTTCCCTAGTGGGCACTTTGACTATGTAGGTTCCCTAGCGGGCACTTGGACTATATATGTTCCCTACGGGCACTTGGACTATCTAAGTTCCCTAACAGGCACTTGGAATATGTAGGTTCCCTATCGGGCACTTGGACTATGTAGGTTCCTCAGCGGGCACTTGGACTATGTAGGTTCCCTATCGGGCACTTGGACTATCTAGGTTAACTAGCGGGCACTTGGACGATCTAGGTTAACTAGCAGGCCCTTGGCTATGTAGGTTAACTAGCGGGCACTTGGACTATGTAGTTTAACTAGCAGGCACTTGAACTATCAGGTTAACCAGCGGTCACTTAGACTATGTAGGTAACCTAGCGGGAACTTGGACTGTCTAGGTTACCTAGTGGGCACTTTGACTATCTAGGATAACAAACGGGCACTTGGACTATGTACGTCCCCTAGCGGGCACTTGGAATATCTAGGTTAACTAGAGGGCTCTTGGACTATGTAGGTTAACTAGCGGGCACTTGGACTATCTAGGTTAAGTAGAGGACTTTGGACTATGTAGGTTAACTAGCGGGCACTTGGACTATCTAGATTAACTAGCGTGCTCTTGGATGATGCAGGTTCCCTAGCGGGCACTTGGACTATCTAGGTTCCCTAACGGGCACTTGGACTATGTAGGTTCCCTAGCGGGCACTTAGACTATGTAAGTCCCTTAGCGGGCGCTTGGACTATGTAGGTTCCCTATTGCGCACTTGGACTATGTAGGTTAACTTGCGGACCCTTGGACTATGTAGGTAACTAGCGAGCACTTAGACTATCTAGGTTACCTAGCAGGCACTTGGACTATGTACGTCCCCTAGTGGGCACTTGGACTATCTAGGATAACTAACGGGCACTTGGACTATCTAGGTTAACGTACTGGCACTTGGACTATCTAGGTTACCTAGCGGGCACTTGGACTATGTAGGTTACCTAGCGGGCACTTGGACTATCTAGGTTACCTAACGGGCACTTGGACTATGCAGGATACCTAGTGGGCCCTTGGACTATATAGTTAACGAACGGGCACTTGGACTATGTAGGTTACCTAGCAGGCACTTGGACTGTCTAGGGTACTTAGTGGGCACTTGGACTATCTAGGTTAACATACGGGCACTTGGACTATCTAGGTTACCTAGCGGGCACTTGGACTATCTAGGTTACCTAACGGGCACTTGGACTATGTAGGTTGCCTAGCAGGCACTTGGATTATGTAGGTTCCCTATCGGGCACATGGACTATGTAGGTTAACTAGCGGGCACTTTGACTGTCTAGGTTACCTAGTGGGCATTTGGATTATCTACGTCAACGAACGGGCACTTGGATTATCTAGGTTAACGAACGGGCACTTGGACTATGTAGGTTACCTAGCCTCCACTTGGACTATCTAGGTTAGCTTACAGGCACTTGGACTATCTAGGTTACCTAGCGGGCACTTGTACTATCTAGGTTACCTAGCTGGCACTTTGACTATATAGGTCAACTAGCGGGCCTTTGGACTATCTAGGTTAGCCAACGGGCACTTAGATTATGTAGGTTAACTAGCGGGAACTTGGAATATGTAGGTTAAGTAGCGGACACTTGCACTATGAATGTTACCTAGCGGGCCCTTGGACTATGTAGGTTACCTTGCGGGCAATTGGATGATCTAGGTTAACGAACGTGCACTTGGACTATGTAGGTAATCTAGAGGGCATTTGGACAGTCTAGGTTACCTAGCGGGCACTTGGACTATCTAGGTTAAGGAATGGGCACTTGGACTATGTAGGTTACCTAGCAGGCACTTGGACTATCTAGGTTAGCTAACAGGAACTTGGAATATCTAGGTTACCTAGCGGGCACTTGGATTATGTAGGTTACCTTGCGGGCACTTGGACTATCTAGGTTACCTAACGGGAACTTGGACTATGTAGGTTAACTAGCGGACTCTTGGACGATCTAGGTTAACTAGCGGGCACTTGGAATATCTAGGTTAACTAGCGGGCCCTTGGACTATATAGGTTATCTAGTGGGCACTTGGACTATCTAGGTAAACTAGCGGGTTCTGGACTATATAGGTTAACTAGCGGGCAATTGGACAATGCATGTTCCCTAGTGGGCACTTTGACTATGTAGGTTCCCTAGCGGGCACTTGGACTATATATGTTCCCTACGGGCACTTGGACTATCTAAGTTCCCTAACAGGCACTTGGAATATGTAGGTTCCCTATCGGGCACTTGGACTATGTAGGTTCCTCAGCGGGCACTTGGACTATGTAGGTTCCCTATCGGGCACTTGGACTATCTAGGTTAACTAGCGGGCACTTGGACGATCTAGGTTAACTAGCAGGCCCTTGGCTATGTAGGTTAACTAGCGGGCACTTGGACTATGTAGTTTAACTAGCAGGCACTTGAACTATCAGGTTAACCAGCGGTCACTTAGACTATGTAGGTAACCTAGCGGGAACTTGGACTGTCTAGGTTACCTAGTGGGCACTTTGACTATCTAGGATAACAAACGGGCACTTGGACTATGTACGTCCCCTAGCGGGCACTTGGAATATCTAGGTTAACTAGAGGGCTCTTGGACTATGTAGGTTAACTAGCGGGCACTTGGACTATCTAGGTTAAGTAGAGGACCTTGGACTATGTAGGTTAACTAGCGGGCACTTGGACTATCTAGATTAACTAGCGGGCTCTTGGATGATGCAGGTTCCCTAGCGGGCACTTGGACTATCTAGGTTCCCTAACGGGCACTTGGACTATGTAGGTTCCCTAGCGGGCACTTAGACTATGTAAGTCCCTTAGCGGGCGCTTGGACTATGTAGGTTCCCTATTGCGCACTTGGACTATGTAGGTTAACTTGCGGACCCTTGGACTATGTAGGTAACTAGCGAGCACTTAGACTATCTAGGTTACCTAGCAGGCACTTGGACTATGTACGTCCCCTAGTGGGCACTTGGACTATCTAGGATAACTAACGGGCACTTGGACTATCTAGGTTAACGTACTGGCACTTGGACTATCTAGGTTACCTAGCGGGCACTTGGACTATGTAGGTTACCTAGCGGGCACTTGGACTATCTAGGTTACCTAACGGGCACTTGGACTATGCAGGATACCTAGTGGGCCCTTGGACTATATAGGTTAACGAACGGGCACTTGGACTATGTAGGTTACCTAGCAGGCACTTGGACTGTCTAGGGTACTTAGTGGGCACTTGGACTATCTAGGTTAACATACGGGCACTTGGACTATCTAGGTTACCTAGCGGGCACTTGGACTATCTAGGTTACCTAACGGGCACTTGGACTATGTAGGTTGCCTAGCAGGCACTTGGATTATGTAGGTTCCCTATCGGGCACATGGACTATGTAGGTTAACTAGCGGGCACTTTGACTGTCTAGGTTACCTAGTGGGCATTTGGATTATCTACGTCAACGAACGGGCACTTGGATTATCTAGGTTAACGAACGGGCACTTGGACTATGTAGGTTACCTAGCCTCCACTTGGACTATCTAGGTTAGCTTACATGCACTTGGACTATCTAGGTTACCTAGCGGGCACTTGTACTATCTAGGTTACCTAGCTGGCACTTTGACTATATAGGTCAACTAGCGGGCCTTTGGACTATCTAGGTTAGCCAACGGGCACTTAGATTATGTAGGTTAACTAGCGGGAACTTGGAATATGTAGGTTAAGTAGCGGACACTTGCACTATGAATGTTACCTAGCGGGCCCTTGGACTATGTAGGTTACCTTGCGGGCAATTGGATGATCTAGGTTAACGAACGTGCACTTGGACTATGTAGGTAATCTAGAGGGCATTTGGACAGTCTAGGTTACCTAGCGGGCACTTGGACTATCTAGGTTAAGGAATGGGCACTTGGACTATGTAGGTTACCTAGCAGGCACTTGGACTATCTAGGTTAGCTAACAGGAACTTGGAATATCTAGGTTACCTAGCGGGCACTTGGATTATGTAGGTTACCTTGCGGGCACTTGGACTATCTAGGTTACCTAACGGGAACTTGGACTATGTAGGTTAACTAGCGGACTCTTGGACGATCTAGGTTAACTAGCGGGCACTTGGAATATCTAGGTTAACTAGCGGGCCCTTGGACTATATAGGTTATCTAGCGGGCACTTGGACTATCTAGGTAAACTAGCGGGTTCTGGACTATATAGGTTAACTAGCGGGCAATTGGACAATGCATGTTCCCTAGTGGGCACTTTGACTATGTAGGTTCCCTAGCGGGCACTTGGACTATATATGTTCCCTACGGGCACTTGGACTAACTAAGTTCCCTAACAGGCACTTGGAATATGAAGGTTCCCTATCGGGCACTTGGACTATGTAGGTTCCTCAGCGGGCACTTGGACTATGTAGGTTCCCTATCGGGCACTTGGACTATCTAGGTTAACTAGCGGGCACTTGGACGATCTAGGTTAACTAGCAGGCCCTTGGCTATGTAGGTTAACTAGCGGGCACTTGGACTATGTAGTTTAACTAGCAGGCACTTGAACTATCAGGTTAACCAGCGGTCACTTAGACTATGTAGGTAACCTAGCGGGAACTTGGACTGTCTAGGTTACCTAGTGGGCACTTTGACTATCTAGGATAACAAACGGGCACTTGGACTATGTACGTCCCCTAGCGGGCACTTGGAATATCTAGGTTAACTAGAGGGCACTTGGACTATGTAGGTTAACTAGCGGGCACTTGGACTATCTAGGTTAAGTAGAGGACCTTGGACTATGTAGGTTAACTAGCGGGCACTTGGACTATCTAGATTAACTAGCGGGCACTTGGATGATGCAGGTTCCCTAGCGGGCACTTGGACTATCTAGGTTCCCTAACGGGCACTTGGACTATGTAGGTTCCCTAGCGGGCACTTAGACTATGTAAGTCCCTTAGCGGGCGCTTGGACTATGTAGGTTCCCTATTGCGCACTTGGACTATGTAGGTTAACTTGCGGACCCTTGGACTATGTAGGTTAAATAGCGAGCACTTAGACTATCTAGGTTACCTAGCAGGCACTTGGACTATGTACGTCCCCTAGTGGGCACTTGGACTATCTAGGATAACTAACGGGCACTTGGACTATCTAGGTTAACGTACTGGCACTTGGACTATCTAGGTTACCTAGCGGGCACTTGGACTATGTAGGTTACCTAGCGGGCACTTGGACTATGCAGGATACCTAGTGGGCCCTTGGACTATATAGGTTAACGAACGGGCACTTGGACTATGTAGGTTACCTAGCAGGCACTTGGACTGTCTAGGGTACTTAGTGGGCACTTGGACTATCTAGGTTAACATACGGGCACTTGGACTATCTAGGTTACCTAGCGGGCACTTGGACTATCTAGGTTACCTAACGGGCACTTGGACTATGTAGGTTGCCTAGCAGGCACTTGGATTATGTAGGTTCCCTATCGGGCACATGGACTATGTAGGTTAACTAGCGGGCACTTTGACTGTCTAGGTTACCTAGTGGGCATTTGGATTATCTACGTCAACCAACGGGCACTTGGATTATCTAGGTTAACGAACGGGCACTTGGACTATGTAGGTTACCTAGCCTCCACTTGGACTATCTAGGTTAGCTTACAGGCACTTGGACTATCTAGGTTACCTAGCGGGCACTTGTACTATCTAGGTTACCTAGCTGGCACTTTGACTATATAGGTCAACTAGCGGGCCTTTGGACTATCTAGGTTAGCCAACGGGCACTTAGATTATGTAGGTTAACTAGCGGGAACTTGGAATATGTAGGTTAAGTAGCGGACACTTGCACTATGAATGTTAACTAGCGGGCCCATGGACTATGTAGGTTTACTATCGGGCCCTTGGACTATCTAGGTTACCTAGCGGGCACTTGGAGTATGTAGGCTTACTAGGGGTCCCTTTGGCGATCTAGGTTACCTAGCGGGTATTTGAACTATCTAGGTTACCTAGCGGGTACTTTAACTATCTAGGTTACCTAGCGGGCACTTGGATTATGTACATTCCCTAGCGGGCCTTGGACTATCTAGGTTAACTAGCGGACACTTGGACTATCTAGGTTAACTAGTGGGCCCTTGGACTATGTACGTTCCCTAGCGGGCACTTGGACTATCTATGTTACCTAGCGGGCACTTGGACTATGTACGTTTCCTAGCGGGTACTTGGACTAGATATGTTCCCTAGCGGGCACTTGGTCTATCTAGGTTAACTAGCGGGCACTTGGACTATCTAGGTTAACTAGTGAGCACTTGGACTATCTAGGTTAACTAGCGGGCATTTGGACTATTAGGGCCCGTAGCGGGCATTTGGAATATATTGGTTACCTAGCGGGCACTTGGTCTATCTAGGTTAAGTAGCGGACACTTGGACGATCTAGGTTAGCTAGTCGGTACTTGGACTATGTAGGTTAACTAGCGGGCCCTTGAAGTATGTAGATTAACTAGCGGAACTTGGACTATCTACATTAACTAGCGGGCCCTTGGACTATGTAGATTCCCTAGCGGGCACTTGGACTATGTATGTTCCCTAGCGGGCACGTGGACTATGTATGTTCCCTATGGACACTTGAACTATGTAAGTTAACTACCGGGCACTTGGACTATGTAGGTTAACTAGCGGGCCCCTGGACTATCTAGGTTACCTAGCGGGCACTTGGACTATATAGGTAACCTAGCGGGCACTTGGACAGTCTAGGTTACCTAGCGGGCACTTGGACTTCTAGGTTAACGAACGGGCACTTGGACTATGTATGTTGCATAGCGGGCAATTGGACTATCTAGGTTAGGTAATGGGCACTTGGACTATCTAGGTTACCTAGTGGGAACTAGGACTCTGTAGGTTACCTAGCGGGCACTTGGACTATCTGGGTTACTTAACGGGCACTTGAACTGTCTAGGTTTCTTAGCGAGCACTTGGACGATCTAGGGTAACTAGAAGGCACTTGGACTATCTAGGTTAAATAGCGTGCACTTGGACTATCTAGGTTAACTAGCGGGCACTTGGATGATCAATGTTAACTAGCGGGCACTTGGACTATCTAGGTTACCTAACGGGCACTTGGACTAAGTACGTCCCCTGGTGGGCACTTGGACACTCTAGGTTATCTAACGGGCACTAGGACTATCTAGGTTAACTAGCGGGGACTAGGACTATCAAAGTTAACAAGTGAGCCCTTGGACTATGTAGGCTAACTAGCGGGCCCTTGGACTATCCAGGTTACCTAGCAGGCACTTGGACTATATAGGTTACCTAGCGGGCACTTGGACTATGTAGGTTACCTAGTGGGCACTTGGACTATCTAGGTTACCGAACGGGCACTTGGAATATGCAGGTAACCTAGCGGGCACTTGGACTGTCTAGGTTACCTAGCGGGCACTTGGACTTCTAGGTTAACGAACGGGCACTTGGACTATGTAGCTTGCTTAGCGGGCACTTGGACTATCTAGGTTAGGTAAGGGGCACATTGAGTATCTAGGTTACCTAGCGGGCACTAGGAATATCTAGGTTACCTAACGGGCACTTTGACTATCTAGGTTACATAGCGGGCACTTGGACTATGTAGGTTAACTAGCGAGCACTTGGACTATCTAGGTTAACTAGCGGACCTTGGACTACGTAAGTTAACTAGCGTGCACTTGGACTATCTAGTTTAACTAGCGGGCACTTGGATGCTCAATGTTAACTAGCGGTCACTTGGACTATCTAGGTTAGCTAAAGGGCACTTGGACTAAGTACGTCCCCTATTGGGCACTTGGTCACTCTAGGTTAACTAACGGGCAGTAGGACTATCTAGGTTAACTAGCGGACACTTGGACTATCTAGGTTACCTAGCTGGCACTAAGACTATGAAGGTTCCCTAGCGGGCACTAGGATTATCTAGGTTACCTAGAGGGCACTTGGACTATGTAGGTTAACTAGAGGGCATTTGGACTATGTAGGTTACCTAGCAGGCACTTGGACTATATAGGTTCCCTATCGGGAACTTGGAAAATGTAGGTTAACTAGGGGGCACTAGGACTATGTAGGTTACCTAGCGGGCCCATAGACTATCTAGGTTACCTAGCGGGCATTTGGACTATATAGGCTCCCTAGCGTTTATTTTGACTATAAAGATTATTTAGCGGGCACTTAGACTTTGTAGGTTACCTAGCGGGTACTTGGACTATCTAAGTTACCTAGCAGGCACTTGAACTATCTACGTTACCTAGCGTGTACTTGGAGTATGTAGGTTACCTACCGGGTTGTTGGACAATCTAGGTTACCTAGCGGGCACTTGGACTATCTAGGTTAACTAACGGGCACTTGGACTATGGTGGTTCCCTAGCGGGCACTTGGATTATGTAGGTTCCGTATCGGGCACTTGGACTATGTAGGTTAACTAGCGGGCATTTGGAACATGTTGGTTACCTAGCGGGCACTTGGACTATGTAGGTTCCCTATCGGGCACTTGGAGAATGTAGGTTAACTAGGGGGCACTAGGACAATGTAGGTTACCTAGCGGACCCTTGGACTATCTAGGTTACCTAGGGGAAACCTGGACTATGTAGGTTAACTAGTGGGCACTTGGACTATCTAGGTTACCTAGCAGGCACTTGGACTATGTACGTTCCCAAGCAGGCCCTTGGACTATCTAGGTTACCTAGCGGGCACTTAGACTATGTACGTTACCTAGCGGGTACTTGGACTAGATAGGTTCCCTAGCGGGCACTTGGTCTATCTAGGTTAACTAGCGGGCACTTGGACTATCTAGGTTAACTAGCGGACATTTGGACTATTAGGGCCCCTAGCGGGCATTTGAATTATATTGGTTACCTAGCGGGCACTTGGACTATGTAGGTTAGGTAACGGGCACTTGGACTATCTAGGTTACCTAGCGGGAACTTGGACTATGTAGGTTACCTAGCAGGCACTTGGACTATCTAGGTTACCTATCGGGCACTTGGACTATCTAGGTTCCTTAGTGGGCACTTGGAATATGTAGGTTACCTAGCGGGCCCTTGGACTATGTAGGTTACCTTGCGGGCAATTGGATGATCTAGGTTAACGAACGTGCACTTGGACTATGTAGGTAATCTAGAGGGCATTTGGACAGTCTAGGTTACCTAGCGGGCACTTGGACTATCTAGGTTAAGGAATGGGCACTTGGATTATGTAGGTTACCTAGCAGGCACTTGGACTATCTAGGTTAGCTAACAGGAACTTGGAATATCTAGGTTACCTAGCGGGCACTTGGATTATGTAGGTTACCTTGCGGGCACTTGGACTATCTAGGTTACCTAACGGGAACTTGGACTATGTAGGTTAACTAGCGGACTCTTGGACGATCTAGGTTAACTAGCGGGCACTTGGAATATCTAGGTTAACTAGCGGGCCCTTGGACTATATAGGTTATCTAGCGGGCACTTGGACTATCTAGGTAAACTAGCGGGTTGTGGACTATGTAGGTTAACAAGCGGGCACTTGGACAATGCAGGTTCCCTAGTGGGCACTTTGACTATGTAGGTTCCCTAGTGGTTACTTGGACTATATATGTTCCCTACGGGCACTTGGACTATCTAAGTTCCCTAACAGGCACTTGGAATATGTAGGTTCCCTATCGGGCACTTGGACTATGTAGGTTCCTCAGCGGGCACTTGGACTATGTAGGTTCCCTATCGGGCACTTGGACTATCTAGGTTAACTAGCGGGCACTTGGACGATCTAGGTTAACTAGCAGGCCCTTGGCTATGTAGGTTAACTAGCGGGCACTTGGACTATGTAGTTTAACTAGCAGGCACTTGAACTATCAGGTTAACCAGCGGTCACTTAGACTATGTAGGTAACCTAGCAGGAACTTGGACTGTCTAGGTTACCTAGTGGGCACTTTGACTATCTAGGATAACAAACGGGCACTTGGACTATGTACGTCCCCTAGCGGGCACTTGGAATATCTAGGTTAACTAGAGGGCTCTTGGACTATGTAGGTTAACTAGCGGGCACTTGGACTATCTAGGTTAAGTAGAGGACCTTGGACTATGTAGGTTAACTAGCGGGCACTTGGACTATCTAGATTAACTAGCGTGCTCTTGGATGATGCAGGTTCCCTAGCGGGCACTTGGACTATCTAGGTTCCCTAACGGGCACTTGGACTATGTAGGTTCCCTAGCGGGCACTTAGACTATGTAAGTCCCTTAGCGGGCGCTTGGACTATGTAGGTTCCCTATTGCGCACTTGGACTATGTAGGTTAACTTGCGGACCCTTGGACTATGTAGGTTAACTAGCGAGCACTTAGACTATCTAGGTTACGTAGCAGGCACTTGGACTATGTACGTCCCCTAGTGGGCACTTGGACTATCTAGGATAACTAACGGGCACTTGGACTATCTAGGTTAACATACTGGCACTTGGACTATCTAGGTTACCTAGCGGGCACTTGGACTATGTAGGTTACCTAGCGGGCACTTGGACTATCTAGGTTACCTAACGGGCACTTGGACTATGCAGGATACCTAGTGGGCCCTTGGACTATATAGGTTAACGAACGGGCACTTGGACTATGTAGGTTACCTAGCAGGCACTTGGACTGTCTAGGGTACTTAGCGGGCACTTGGACTATCTAGGTTAACATACGGGCACTTGGACTATCTAGGTTACCTAGCGGGCACTTGGACTATCTAGGTTACCTAACGGGCACTTGGACTATGTAGGTTGCCTAGCAGGCACTTGGATTATGTAGGTTCCCTATCGGGCACATGGACTATGTAGGTTAACTAGCGGGCACTTTGACTGTCTAGGTTACCTAGTGGGCATTTGGATTATCTACGTCAACGAACGTTACTTGGATTATCTAGGTTAACGAACGGGCACTTGGACTATGTAGGTTACCTAGCCTCCACTTGGACTATCTAGGTTAGCTTACAGGCACTTGGACTATCTAGGTTACCTAGCGGGCACTTGTACTATCTAGGTTACCTAGCTGGCACTTTGACTATATAGGTCAACTAGCGGGCCTTTGGACTATCTAGGTTAGCCAACGGGCACTTAGATTATGTAGGTTAACTAGCGGGAACTTGGAATATGTAGGTTAAGTAGCGGACACTTGCACTATGAATGTTAACTAGCGGGCCCATGGACTATGTAGGTTTACTATCGGGCCCTTGGACTATCTAGGTTACCTAGCGGGCACTTGGACTATGTAGGCTTACTAGGGGTCCCTTTGACGATCTAGGTTACCTAGCGGGTATTTGAACTATCTAGGTTACCTAGCGGGTACTTTAACTATCTAGGTTACCTAGCGGGCACTTGGATTATGTACATTCCCTAGCGGGCACTTGGACTATCTAGGTTAACTAGCGGACACTTGGACTATCTAGGTTAACTAGTGGGCCCTTGGACTTTGTACGTTCCCTAGCGGGCACTTGGACTATCTAGGTTACCTAGCGGGCACTTGGACTATGTACGTTTCCTAGTGGGTACTTGGACTAGATATGTTCCCTAGCGGGCACTTGGTCTATCTAGGTTAACTAGCGGGCACTTGGACTATCTAGGTTAACTAGTGAGCACTTGGACTATCTAGGTTAACTAGCGGGCATTTGGACTATTAGGACCCCTAGCGGGCATTTGGACTATATTGGTTACCTAGCGGGCACTTGGTCTATCTAGGTTAACTAGCGGGCACTTGGACTATCTAGGTTAACTGGCGAGCACTTGGACTATCTAGGTTAACTAGCGGGCATTTGGACTATTATGGCCCCTAGCAAGCATTTGGACTATATTGGTTACCTAGCGGTCATTTGGACTATGTAGGTTAACGAACGGGCACTTGGACTATGTAGGTAACCTAGTGGTCACTTGAACTTTCTAGGTCACCTCGCGGGCACTTGGACTATGTAGGTTAACTAGCGGGCACTTGGACGATGTAGGTTAACTAGCAGGCCCTTGGACGATGTAGGTTAACTAGCGGGCCCTTGGACTATGTAGGTTAACTAGCGGGCCCTTGGACTATGTAGGTTACCTAGCGGGCACTTGGACGATCTAGGTTAACTAGCGGGTACTTGGACTTTGTAGGTTAACTAGCGGGCCCTTGCACTATGTGGATTAACTAGCGGCACTTGGACTATCTACATTAACTAGCGGGCCCTTGGACTATGTAGATTCCCTAGCGAGCACTTGGACAATGTATGTTCCAGCGCGGGCACTTGGAATATGTAGGTTCCCTGGCAGGCACTTGGACTATGTAGGTTCCAGAGCGGGCACTTGGACTAACTAGATTCCCGAGCGGGCACTTGTACTATGTAGATTAACTAGCGGACACATGGACGATCTAGGTTAACTAGCGGGTACTTGGACTATGTAGGTTAACTAGCGGGCCCTTGAACTATGTAGATTCCCTAGCGGGCACTTGGACTATGTATGTTCCCTAGCGGGCACTTGGGCTATATATGTTCCCTATGGACACTTGAATTATGTAAGTTAACTACCGGGCACTTGGACTGTGTAGGTTAACTAGCGGGCCCTTGGACTATCTAGGTTACCTAGCGGGCCCTTGGACTATGTAGATTAACTAGCGGCATTTGGACTATCTACGTTAACTAGCGGGCCCTTGGACTATGTAGATTCCCTAGCGGGCATTTGGACTATATAGATATACTAGCGGGCACTTAGACTTTGTAGGTTACCTAGCAGACACTTGGACTATCTAGGTTACCTAGCTGGCACTTGAACTATCTTCGTTACCTAACGGGCACTTGGACTATGTAGGTTCCCTAGCGGGCACTTGGACTATGTAGGGTACCTAGCGGGCACTTGGACTATGTAGGTTCCCTATCGGGCACATGGAGAATGTAGGTTAACTAGGGGGCACTAGGACTGTGTAAGTTTCCTAGCGGGCCCTTGGACAACCTAGGTTACCGAGCGGGCATTTGGACTATGTATGCTCCCTAGTGGTCATTTGGACTATATAGAATACCTAGCGGACACTTAGACGTTGTAGGTTACCTAGCGGGCACTTAGACTATCTAGGTTACCTAGCTGGCACTTGAACTATCTTCGTTACCTAGCGGGTACTTGGAGTATGTAGGTTACCTACCGGGCTGTTGGACTATCTAGGTTACCTAGCGGACACTGGGACTATCTAGGTTAACTAACGGGCACTTGGACTATGTAGGTTCCCTACGGGCCCATGGACTATTTAAGTTCCCTAGCGGTCACTTGGACTATGTGGATTCCCTAGCCGGCATTTGGACTATCTAGGTTACCTAACGGGCACTTGGACAATGTAGGTTCCCTAGCGGGCACATGGATTATGTAGGTTGCTTATCGAGCACTTGTACTATGTATGTTAACTAGCGGGCATTTGGACTATGTAGGTTACCTAGCAGGCACTTGGACTATGTAGGTTCCCTAGCGGGCATTTTGACTATGTAGGTTACCTAGCGGGCCCTTGGACTATCTAGGTTACCTAGGGGGAACCTGGACTATGTAGGTTAACTAGTGGGCACTTGGACTACCTAGGTTACCTAGCAGGCACTTGGACTATCTAGGTTACCTAGCGGGCACTTGGACTATGTACGTTCCCTAGCGGGCACTTGGACTATCTATGTTACCTAGCGGGCACTTGGACTATGTACGTTTCCTAGCGGGTACTTGGACTAGATAGGTTCCCTAGCGGGCACATGGTCTATCTAGGTTAACTAGCGGGTAGTTGGACTATATAGGTTAACTAGCGAGCACTTGGACTATCTAGGTTAACTAGCGGGCATTTGGACTATTAGGGCCCCTAGCAAGCATTTGGACTATATTGGTTACCTAGCGGTCATTTGGACTATGTAGGTTAACGAACGGGGACTTGGACTATGTAGGTAACCTAGTGGTCACTTGAACTGTCTAGGTTACCTCGCGGGCACTTGGACTATGTAGGTTAACTAGCGGGCACTTGGACTATCTAGGTTAACTAGCAGGCCCTTGGACTATGTAGGTTAACTAGCGGGCCCTTGGACTATGTAGGTTACCTAGCGGGCACTTGGACGATCTAGGTTAACTTGCGGGTACTTGGTCTATGTAGGTTAACTAGCAGGCCCTTGAACTATGTAGAGTAACTAGCGGCACTTTGACTATCTACGTTAACTAGCGGGCCCTTGGACTATGTAGATTCCCTAGCGGGCACTTGGACAATGTATGATCCAGCGCGGGCACTTGGACTATGTAGGTTCCCTAGCAGGCACTTGGACTATGTAGGTTCTAGAGCGGGCACTTGGACTAACTAGATTCCCGAGCGGGCTCTTGTACTATGTAGATTAACTAGCGGACACTTGGACGATCTAGGTTAACTAGTGGGTACTTGGACTATGTAGATTCCCTAGCGGGCACTTGGACTATGTATGTTCCCTAGCGGGCACGTGGACTATGTATGTTCCCTATGGACACTTGAACTATGTAAGTTAACTACCGGGCACTTGGACTATGTAGGTTAACTAGCGGGCCCCTGGACTATCTAGGTTACCTAGCGGGCACTTGGACTATGTAGGTAACCTAGCGGGCACTTGGACAGTCTAGGTTACCTAGCGGGCACTTGGACTTCTAGGTTAACGAACGGGCACTTGGACTATGTATGTTGCATAGCGGGCAATTGGACTATCTAGGTTAGGTAATGGGCACTTGGACTATCTAGGTTACCTAGTGGGAACTAGGACTCTGTAGGTTACCTAGCGGGCACTTGGACTATCTAGGTTACTTAACGGGCACTTGAACTGTCTAGGTTTCTTAGCGAGCACTTGGACGATCTAGGGTAACTAGAAGGCACTTGGACTATCTAGGTTAAATAGCGTGCACTTGGACTATCTAGGTTAACTAGCGGGCACTTGGATGATCAATGTTAACTAGCGGGCACTTGGACTATCTAGGTTACCTAACGGGCACTTGGACTACGTACGTCCCCTGGTGGGCACTTGGACACTCTAGGTTATCTAACGGGCACTAGGACTATCAAGGTTAACTAGCGGGGACTAGGACTATCAAAGTTAACAAGTGAGCCCTTGGACTATGTAGGCTAACTCGCGGGCCCTTGGACTATCTAGGTTACCTAGCGGGCACTTGGACTATATAGGTTACCTAGCGGGCACTTGGACTATGTAGGTTACCTAGTGGGCACTTGGACTATCTAGGTTACCGAACGGGCACTTGGAATATGCAGGTAACCTAGCGGGCACTTGGACTGTCTAGGTTACCTAGCGGGCACTTGGACTTCTAGGTTAACGAACGGGCACTTGGACTATGTAGGTTGCTTAGCGGGCACTTGGACTATCTAGGTTAGGTAAGGGGCACTTTGAGTATCTAGGTTACCTAGCGGGCACTTGGACTATCTAGGTTACCTAACGGTCACTTTGACTATCTAGGGTACATAGCGGGCACTTGGACTATGTAGGTTAACTAGCGAGCACTTGGACTATCTAGGTTAACTAGCGGACCTTGGACTACGTAGGTTAACTAGCGTGCACTTGGACTATCTAGTTTAACTAGCGGGCACTTGGATGCTCAATGTTAACTAGCGGTCACTTGGACTATCTAGGTTAGCTAAAGGGCACTTGGACTAAGTACGTCCCCTAGTGGGCACTTGGACACTCTAGGTTAACTAACGGGCAGTAGGACTATCTAGGTTAACTAGCGGACACTTGGACTATCTAGGTTACCTAGCTGGCACTAAGACTATGAAGGTTCCCTAGCGGGCACTAGGATTATCTAGGTTACCTAGCGGGCACTTGGACTATGTAGGTTATCTAGAGGGCATTTGGACTATGTAGGTTACCTAGCAGGCACTTGGACTATATAGGTTCCCTATCGGGCACTTGGAAAATGTAGGTTAACTAGGGGGCACTAGGACTATGTAGGTTACCTAGCGGGCCCATAGACTATCTAGTTTACCTAGCGGGCATTTGGACTATATAGGCTCCCTAGCGTTTATGTGGACTATAAAGATTATTTAGCGGGCACTTAGACTTTGTAGGTTACCTAGCGGGTACTTGGACTATCTAGGTTACCTAGTAGGCACTTGAACTATCTACGTTACCTAGCATGTACTTGGAGTATGTAGGTTACCTACCGGGCTGTTGGACAATCTAGGTTACCTAGCGGGCATTTGAACTATCTAGGTAAACTAACGGGCACTTGGACTATGTAGGTTCCCTATCGGGACCTTGGACTATGTAAATTCCCTAGCGGGCACTTGGACTATGTGGGTTTACTGGCGGGCATTTGGACTATCTAGGATACCTAACGGGCACTTGGACTATGTAGGTGCCCTAGCGGGCACTTGGATTATGTAGGTTCCCTATCGGGCACTTGGACTATGTTGGTTACCTAGCGGGCACTTAGACTTTGTAGGTTACCTAGCGGGCACTTGGACTATCTAGGTTAACTAGCGGGCACTTGGACGATGCAGGTTCCCTAATGGGCACTTTGCCTATGTAGGTTCCCTAGCGGGAACTTGGACTATATAGGTTCCCTATGGGCACTTGGACTCTCTAGTTTCCCTAAAGGGCACTTGGATTATGTAGGTTCCCTAGCGGGCACTTGGACTTTGCAAATTCCGTATCGGGCACTTGGACTATGTAGGTTATCTAGCAGACCCTTGGACTCTCTAGGTTACCTGGCGAGCACTTGGACGATGCAGGTTCCCTAGTGGGCACTTGGGCTGTCCAGGTTCCCTAACGGGCACTTGGACTGTGTAGGTTCCATAGGGGGCACTTGGACTATATAGGTTCCCTATTGGGCACTTGGACTATGTAGGTTTGTATCGGGCATTGGGACTATGTAGGTTAACTACCGGGCACTTGGACATCTAGGTTACCTAGCGGGCACTTGCTCTATTTACATACCCTAGCTGGCACTTGGACTATGTAGGTTACCTAGCGGGCCCTTGGACTATCTAGGTTAGCTAGCGGGCACTTGAACTATGTAGGTTAACTAGTGGGCCCTTAGACTATCTAGGTTAGCTAACGGGCACTTGGACAATATAGGTTAATTAGCCCGTACTTGGACTATGTAGGTCAACTAACGGGCCCTTGGACTATTTAGGTTAGCTAAGGGGCACTTGGACTATGTAGGTTAACTAGCGGGCACTTGGAAAATGTAGGTTAACTAGCGGACACTTGGACGATCTAGGTTAACTAGCGGGCCCTTTCACTATGTAGGTTAACTAGCGGTCCCTTGGACTATGTAGGTTAACTAGCGGGCACTTGGACGATCTAGGTTAACTAGCGGGCACTTGGACTATGTAGGTTAGCTAGCGGGCACTTGAACTATGTAGGTTAACTAGTGGGCCCTTAGACTATCTAGGTTAGCTAGAGGGCACTTGGACTATGTAGGTTAAAGAGCGGGTATTTCGACTATGTAGGTGCCCTAGCGGGCATTTGTACTATATAGATTACTTAGGGGGCACTTGGACATTGTAGGTTACATAGCGGGCACTTGGACTATCTAGGTTACCTAGCGTGCACTTGAACTATCTACATTAACTAGCGGGTACTTGGACTATCTAGGTTAACTAGCGGGCACTTGGACTATCTAGGTTAACTAACGGGCACTTGGACTATGTAAGTTCCCTAGCGGGCACTTGGATTATGTAGATTCCCTATCAGGCACTTGGACTATGTAGGTTACTAGCGGGCATTTGGACTATGTAGGTTACCTAACGGGCACTTGGACTATCTAGGTTATGTAACGGGCACTTGGACTATCTAGGTTACCTAGTGGGAACTTGGACTATGTAGGTTACCTATCGGGCACTTTGACTATCTTGGTTATTTAGCGGGCACTTGGACTATGTAGGTTAACTAGCGGACACTTGGACGAACTAGGTTAAGGAGCGGGTCCTTGGACTATGTAGGTTACCTAGCGGGCACATGGACTATCTAGGTTAGCTAACAGGAACTTGGACTATCTAGGTTACCTAGAAGGCACTTTGACTATTTAGGTCACCTAGCGGGCACTTGGACTATCTAGGTTACCTAACGGGCACTTGGACTATGCAGGTAACCTAGCGGGCAGTTGGACTGTCTAGTTTACCTAGCGGCGACATGGATTTCTAGGTTAACGAACGGGCACTTGGACTATGTAGGTTGCCTAGCGGGCACTTGGACGATCTATGTTAGGTAACGGGCACTAGGACTATCTAGGTTACCTAGCGGGAACTAGGACTATGTAGGTAACCTAGCGGGCACTTGGACTATCTAGGTTTCTTAACGGGCACTTGGACGATCTAGGTTAACTAGCGGGCACTTGGACTATTTAGGTTAACTAGGGGCACTTGGACTATCTAAGTTAACTAGCGGGCACTTGGGCGATGCAGGTTCTCTAGCGGGCACTTGGACTATCTAGGTTCCCTAACGGGCACTTGGACTATGTAGGTTCCCTAGCGGGCACTTGGACTATGTAAGTCCCTTAGCGGGCACTTGGACTATTTTGGTTTCCTATCTGGCTCTTGGACTATGGTGGTTAACTAGCGGGCCCTTAGACTATGTAGGTTAACTAGCGGGCACTTAGACTATCTAGGTTACCTGGCGGGCACTTGGACTATGTACATACCCTAGCGGGCACTTGGACTATCTAAGTTACCTAGCGGGCACATGGACTATGTACGTCCCCTAGTGGGCACTTGGACTATCTAAGTTACTTAGCGGGCACTTGGACTATGTAGGTTAACTAGAGGGCACTGGGACTATGTAGGTTAACTAGCAGACACTTGGACGATCTAGGTTAACTAGTGGGCCCTTGCACTATGTAGGTTAACTAGCGGGTCCTTGTATTATGTAGGTTTACTAGCAGGCACTTGGACTATCTAGGTTAACTAGCGGGCACTTGGACTATGTAGTTTCCCTAGCGGGCATTTGGACTATTTAGGTTACCTAGCGGGAAATTGGACTATGTAGGTTGCCTAGCGGGCACTTGGATTATGTAGGTTCCCTATCGGGCACTTGGACTATGTGGGTTAACCAGCGGGCACTTGGATTGTCAAGGATACCTAGTGGGCACTTTGAAGATCTAGGTTAGCAAACGGGCACTTGGAATATGTAGGTTACCTAGCAGGTACTTGGACTGTCTAGGTTACTTAGCGGGCACTTGGACTATCTAGGTTAACGAACGGGCACTTGGACTATGTGGTTACCTAGCGGGCACTTGGACTATCTATGTTAGCTAACGGGCACTTGGACTATCTAAGTTACCTAGCGGGCACTTGGAATATGTAGGTTACCTAGCAGGCACTTGGACTGTCTAGGTTTCCTAGCGGGCACTTGGACTATCTAGGTTAACGAACGGTCACTTGGACTATGTGGTTACCTAGCGGGCACTTGGACTATCTCTGTTAGCTAACGGGCAATTGGACTATCTAAGTTGCCTAGCGGGCACTTGGACTACGCAGGTTCCCTAGCGGGCACTTGGACTCTGTATGTTCCCTAGCAGGCACTTGGACTATGTATGTTCCCTATGGACACTTGAACTATGTAAGTTAACTACCGGGCACTTGGACTATGTAGGTTAACAAGCGGGCCCTTGGACAATCTAGGTTACCTAGCGGGCACTTGGACTATGTAGATTAACTAGCGGTATTTGGACTATCTACGTTAACTAGCGGGCCCTTGGACTATGTAGATTCCCTAGCGGGCATTTGGACTATATAGATATACTAGCGGTCACTTAGATTTGTAGGTTACCTAGCAGGCACTTGGACTATCTAGGTTACCTAGCTGGCACTTGAACTATCTTCATTACCTAACGGGCAGTTGGACTATGTAGGTTCCCTAGCGGGCCCATGGACTATTTAAGTTCCCTAGCGGGTACTTGGACTATGTGGATTCCCTAGCGGGCATTTGGACTATCTAGGTTACCTAACGGGCACTTGGACAATGTAGGTTCCCTAGCGGGCACTTGGATTATGTAGGTTGCCTATCGGGCACTTGTACTATGTAGGTAAACTAGCGGTCCCTTGGACTATGTAGGTTAACTAGCGGGCACTTGGACGATCTAGGTTAACTAGCGGGCACTTGGACTATCTAGGTTAACTAACGGGCACTTGGACTATGTAAGTTCCCTAGCGGGCACTTGGATTATGTAGGTTCCCTATCAGGCACTTGGACTATGTAGGTTACTAGCGGGCATTTGGACTATGTAGGTTACCTAACGGGCACTTGGACTATCTAGGTTATGTAACGGGCACTTGGACTATCTAGGTTACCTAGTGGGAACTTGGACTATGTAGGTTACCTATCGGGCACTTTGACTATCTTGGTTATTTAGCGGGCACTTGGACTATGTAGGTTAACTAGCGGACACTTGGACGAACTAGGTTAAGGAGCGGGTCCTTGGACTATGTAGGTTACCTAGCGGGCACATGGACTATCTAGGTTAGCTAACTGGAACTTGGACTATCTAGGTTACCTAGAAGGCACTTTGACTATTTAGGTCACCTAGCGGGCACTTGGACTATCTAGGTTACCTAACGGGCACTTGGACTATGCAGGTAACCTAGCGGGCAGTTGGACTGTCTAGTTTACCTAGCGGCGACATGGATTTCTAGGTTAACGAACGGGCACTTGGACTATGTAGGTTGCCTAGCGGGCACTTGGACGATCTATGTTAGGTAACGGGCACTAGGACTATCTAGGTTACCTAGCGGGAACTAGGACTATGTAGGTAACCTAGCGGGCACTTGGACTATCTAGGTTTCTTAACGGGCACTTGGACGATCTAGGTTAACTAGCGGGCACTTGGACTATTTAGGTTAACTAGGGGCACTTGGACTATCTAAGTTAACTAGCGGGCACTTGGGCGATGCAGGTTCTCTAGCGGGCACTTGGACTATCTAGGTTCCCTAACGGGCACTTGGACTATGTAGGATCCCTAGCGGGCACTTGGACTATGTAAGTCCCTTAGCGGGCACTTGGACTATGTTGGTTTCCTATCTGGCTCTTGGACTATGGTGGTTAACTAGCGGGCCCTTGGACTATGTAGGTTAACTAGCGGGCACTTAGACTATCTAGGTTACCTGGCGGGCACTTGGACTATGTACATACCCTAGCGGGCACTTGGACTATCTAAGTTACCTAGCGGGCACATGGACTATGTACGTCCCCTAGTGGGCACTTGGACTATCTAAGTTACTTAGCGGGCACTTGGACTATGTAGGTTAACTAGAGGGCACTGGGACTATGTAGGTTAACTAGCAGACACTTGGACGATCTAGGTTAACTAGTGGGCCCTTGCACTATGTAGGTTAACTAGCGGGTCCTTGTATTATGTAGGTTTACTAGCAGGCACTTGGACTATCTAGGTTAACTAGCGGGCACTTGGACTATGTAGTTTCCCTAGCGGGCATTTGGACTATTTAGGTTACCTAGCGGGAAATTGGACTATGTAGGTTGCCTAGCGGGCACTTGGATTATGTAGGTTCCCTATCGGGCACTTGGACTATGTGGGTTAACCAGCGGGCACTTGGATTGTCAAGGATACCTAGTGGGCACTTTGAAGATCTAGGTTAGCAAACGGGCACTTGGAATATGTAGGTTACCTAGCAGGTACTTGGACTGTCTAGGTTACTTAGCGGGCACTTGGACTATCTAGGTTAACGAACGGGCACTTGGACTATGTGGTTACCTAGCGGGCACTTGGACTATCTATGTTAGCTAACGGGCACTTGGACTATCTAAGTTACCTAGCGGGCACTTGGAATATGTAGGTTACCTAGCAGGCACTTGGACTGTCTAGGTTTCCTAGCGGGCACGTGGACTATCTAGGTTAACGAACGGTCACTTGGACTATGTGGTTACCTAGCGGGCACTTGGACTATCTCTGTTAGCTAACGGGCAATTGGACTATCTAAGTTGCCTAGCGGGCACTTGGACTACGCAGGTTCCCTAGCGGGCACTTGGACTCTGTATGTTCCCTAGCGGGCACTTGGACTATGTATGTTCCCTATGGACACTTGAACTATGTAAGTTAACTACCGGGCACTTGGACTATGTAGGTTAACAAGCGGGCCCTTGGACAATCTAGGTTACCTAGCGGGCACTTGGACTATGTAGATTAACTAGCGGTATTTGGACTATCTACGTTAAATAGCGGGCCCTTGGACTATGTAGATTCCCTAGCGGGCATTTGGACTATATAGATATACTAGCGGTCACTTAGATTTGTAGGTTACCTAGCAGGCACTTGGACTATCTAGGTTACCTAGCTGGCACTTGAACTATCTTCATTACCTAACGGGCAGTTGGACTATGTAGGTTCCCTAGCGGGCACTTGGATTATGTATGTTCCCTATCGGGCACTTGGACTATGTAGGGTACCTAGCGGGCACTTGGACTATGTAGGTTCCCTATCGGGGACTTGGATAATGTAGGTTAACTAGGGGGCACTAGGACTGTGTAGGTTTCCTAGCGGGCCCTTGGACTACCTAGGTTACCGAGCGGGCATTTGGACTATGTATGCTCCCTAGTGGTCATTTGGACTATATAGATTAGCTAGCGGGCACTTAGACTTTGTAGGTTACCTAGCGGGCACTTAGACTATCTAGGTTACCTAGCTGGCACTTGAACTATCTTCGTTACCTAGCGGGTACTTGGAGTATGTAGGTTACCTACCGGGCTGTTGGACTATCTAGGTTACCTAGCGGGCACTGAGACTATCTAGGTTAACTAACGGGCACTTGGACTATGTAGGTTCCCTAGCGGGCCCATGGACTATTTAAGTTCCCTAGCGGGTACTTGGACTATGTGGATTCCCTAGCGGGCATTTGGACTATCTAGGTTACCTAACGGGCACTTGGACAATGTAGGTTCCCTAGCGGGCACTTGGATTATGTAGGTTGCCTATCGGGCACTTGTACTATGTAGGTAAACTAGCGGGCATTTGGACTATGTAGGTTCCCTATCGGGCATTTTGACTATGTAGGTTACCTAGCGGGCCCTTGGACAATCTAGGTTACCTAGGGGGAACCTGGACTATGTAGGTTAACTAGTGGGCACTTGGACTACCTAGGTTACCTTGCAGGCACTTGGACTATCTAGGTTACCTAGCGGGCACTTGGACTATGTACGTTCCCTAGCGGGCACTTGGACTATCTATGTTACCTAGCGGGCACTTGGACTATGTACGTTTCCTAGCGGGTACTTGGACTAGATAGGTTCCCTAGCGGGCACTAGGTCTGTCTAGCTTAACTAGCGGGCACTTGGACTATCTAGGTTAATTAGCGAGCACTTGGACTATCTAGGTTAACTAGCGGGCATTTGGACTATTAGGGCCCCTAGCAAGCATTTGGACTATATTGGTTACCTAGCGGTCATTTGGACTATGTAGGTTAACGAACGGGCACTTGGACTATGTAGGTAACCTAGTGGTCACTTGAACTGTCTAGGTTACCTCGCGGGCCCTTGGACGATGTAGGTTAACTAGCGGGCCCTTGGACTATGTAGGTTAACTAGCGGGCCCTTGGGCTATGTAGGTTACCTAGCGGGCACTTGGACGATCTAGGTTAACTTGCGGGTACTTGGACTATGTAGGTTAACTAGTGGGCCCTTGGACTATGTAGATTCCCTAGCGGGCACTTGGACTATGTATGATGCAGCGCGGGCACTTAGACTATGTAGGTTCCCTAGCAGGCACTTGGACTATGTAGGTTCTAGAGCGGGCACTTGGACTAACTAGATTCCCGAGCGGGCTCTTGTACTATGTACATTAACTAGCGGACACTTGGACGATCTAGGTTAACTAGTGGGTACTTGGACTATGTAGGTTAACTAGCGGGCCCTTGAAGTATGTAGATTAACTAGCGGAACTTGGACTATCTACATTAACTAGCGGGCCATTGGACTATGTAGATTCCCTAGCGGGCACTTGGACTATGTATGTTCCCTAGCGGGCACGTGGACTATGTATGTTCCCTATGGACACTTGAACTATGTAAGTTAACTACCGGGCACTTGGACTATGTAGGTTAACTAGCGGGCCCCTGGACTATCTAGGTTACCTAGCGGGCACTTGGACTATGTAGGTAAACTAGCGGACACTTGGACAGTCTAGGTTACCTAGCGGGCACTTGGACTTCTAGGTTAACGAACGGGCACTTGGACTATGTATGTTGCATAGCGGGCAATTTGACTATCTAGGTTAGGTAATGGGCACTTGGACTATCTAGGTTACCTAGTGGGAACTTGGACTATGTAGGTTACCTAGCGGGCACTTGGACTATCTAGGTTACTTAACGGGCACTTGAACTGTCTAGGTTTCTTAGCGAGCACTTGGACGATCTAGGGTAACTAGAAGGCACTTGGACTATCTAGGTTAACTAGCGTCCACTTGGACTATCTAGGTTAACTAGCGGGCACTTGGATGATCAATGTTAACTAGCGGGCACTTGGATTGTCCAAGTTACCTAACGGGCACTTGGACTAAGTACGTCCCCTGGTGGGCACTTGGAAACTCTAGGTTATCTAACGGGCACTAGGACTATCTAGGTTAACTAGCGGGGACTAGGACTATCAAACTTAACAAGTGAGCCCTTGGACAATGTAGGCTAACTAGCGGGCCCTTGGACTATCTAGGTTACCTAGCGGGCACTTGGACTATATAGGTTACCTAGCGGGAACTTGGACTATGTAGGTTACCTAGCAGGCACTTGGACTTCTAGGTTAACGAACGGGCACTTGGACTATGTAGGTTGCTTAGCGGGCACTTGGACTATCTAGGTTAGGTAAGGGGCACTTTGAGTATCTAGGTTACCTAGCGGGCACTTTGACTATCTAGGTTACATAGCGGGCACTTGGACTATGTAGGTTAACTAGCGAGCACTTGGACTATCTAGGTTAACTAGCGGACCTTGGACTACGTAGTTTAACTAGCATGCACTTGGACTATCTAGTTTAACTAGCGGGCACCTGGATGCTCAATGTTAACTAGCGCTCACTTGGACTATCTAGGTTAGCTAAAGGGCACTTGGACTAAGTACGTCCCCTAGTGGGCACTTGGACACTCTAGGTTAACTAACGGGCAGTAGGACTATCTAGGTTAACTAGCGGACACTTGGACTATCTAGGTTACCTAGCTGGCACTAAGACTATGAAGGTTCCCAGCGGGCACTAGGATTATCTAGGTTACCTAGCGGGCACTTGGACTATGTAGGTTAACTAGAGGGCATTTGGACTATGTAGGTTACCTAGCAGGCACTTGGACTATATAGGTTCCCTATCGGGAACTTGGAAAATGTAGGTTAACTAGGGGGCACTAGGACTATGTAGGTTACCTAGCGGGCCCATAGACTATCTAGGTTACCTAGCGGGCATTTGGACTATATAGGCTCCCTAGCGTTTATTTGGACTATAAAGATTATTTAGCGGGCACGTAGACTTTGTAGGTTACCTAGCGGGTACTTGGACTATCTAGGTTACCTAGCAGACACTTGAACTATCTACGTTACCTAGCGTGTACTTGGAGTATGTAGGTTACCTACCGGGCTGTTGGACAATCTAGGTTACCTAGCGGGCACTTGGACTATCTAGGTTAACTAACGGGCACTTGGACTATGTAGGTTCCCTAGCGGGCACTTGGACTATGTAGGTTAACTAGCGGGCATTTGGAACATGTTGGTTACCTAGCGGGCACTTGGACTATGTAGGTTCCCTATCGGGCACTTGGAGAATGTAGGTTAACTAGGGGGCACTAGGACAATGTAGGTTACTTAGCGGGCCCTTGGACTATCTAGGTTACCTAGGGGGAACCTGGACTATGTAGGTTAACTAGTGGGCACTTGGACTATCTAGGTTACCTAGAAGGCACTTGGATATTTACGTTCCCAAGCAGGCCCTTGGACTATCTATGTTACCTAGCGGGCACTTAGACTATGTACGTTACCAAGCGGGCACTTGGAATGTACGTTTCCTAGCGGGTACTTGGACTAGATAGGTTCCCTAGCGGGCACTTGGTCTATCTAGGTTACCTAGCGGGCACTTGGACTATGTAGGTTACCTAGCGGGCACTTGGACTATCTAGGTTACCTAACGGGCACTTGGACTATGCAGGATACCTAGTGGGCCCTTGGACTATATAGGTTAACGAACGGGCACTTGCACTATGTAGGTTACCTAGCAGGCACTTGCACTGTCTAGGTTACCTATCGGGCACTTGGACTATCTAGGTTAACGTACGGGCACTTAGAATATCTAGGTTAACTAGCGGGCCCTTGCACTATGTAGGTTATCTAGCGGGCACTTGGACTATCTAGGTAAACTAGCGGGTTCTGAACTATGTAGGTTAACTAGCGGGCACTTGGACAATGCAGGTTCCCTAGTTGGCACTTTGACTATGTAGGTTCCCTAGCGGGCACTTGGACTATATATGTTCCCTACGGGCACTTGGACTATCTAGGTTCCCTAACAGGCACTTGGAATATGTAGGTTCCCTATCGTGCACTTGGACTATGTAGGTTCCTCAGCGGGCACTTGGACTATGTAGGTTCCCTATCGGGCACTTGGACTATGTAGGTTCCTCAGCGGGCACTTGGACTATGTAGGTTAACTAGCGGGCACTTAAACAATCTAGGTTAAATAACAGGCCCTGGGCTATGTAGGTTAACTAGCGGGTACTTGGACTATGTAGGTTAAGTAGCAGGCACTTGAACTATCAGGTTAACTAGCGGTCACTTGGACTATGTAGGTAACCTAGCGGGAACTTGTACTGTCTAGGTTACCTAGTGGGCACTTGGACTATCTAGGATAACAAACGGGCACTTGGACTATGTACGTCACCTAGCGGGGCACTTGGACTATCTAGGTTGACAAGAGGGCACTTGGACTATGTATGTCCCCTAGCGGACACTTGGACTATCTAGGTTAAGTAGCGGACCATGGACTATGTAGGTTAACTAGTGGGCTCTTGGACTATCTAGATTAACTAGCGGGCACTTGGATGATGCAGGTTCCCTAGCGGGCACTTGGACTATCTAGGTTCCCTAACGGGCACTTGGACTATGTAGGTTCCCTAGCGGGCACTTAGACTATGTACGCCCCTTAGCGGGCACTTGGACAATGTAGGTTCCCTATCGCGCACTTGGACTATGTAGGTTAACTTGCGGGCCCTTGGACTATGTAGGTTAACTAGCGGGCACTTAGACTATCTAGGTTACCTAGCGGGCACTTGGACTATGTACGTCCTCTACTGGGCACTTGGACTATCTAGGATAACTAACGGGCACTTAGACTATCTAGGTTAACATACGGGCACTTGCACTATCTAGGTTACCTAGCGGACACTTGGACTATGTAGGTTACCTAGCGGGCACTTGGACTATCTAGGTTACCTAACGGGCACTTGGACTATGCAGGATACCTAGTGGGCCCTTGGACTATATAGGTTAACGAACGGGCACTTGGACTATGCAGGTTACCTAGCAGGCACTTGCACTGTCTAGGTTACCTATCGGGCACTTGGACTATCTAGGTTAACTTACGGGCACTTGGACTATCTAGGTTACCTAGCGGGCACTTAGACTATCTAGGTTACCTAGCGGGCACTTGGACTATGTACGTCCCCTAGTGGGCACTGGGACTATCTAGGATAACTAACGGGCACTAGGAATATCTAGGTTAACTAGCGGGCACTTGGTGTATCTAGGTTACATAGCGGGCACATGGACTATGTAGGTAACCTAGCGGGCACTGGACAGTCTAGGGTACCTAGCGGGCACTTGGACTGTCTAGGTTAGCTAACAGGAAATTGGAATATCTAGGTTACCTTGCGGGCCCTTGGACTATGTAGGTTAACTAGCGGGCACTTGGACTATCTAGGTTAACTTGCGGGTTCTTGGACTATGTAGGTTAACTAGCGGGCCCTTGGACTATGTAGGTTAACTAGCGGGCACTTGGACTATCTAGGTTAAGTACCGGACCTTGGACTATGTAGGTTAACAAGCGGGCCCTTGGATTATGTAGGTTAACTTGCGGGCACTTGGACGATCTAGGTTAACTAGCACGCACTTGGACTATCTAGGTTAACTGGCAGGCACTTTGACTATCTAGATTAACTACCGGGCAATTGGATGATGCAGGTTCCCTTGCGGGCACTTGGACTATCTAGGTTCCCTAACGGGCACTTGGACTATGTAGGTTCCTTAGCGGGCACTTGGACTATGTACGTCCCTTAGCGGGCACTTGGACTATGTAGGTTAACTAGCGTGCCCTTGGACTATGTAGGTTAACTAGACGGCGCTTAGACTATCTAGGTTACCTAGCGGGCAGTTGGATTATGTACGTTCCCTAGCGGGCACTTGGACTATCTAGGTTAACTAGCGGGCACTTGGACTATCTAGGTTAAGTAGCGGACCTTGGACTTTGTAGGTTAACAAGCGGGCCCTTGGACTATGTAGGTTAACTAGCGGGCACTTGGACGATCTAGGTTAACTAGCGGGCACTTGGACTATCTAGGTTAACTAAGGGCACTTGGACTATCTAGATTAACTACCGGGCACTTGGATGATGCAGGTTCCCTAGCGGGCACTTGGACTATCTAGGTTCCCTAACGGGCACTTTGACTATGTAGGTTCCCTAGCGGGCTCTGGGACTATATATGTTCCCTACGGGCACTTGAACTATCTAGGTTCCCTAACAGGCACTTGGAATATGTAGGTTCCCTATCGGGCACTTGGACTATGTAGGTTCCTCAGCGGGCACTTGGATTATGTAGGTTCCCTATCGGGCACTTGGACTATGTAGGTTAACTAGCGGGCACTTGGACGATCAAGGTTAACTAGCGGGAACTTGGACTATCTAGGTTAACTATCGGGCACTTGGACGATCTAGGTTAACTAGCGGGCACTGGTACAATGCAGGTTCCCTAGCGGGCACTTTGACTATGTAGGTTCCCTAGCGGGCACTTGGACTATCTAGGTTCCCTAACGGGCACTTGGAATATGTAGGTTCCCTATCGGGCACTTGGACTATGTAGGTTCCTCAGCGGGCACTTGGACTATGTAGTTTAACTAGCGGGCACTTGGACTATCTAGGTTAACTAGCAGGCCCTGGGCTATGTAGGTTAACTAGCGGGCACTTGGACTATGTAGGTTAACTAGCAGGCACTTGAACTATCAGGTTAACCAGCGGTCACTTGGACTATGTAGGTAACCTAGCGGGAACTTGGACTGTCTAGGTTACCTAGTGGGCACTTGGACTATCTAGGATAACAAACGGGCACTTGGACTATGTACGACCCCTAGCGGGCACTTGGACGATCTAGGTTAACTAGAGGGCACTTGGACTATGTACGTCCCCTAGCGGGCACTTGGACTATCTAGGTTAACTAGAGGGCACTTGGAATATCTAGGTTAACTAGAGGGCACTTAGACGATCTAGGTTAACTAGCGTGCACTTGGACTATCTAGGTTAACTAGTGGGCACTTGGACTATCTAGATTAACTAGCGGTCATTTGGATGATGCAGGTTCCCTAGAGGGCACTTGGACTATGTAGGTTCCCTAACGGGCACTTGGACTATGTAGGTTCCCTAGCGGGCACTTAGACTATGTACGTCCCTTAGCGGGCACTTGGACTATGTAGGTTAACTTGCGGGCCCTTGGACTATGTAGGTTAACTAGCGGGCACTTAGACTATCTAGGTTACCTAGCGGGCACTTGGACTATGTACATACCCTAGCGGGCACTTGGACTATCTAGGTTACCTAGCGGGCCCTTGGACTATGTACGTCCCCTAGTGGGCATGGGACTATCTAGGATAACTAACGGGTACTAGGACTATCTAGGTTAACTAGCGGACACTTGGTGTATCTAGGTTACCTAGCGGGCACTTGGACTATGTAGGTAACCTAGCGGGCACTGGACAGTCTAGGGTACCTAGCGGGCACCTGGACTGTCTAGGTTAGCTAACAGGAAATTGGAATATCTAGGTTACCTTGCGGGCCCTTGGACTATGTAGGTTAACTAGCGGGCAATTGGACTATCTAGGTTAACTTGCGGGTACTTGGACTATGTAGGTTAACTAGCGGGCCCTTGGACTATGTAGGTTAACTAGCGGGCACTTGGACGATCAAGGTTAACTAGCGGGCACGTGGACTACCTAGGTTAACTAGCGGGCACTTGGACTATCTAGGTTAACTAGCGGGCACTTGGACTATCTAGGTTAGCTAACGGGCACTTGGATTATCAAGGTTACCTAGCGGGCACTTGGACTATGTACGTCCCCTAGCGGGCACTTGGACTATCTAGGTTAACTAGCGGGCACTTTGACTATCTAGGTTAAGTAGCGGACCTTGGACTATGTAGGTTAACAAGCGGGCCCTTGCACTATGTAGGTTAACTAGCGGGAACTTGGACGATCTAGGTTAACTACCGGGCACTTGGACTATATAGGTTAACTAGCGGGCACGTGGACTATGTAGGTTAACTAGTGTGCACTTAAACGATCTATGTTATCTACCGGGCACTTGGACTATCTAGGTTAACTAGCGGGCACATGGACTATCTAGATTAACTACCGGGCACTTGGATGATGGAGGTTCCCTAGTGGGCACTTGGACTATCTAGGTTCCCTAACGGGCACTTGGACTATGTAGGTGCTTTAGCGGGCACTTAGCCTATTTACGTCCCTTAGCGGGCACGTGGACTATGTAGGTTAACTAGCGTGCCCTTGGACTATGTAGGTTAACTAGCCAGCACTTTGACTATCTAGGTAACCTAGCGGGCACTTGGACTATGTACATACCCTAGTGGGCACTTGGACTATCTAGGTTACCTAGCGGGCACTTGTACTATGTACGTCCCCTAGTGGGCACTAGGACTATCTAGGATAACTAACGGGCACTAGGAATATCTAGGTTACCTAGCGGGAACTTGGACTATTTACGTTCCCTAGTGGGCACTTGGACTATCTAGGATAATTAACGGGCACTCGGACTATCTAGGTTAACTAGCGGGCACTTGGTCTATCTAGGTCAACTAGCGGGCCCTTGGACTATGTAGGTTTAATAGCGGACACTTGGACGATCTAGGTTAACTAGCGGGCCCTTGCACTATGTCAGTTAACTATCGGGTACTTGGACAATCTAGGTTAACTAGCAGGCACTTGGACGATATAGGTTAACTAGCGGGCACTTGGATTAGCTAGGTTACCTAGTGGGCCCTTGAACTATGTAGGTTAACTAGTTGACCCTTGAACTATCTAGGTTAGCTAACGGGCACATGGACTATATAGGTTACTTAGCGGGCACTTGGACTATGTGGGTGACCTAGTGGGCATTTGGACTATGTAGATTACCTAGCAGGCACTTGGACTTTGTAGGTTACCTACCGGGTACTTGGACTATCTAGGTTACCTAGCGGGCACTTGCACTATCTAGGTTTTCGTACGGGCACTTGGACTATGTAGGTTACCTAGCGGGCACTTGGACTATGTAGGTTACCTAATGGGCACTTGGACTATCTAGTTTACCTAGCGTGCGCTGGGACTATGTAGGTTACCTAGCGGTCACTTGGACAGTCTAGGTTAACTAGCGGGCACTTGGACTATCTAGGTTAACGAATGGGCACTTGGACTATGTAGGTTACCTAGCAGGCACTTGGAGTATCTAAGTTAGCGAACAGGAACTTGGAATATCTAGGTTACCTAGCGGGCACTTGGACTATATAGGTTACCTAGCGGGCACTTGGACTATCTATGTTACCTAACAGGAACTTGGACTATGTAGGTTAACTCGCGGACACTTGGACGATCTAGGTTAACGAACGGGCACTTGGACTATGTAGGTTAACTAGCGGGCACTTAGACTATCTAGGTTACCTAGCAGGCACTTGGACTATGTACATACCCTAGCGGGCACTTGGACTATCTAGGTTACCTAGCGGGCACTTGAACTGTGTACGTCCCCTAGTGGGCACTTGGACTATCTAGGATAACTAACGTGCACTAGGACTATCCAGGTTAACTAGCGGGCACATGGACTATCTAGGTTACCTAGCGGGCACTTGGACTATGTAGGTAACCTAGCGGGCACTAGACAATCTAGGTTACCTAGCGGGCACTTGGACTATCTAGGTTAGCTAACAGGAAATTGGATTATCTAGGTTACCTTGCTTGCCCTTGGACTATGTAGGTTAACTAGCGGGGAATTGGACGATCAAGGTTAACTAGCGGGCACATGGACGATCTAGGTTAACTAGAGGGCACTTGGACGATCTAGGTTAACTAGCCGGCACTTAGACTATCAAGATTAACTAGCGAGCCCTTGGACTATGTAGGTTAACTAGCGGGCCCTTGGACTTGTAGCTTACCTAGCGGGCACTTGGACTATGTAGGTTACCGAGCGGGCACTTGGACTATCTAGGTTAGCGAACGATGACTTGGACTATCTAGGTTACCTAGCGGGCACTTGAACTATGTAGGTTACCTAGAGGGCACTTGGACTACCTAGTTTGGCGAACGGGGACTTGGAGTTTGTATGTTACCTAGCAGGCACTTGGACTGTCTAGGTTACCTAGCGGTCACTTGGACTATCTAGGTTAACGAACGGGCACTTGGACTATGTAGGTTACCTAGCAGGCACTTGGACTATGTATGTTAGCTAACAGGCACTTGGACTATGTATGTTAGCTAATGGGCACTTGGACTATGTAGGTTACCTAGCGGGCACTTGGACTATGTAGGTTACGTAGCGGGCACTTGGACTATGTAGGTGAACTAGAGGACATTAGGATGGTCTAGATTAACAAGTGGGCCCTTGGACTATGTAGGTTAACTAGCGGGCACTTGGACAATCTAGGTTAACTAACGGGCACTTGTACGATCTAGGTTAACTAGCCGGCACTTGGACTATCAAGGTTAACTAGCGGGCACTTGGACTATATATGTTACCTACGGGCACTTGGGCTATGTACGTTCCCTAGTGGGCACTTTGGCTATCTACGTTACCTAGCGGGCACTTGGACTATGAATGTTAACGAACGGGCACTTAGACTATGTAGGTTACCTAGCGGGCACTTGGACTATGTAGGTTAACTAGCAGGCCCTTGGTCTATGTAGATTAACTAGCAGGCCTTTGGACTATGTAAGTTAACTAGAGGGCACTTTGATGATCCTGGTTAACTAGCGGACACTTGGACTATCTAGGTTAACTAGTGGGCACTTGGACTATCTAGGTTAACTAGAGGGCTCTTGGACTATGTAGGTTCCCTAGCGGGGATTTGGACAAATAGGTTACCTAGCGGGAACTTGGACTATGTAGGTTACCTAGGGGGCACTGGACTATCTAGGTTAACTAGCGGGCACTTGGATTATCTAGGTTAACTAACGGGCACTTGGACTATGTATGTTCCAGAGCGGGCAATTGGACTATGTAGGTTCCCTAGCGGGCACTTGGACTATCTAGGTTCCCTAAAGGGCACTTGGACTATCTAGGTTACCTAGCGGGCACTTGGACTATGTAGGTTAACTTGCGGAAAATTGGACGATCTAGGTTAACTAGCGGACACTTGCACTATGTAGGTTACCTAGCGGGCACTTGTACTATCTAGGTTAACTAGCGGGCACTTTGACTATGTAGGTTAACTAGCGGACACTTGCACTATGTAGGTTTCCTAGCGGGCACTTGGACTATGTAGGTTAACTAGCAGGCCCTTGGACTATCTAGGTTACCTAGCAGGCACTTGGACTATGTAGGTTAACTAGCGGGCACTTGCACTCTCTAGGTTACCTAGCGGGCACTTGGACTATGTAGGTTAACTAGCGGGCCTTGGACTATGTAGGTTACCTAGCGGGCACTTGGACTATATATGTTCCCTAGTGGGCACTTGGACTATCTAGGTTAACGAACGGGCACTTGGACTATGTAGGTTAACTAGCGGACACTTCGACTATCTAGGTTAGCTAACGGGCAATTGGACTATCTAGGTTAACTAACGGGCACTTGGACTATGTACGTTCCCTGGCGGGCACTTGGGCTATCTAAGTTACCTAGCGGGCACTTGGACAATGTAGGTTAACGAACGGGCACTTGGACTATGTAGTTTACCCAGCAGGCACTTGGACTATGTAGGTTAACTAGCGGGCACTTGGACTATATAGGTTACCTACGGGCACTTGGACTATGTACGTTCCTTAGCGGGCACTTGGGCTATCTACGTTACCTAGCGGGCACTTGGACTATGAAGGTTAACGAACGGGCACTTAGACTATGTAGGTAACCTAGTGGTCACTTGGACTGTCTAGGTTACCTAGAGGGAACTTGGACTATGTAGGTTAACTAGCGGGCACTTGGACTATCTAGGTTAACTAGCGGGCCATTGGTCTATGTAGGTTAACTAGCAGGCCTTTGGACTATGTAAGTTAACTAGAGGGCACTTTGATGATCCTGGTTATCTAGCGGGCACTTGGACTATCTAGGTTAACTAGCGGGCACTTGGACTATGTAGGTTCCCAGCGGGGATTTGGACTATATAGGTTACCTAGCGGGCACTTGGACTATGTAGGTTACCTAGGGGGCACAGGACTATCTAGGTTAACTAGCGGGCACTTGGATTATCTAGGTTAACTAACGGGCAATTGGACTATGTATGTTCCAGAGCGGGCAATTGGACTATGTAGGTTCCCTAGCGGGCACTTGGACTATCTAGGTTCCCTAAAGGGCACTTGGACTATCTAGGTTACCTAGCGGGCACTTGGACTATGTAGGTTAACTAGCGGAAAATTGGACGATCTAGGTTAACTAGCGGACACTTGCACTATGTAGGTTACCTAGCGGGCACTTGGACTATCTAGGTTAACTAGCGGGCACTTGGACTATGTAGGTTAACTAGCGGGCACTTGGACTATATATGTTACCTACGGGCACTTGGGCTATGTACGTTCCCTAGCGGGCACTTTGGCTATCTACGTTACCTAGCGGGCACTTGGACTATGAAGGTTAACGAACGGGCACTTAGACTATGTAGGTTACCTAGCGGGCACTTGGACTATGTACGTTCCCTAGTGGGCACTTGGACTATCTAGGTTAACTAACGGGCTGTTGTACTATCTAGGTTACCTAGCGGGCACTTAGACTATGTAGGTTAACTAGTGGACACTTGGACGATCTAGGTTAACTAGATCGGGTACTCGGACTATCTAGGTTAACTAGCGGGCCCTTGGACTATGTAGATTCCCTAGCGGGCACTTGGACTACGTAGGTTCCCTAGCGAGCACTTGGACTATGTGGGTACCCTAGCGGGCATTTGGACTATCTAGGTTAACTAGTGGGCCCTTGGACTATGTAGGTTAACTAGCGGGCACTTGGACGATCTAGGTTAACTAGCGGGTACTTGGACAAACTAGGTTAACTAGCGGGCACTTGGACTATCAAAGTTAACTAGCGAGCACTTGGACTATATAGGTTACCTAGCGGGCATTTGGACTATCTAGGTTACCTAGGGGGCATTTGGACTATATAGGTTACCTAGCGGGCACTTGGACTATGTAGGTTAACTAGAGGACACTTGGACGATCTAGGTTAACTAGTGGGTCCTTGGACTATATAGGTTAACGAACGGGCACTTGGACTATGTAGGTTACCTAGCAGGCACTTGAACTGTCTAGGTTACCTAGTGAGCACTTGGAATATCTAGGTTAACGTACGGGCACTTGGACTATCTAGGTTACCTTGCGGGCACATGGACTATGTAGGTTACCTAGCGGGCACTTGGACTATGTAGGTTAACTAGAGGACACTTGGACGATCTAGGTTAACTAGTGGGCCCTTGGACTATATAGGTTAACGAACGGCCACTTGGACTATGTAGGTTACCTAGCAGGCACTTGGACTCTCTAGGTTACCTAGCGGGCACTTGGACTATGTAGGTTAACTAGCGGGCACTTGGACTATGTAGGTTACCTTGCGGGCACATGGATGATCTAGGTTAACGAACGTGCACTTGGACTATGTAGGTAACCTAGAGGTTATTTGGACAGTCTAGGTTACCTAGCGGGCACTTGGACTATCTAGGTTAAGGAATGGGCACTTGGACTATGTAGGTTACCTAGCAGGCACTTGGACTATCTAGGTTAGCTAACAGGAACTTGGAATATCTAGGTTACCTAGCGGGCACTTGGATTATGTAGGTTACCTTGCGGGCACTTGGACTCTAAAGGTTACCTTGCGGGCCCTTGGACTATGTAGGATACCTAGCGGGCACTTGGACTATCTATGCTATTAACGGGCCCTTGGACTATGTAGGTAACCTAGCGGGCACTTGGAGAGTCTAGGTTACCTAGCGGGCACTTGGACTTCTAGGTTAACAAACGGGCACTTGGACTATGTAGGTTAGGTAACAGGCACTTGGACTAACTATGCTATTAACGGGCACTTGGACTATGTAGGTAACCTAGCGGGCACTTGGACAGTCTAGGTTACCTAGCGGGCACTTGGACTTCTAGGTTAACGAACGGGCACTAGGGCTATCTAGGTTAGGTAACGGGCACTTGGACTATCTAGGTTAACTAGCGGGAACTTGGACAATGTAGGTTACCTAGGGGGAACTTGGACTATCTAGGTTACCTAACGGGCACTTGGACTATCTCGGTTACATAGCGGGCACTTGGAGTATGTAGGTTACCTAGCGGGCCTTTGGACTATGTAGGTTACCTTGCGGGCACTTGGACTATCTAGGTAAACTAGCGGGTTCTTGACTATGTAGATTAACTAGCGGGCATTTGGACAATGCAGGTTGCCTTGCGGGCACTTTGACTATGTAGGTTCCCTAGCGGGCACTTGGATTATATATATTCCCTACGGGCACTTGGACTTTCTAGGTTACCTAACGGGCACTTGGACTATGTAGGTTCCCTAGCGGGCCCTTGGACTATGTAAGTTCCCTAGCGGGCACTTGGACTATGTGGGTTTCCTGGCGGGCATTTGGACTATCTAGGTTACCTACCGGGCACTAGGACTCTATCGGTTCCCTAGCGGGCACTTGGATTATGTAGGTTCCCTATCAGCCACTGGGACAATGTAGGTTAACTAGAGGGCATTTGGACTATGTAGGTAACCTTGCGGGCACTTGGACTATGTAGGTTCCCTATCGGGCACTTGGAGAATGTAGGTTAACTAGGGGGCACTAGGACTATGTAGGTTACCTAGCGGGCCCTTGGAATATCTAGGTTACCTAGCGGGAATTTGGACTATGTAGGCTCCCTAGCGGTCATTTGGACTATATAGATTACCTATTGGGCACTTAGAATTTGTAGGTTAACTAGCGGGCACTTGGACTATCTAGGTTACCTCGCGGGCACTTGGACTATCTAGGTTAACTAACGGTCACTTGGACTATGTAGGTTCCCTAGCGGGCCCTTGGACTATGTAAGTTCCCTAGCGGGCACTTGGACTATGTGAGTTCACTAGCGGGCATTTAGATTATCTAGGTTACCTAACGGGCACTTGGACTATGTAGGTTCCCTAGCGGGCACATTGATTATGTAGGTTCCCTATCGGGCACTTGGACTATGTAGGTTAACTAGCGGGCACTTGGACTATATAGGTTCCCTATCGGGCACTTGGAGAATGTAGGTTAACTAGGGGGCACTAGGAAAATGTAGGTTACCTATAGGGCCCTTGGACTATCTAGGTTACCTAGGGGGAACCTGGACTATGTAGGTTAACTAGCGGGCATTTGGACTATCTAGGTTACCTAACGGGCACTTGGACTATGTAGGTTCCCTAGCGGGCACTTGGATTATGTTGGTTCCCTATCGGGCACTTGGACTATGTAGGTTAACTAGTGGGCACTTGGACTATCTAGGTTACCTAGCGGGCACTTGGACTATGTACGTTACCTAGGGGGCACTTGGACTATGTACGTTTCCTAGCGGGTACTTGGAAAATCTATGTTAAAGAGCGGGCACTTGGACTATGTAGGTTCCCTATGGGGCACTTGGACTAGATAGGTTCCCTAGCGGGCACTTGGTCTATCTAGGTTAACTAGCGGGCACCTGGACTATTAGGTTAACTAGCTGGTTCTTGGACTATGTAGGTTAACTAGCAGGCACTTGGACAATCTAGGTTATGTAGCGGACCTTGGACTATGTAAGTTAACTAGTGGGCACTTGTACTATCTAGGTTAATTAGCGGGCACTTGTACAATGCAGGTTCCCTAGCGGGCACTTTGACTATGTAGGTTCCCAAGTGGGCACTTGGACTATATAGGTTCCCTACGGGCACTTGGACTATCTAGGTTCCCTAACGGGCAAATGGAATATGTAGGTTCCCTATCGGGCACTTGGACTATGTAGGTCCGTCAGCGGGCAATTGGACTTTGTAGGTTCCCTATCAGGCATTGGACTATGTAGGTTAACAAGCGGGATCTTGGACTATCTAGGTTACCTAGCGGGCACTTGGACTATGTAGGTTAACCAGCGGACACTTGGACAATCTAGGTTACCTAGCGGGCACTTGAACTATGTACATACACTAGCGGGCACTTGGACTATCTAGGTTCCCTAGCGGGCACTTGGACTATGTACGTCCCTTAGCGGGCACTTGGACTATGTAGGTTCCCTATCGGGCACTTGGACTATGTAGGTTAACTAGCGGGTCCTTGGACTATGTACGTTCCCTAGTGGGAAATTGGACTATCTAGGTTAACTAACGGGCTGTTGTACTATCTAACTTACCTAGCGGGCACTTAGACTATGTAGGTTACCTAGCGGGCACTTGGACTATGTAGGTTACCTAACGGGCACTTGGACTATCTAGGTTACCTAACAGGCACTTGGACTATCTAGGTTACCTAGCGGGCACTTGGACTCTAAAGGTTACCTAGCGGGCACTTGGACTATATAGGTTCCCTACGGGCACTTGGACTATCTAGGTTCCCTAACGGGCACTTGGAATATCTAGGTTCCCTATCGGGCACTTGGACTATGTAGGTTCCTCAGCGGGCACTTGGACTATGTAGGTTAACTAGCGGGCACTTGGACTATCTAGGTTAACTAGAGGCCTCTTGGAATATCTAGGTTAACTAGAGGCCACTTGGAATATCTAGGTTAACTAGAGGGCACTTGAACTATGTAGGTTAACTAGCGGGCACTTGGACTATCTAGGTTAAGTAGCGGACCTTGGACTATGTAGGTTCCCTATCGGGCACTTGGACTATCTAGATTAACTAGCGGGCACTTGGATGATGCAGGTTCCCTAGCGGGCACTTGGACTATGTAGGTTCCCTAACGGGCACTTGGACTATGTAGGTTCCCTATTGCGCACTTGGACTATGTAGGTTAACTAGCGAGCACTTAGACTATCTAGGTTACCTAGCGTGCACTTGGACTATGTACGTCCCCTAGTGGGCACTTGGACTATCTAGGATAACTAACGGGCACTTGGACTATGTAGGTTACCTAGCGGGCACTTGGACTATCTAGGTTACCTAACGGGCACTAGGATTATGCAGGATACCTAGTGGGCCCTTGGACTATATAGGTTAACGAACGGGCACTTGGACTATGTAGGTTACCTAGCAGGCACTTGGACTGTCTAGGTTACCTAGCGGGCACTAGGACTATCTAGGTTAACGTACAGGCACTTGGACTATCTAGGTTACCTAGCGGGCACTTGGACTATCTAGGTTACCTAACGGGCACTTGGACTATGCAGGATACCTAGTGGGAACTTGGACTGTCTAGGTTACCTAGCGGGCATTTGGACTATGTAGGTTAACTAGCGGGCACTTGGACTATCTAGGTTACCTAACGGGCACTTGGACTATCTAGGTTACCTAGCGGGCACTTGGTCTATCTAGGTTAACTAGCGGGCACCTGGACTATCTAGGTTAACTAGCTGGTTCTTGGACTATGTAGGTTATCTAGCAGGCACTTGGACTATCTAGGTTAACTAGCGGACCTTGGACTATGTAAGTTAACTAGTGGGCACTTGGACTATCTAGGTTAACTAGCGGGCACTTGCACAATGCAGGTTCCCTAGCGGGCACTTTGACTAAGTAGGTTCCCTAGCGGGCCCTTGGACTATATAGGTTCCCTATGGGCACTTGGATTATGTAGGTTCCCTAACGGGCACTTGGAATATGTAGGTTCCCTATCGGGCACTTGGACTATTTAGGTCCGTCAGCGGGCACTTGGACTATGTAGGTTCCCTATCAGGCATTGGACTATGTAGGTTAACTAGCGGGATCTTGGACTATCTAGGTTACCTAGGGGGCACTTGGACTATGTACATCCCCTAGCGGGCACTTGGACAATCTAGGTTAACTAGAGGGCCCTTGGACTATGTAGGTTATCTAGCGGGCACTTGGATTATCTAGGTCATCTAGCGGGCACTTGGATGATCTAGGTTAACTAGCGGGCACTTGGACTATCTAGGTTAACTAGCGGGCACTTGGACTATCTAGATAAACTAGCGGGCACTTGGACGATGCAGGTTCCCTAGGGGGCACTTGGACTACCAAGTTCCCTAACGGGCACTTGGACTATGTAGGTTCCCTAGCGGGCACTTGGACTATGTACGTCCCTTAGCGGGCACTTGGTCTATCTAGGTTCCCTAACGGGCACTTGGACTATGTAGGTTTCACAGCGGCACTTGGATTATGTAGGTTCCCTCTTGGGCATTGGACTATGTAGGTTAACTAGCGGGACCTTGGACTATCTAGGTTACCTTGCGGGCACGTGGAGTATGTAGGTTAACTAGCGGACACTTGGACAATCTAGGTTACCTAGCGGGTACTTGAACTATGTACATACCCTAGCGGGCACTAGGACTATCTAAGTTACCTAGCGGGCACTTGGACTATGTACGTCCCCTAGCGGGCATTTGGACTATCTAGGTTAACTAGAGGGCCCTTGGTCTATGTAGGTTAACTAGCGGGCAATTAGACGATCTAGGTTAACTAGCGGGCACTTGGACGATGCAAGTTCCCAAGCGGGCATTTGGACGACGAAGTTCCCTAACGGGCACTTGGACTATGTAGGTTCCCTAGCGGGCACTTGGACTATGTTCGTCCCTTAGCGGGCACTTGGACTATGTAGGTTCCCTATCGGGCACTTGGACTATGTAGGTTCCCTAGCGGGCACTTGGACTATGTACGTCCCTTAGCGGGCACTTGGTCTATCTAGGTTCCCTAACGGGCACTTGGACTATGTAGGTTTCACAGCGGCACTTAGATTATGTAGGTTCCCTATCGGGCATTGGACTATGTAGGTTAACTAGCGGGATCTTGGACTATCTAGGTTACCTAGGGGGCCCTTGGACTATGTAGGTTAACTAGCGGACACTTGGACAATCTTGGTTACCTAGCGGGCACTTGAACTATGTACATACCCTAGCGGGCATTTGGAATATCTAGGTTACCTAGCGGGCACTTGGACTATGTACATCCCCTAGCGGGCACTTGGACAATCTAGATAAACTAGCGGGCACTTGGACGATGCAGGTTCCCTAGGGGGCACTTGGACTACCAAGTTCCCTAACGGGCACTTGGACTATGTAGGTTCCCTAGCGGGCACATGGACTATGTACGTCCCTTAGCGGGCACTTGGTCTATCTAGGTTCCCTAACGGGCACTTGGACTATGTAGGTTTCACAGCGGCACTTGGATTATGTAGGTTCCCTATCGGGTATTGGACTATGTAGGTTAACTAGCGGGACCTTGGACTATGTAGGTTACCTAGCGGGCACTTGGAGTATGTAGGTTAACTAGCGGACACTTGGACAATCTAGGTTACCTAGCGGGTACTTGAACTATGTACATACCCTAGCGGGCACTTGGACTATCTAAGTTACCTAGCGGACACTTGGACTATGTACGTCCCCTAGCGGTCATTTGGACTACCTAGGTTAACTAGAGGGCCCTTGGTCTATGTAGGTTAACTAGCGGGCAATTGGACGATCTAGGTTAACTAGCGGGCACTTGGACGATGCAGGTTCCCAAGCGGGCACTTGGACGACTAAGTTCCCTAACGGGCACTTGGACTATGTAGGTTCCCTAGCGGGCACTTGGACTATGTTCGTCCCTTAGCGGGCACTTGGACTATGTAGGTTCCCTATCGGGCACTTGGACTATGTAGGTTACCAAGCGGGCACTTGGACTCTGTACATACCCTAGCAGGCACTTGGACTATCTAGGTTACCTATTGGGTACTTGGACTATGTACGTTCCCTAGTGGGCACTTGGACTATCTAGGTTAACTAACGGGCTGTTGTACTATCTAGGTTACCTAGCGGGCACTTGGACTATGTAGGTTAACTAGTGGACACTTGGACGATCTAGGTTAACTAGCGTGCACTTGGACTATGTAGGTTAACTAGCAGACACTTGCACTATGTAGGTTACCTAGAGGGCACTTGGACTATGTAGGTTACCTAGCGGGCCCTTGGACTACCTAGGTTACCTAACGGGCACTTGGACAATGCAGGATACCTAGTGGGCACTTGGACTGTCTAGGTTACCCAGTGGGCACTTGGAAGATCCAGGTTAACTAGCGGACACTTGGACGATGCAGGTTCCCAAGCGGGCACTTGGACGACTAAGTTCCCTAAAGGGCACTTGGTCTATGTAGGTTCCCTAGCGGGCACTTGGACTATGTTCGTCCCTTAGCGGGCACTTGGACTATGTAGGTTCCCTATCGGGCACTTGGACTATGTGGGTTAACTAGCGGGCCCTTGGACTATGTAGATTACCTTGCGGGCACATGGATGATCTAGGTTAACGAACGTGCACTTGGACTATGGAGGTAACCTAGAGGTTATTTGGACAGTCTAGGTTACCTAGCGGGCACTTGGACTATCTAGGTTAAGGAATGGGCACTTGGACTATGTAGGTTACCTAGCAGGCACTTGGACTATCTAGGTTAGCTAACAGGAAATTGGAATATCTAGGTTACCTAGCGGGCACTTGGATTATGTAGGTTACCTTGCGGGCACTTGGACTCTAAAGGTTACCTTGCGGGCCCTTGGACTATGTAGGATACCTAGCGGGCACTTGGACTATCTATGCTATTAACGGGCCCTTGGACTATGTAGGTAACCTAGCGGGCACTTGGAGAGTCTAGTGTACCTAGCGGGCACTTGGACTTCTAGGTTAACAAACGGGCACTTGGACTATGTAGGTTAGGTAACAGGCACTTGGACTAACTATGCTATTAACGGGCACTTGGACTATGTAGGTAACCTAGCGGGCACTTGGACAGTCTAGGTTACCTAGCGGGCACTTGGACTTCTAGGTTAACGAACGGGCACTAGGGCTATCTAGGTTAGGTTACGGGCACTTGGACTATCTAGGTTAACTAGTGTGAACTTGGACAATGTAGGTTACCTAGGGGGAACTTGGACTATCTAGGTTACCTAACGGGCACTTGGACTATCTCGGTTACATAGCGGGCACTTGGAGTATGTAGGTTACCTAGCGGGCCTTTGGACTATGTAGGTTACCTTGCGGGCACTTGGACTATCTAGGTAAACTAGCGGGTTCTTGACTATGTAGATTAACTAGCGGGCATTTGGACAATGCAGGTTGCCTTGCGGGCACTTTGACTATGTAGGTTCCCTAGCGGGCACTTGGATTATATATATTCCCTACGGGCACTTGGACTTTCTAGGTTACCTAACGGGCACTTGGACTATGTAGGTTCCCTAGCGGGCCGTTGGAGTATGTATGTTCCCTAGCGGGCACTTGGACTATGTGGGTTTCCTGGCGGGCATTTGGACTATCTAGGTTACCTACCGGGCACTAGGACTCTATCGGTTCGCTAGCGGGCACTTGGATTATGTAGGTTCCCTATCAGCCACTGGGACTATGTAGGTTAACTAGAGGGCATTTGGACTATGTAGGTAACCTTGCGGGCACTTGGACTATGTAGGTTCCCTATCGGGCACTTGGAGAATGTAGGTTAACTAGGGGGCACTAGGACTATGTAGGTTAACTAGCGGGCCCTTGGAATATCTAGGTTACCTAGCGGGCCTTTGAACTATTTAGGTTACTTTGCGGGCACTTGGACTATCTAGGTAAACTAGCGGGTTCTTGACTATGTAGATTAACTAGCGGGCATTTGGACAATGCAGGTTGCCTTGCGGGCACTTTGACTATGTAGGTTCCCTAGCGGGCACTTGGATTATATATATTCCCTACGGGCACTTGGACTTTCTAGGTTACCTAACGGGCACTTGGACTATGTAGGTTCCCTAGCGGGCCCTTGGACTATGTAAGTTCCCTAGCGGGCACTTGGACTATGTGGGTTTCCTGGCGGGCATTTGGACTATCTAGGTTACCTACCGGGCACTAGGACTCTATCGGTTCCCTAGCGGGCACTAGGATTATGTAGGTTCCCTATCAGCCACTGGGAATATGTAGGTTAACTAGAGGGCATTTGGACTATGTAGGTAACCTTGCGGGCACTTGGACTATGTAGGTTCCCTATCGGGCACTTGGAGAATGTAGGTTAACTAGGGGGCACTAGGACTATGTAGGTTACCTAGCGGGCCCTTGGAATATCTAGGTTACCTAGCGGGCATTTTGACTATGTAGGCTCCCTAGCGGTCAATTGGACTATATAGATTACCTATTGCGCACTTAGAATTTGTAGGTTAACTAGCGGGAACTTGGACTATCTAGGTTACCTAGCGGGCACTTGGACTATCTAGGTTAACAAACGGTCACTTGGACTATGTAGGTTCCCTAGCGGGCCCTTGGACTATGTAAGTTCCCTAGCGGGCCCTTGGACTATGTGGGTTCACTAGCGGGCACTTAGACTATCTAGGTTACCTAGCGTGCACTTGGACTATGTACGTCCCCTAGTGGGCACTTGGACTATCTAGGATAACTAACGGGCACTTGGACTATCTAGGTTAACGTACGGGCACTTGGACTATCTAGGTTACCTAGCGGGCACTTGGACTATGTAGGTTACCTAGCGGGCACTTGGACTATCTAGATTACCTAACGGGCACTAGGATTATGCAGGATACCTAGTGGGCCCTTGGACTATATAGGTTAACGAACGGGCACTTGGACTATGTAGGTTACCTAGCAGGCACTTGGACTGTCTAGGTTACCTAGCGGGCACTAGGACTATCTAGGTTAACGTACAGGCACTTGGACTATCTAGGTTACCTAGCGGGCACTTGGACTATCTAGGTTACCTAACGGGCACTTGGACTATGCAGGATACCTAGTGGGAACTTGGACTGTCTAGGTTACCTAGCGGGCATTTGGACTATGTAGGTTAACTAGCGGGCACTTGGACTATCTAGGTTACCTAACGGGCACTTGGACTATCTAGGTTACCTAGCGGGCACTTGGTCTATCTAGGTTAACTAGCGGGCACTGGACTATCTAGGTTATCCTGCTGGTTCTTGGACTATGTAGGTTATCTAGCAGGCACTTGGACTATCTAGGTTAACTAGCGGACCTTGGACTATGTAAGTTAACTAGTGGGCACTTGGACTATCTAGGTTAACTAGCGGGCACTTGCACAATGCAGGTTCCCTAGCGGGCACTTTGACTATGTAGGTTCCCTAGCGGGGACTTGGACTATATAGGTTCCCTATAGGCACTTGGATTATGTAGGTTCCCTAACGGGCACTTGGAATATGTAGGTTCCCTATCGGGCACTTGGACTATGTAGGTTCGTCAGCGGGCACTTGGCCTATGTAGGTTCCCTATCAGGCATTGGACTATGTAGGTTAACTAGCGGGATCTTGGACTATCTAGGTAACCTAGGGGGCACTTGGACTATGTAGGTTAACTAGCGGACACTTGGACAATCTGGGTTACCTAGCGGGCACTTGAACTATGTACATACCCTAGCGGGCATTTGGAATATCTAGGTTACCTAGCGGGCACTTGGACTATGTACATCCCCTAGCGGGCACTTGGACTATCTAGGTTAACTAGAGGGCCCTTGGACTATGTAGGTTAACTAGCGGGCACTTGGATTATCTAGGTCAACTAGCGGGCACTTGGATGATCTGGGTTAACTAGCGGGCACTTGGACTATCTAGGTTAACTAGCGGGCACTTGGACTATCTAGATAAACTAGCGGGCACTTGGACGATGCAGGTTCCCTAGGGGGCACTTGGACTACCAAGTTCCCTAACGGGCACTTGGACTATGTAGGTTCCCTAGCGGGCACTTGGACTATGTACGTCCCTTAGCAGGCACTTGGTCTATCTAGGTTCCCTAACGGGCATTTGGACTATGTAGGTTTCACAGCGGCACTTGGATTATGTAGGTTCCCTATTGGGCATTGGACTATGTAGGTTAACTAGCGGGACCTTGGACTATCTAGGTTACCTAGCGGGCACGTGGAGTATGTAGGTTAACTAGCGGACACTTGGACAATCTAGGTTACCTAGCGGGTACTTGAACTATGTACATACCCTAGCGGGCACTAGGACTATCTAAGTTACCTAGCGGGCACTTGGACTATGTATGGCCCCTAGCGGGCATTTGGACTATCTAGGTTAACTAGAGGGCCCTTGGTCTATGTAGGTTAACTAGCGGGCAATTGGACGATCTAGGTTAACTAGCGGGCACTTGGACGATGCAGGTTCCCAAGCGGGCATTTGGACGACTAAGTTCCCTAACGGGCACTTGGACTATGTAGGTTCCCTAGCGGGCACTTGGACTATGTTCGTCCCATAGCGGGCACTTGGACTATGTAGGTTCCCTATCGGGCACTTGGACTATGTAGGTTCCCTAGCGGGCACTTGGACTATGTACGTCCCTTAGCGGGCACTTGGTCTATCTAGGTTCCCTAACGGGCACTTGGACTATGTAGGTTTCACAGCGGCACTTGGATTATGTAGGTTCCCTATCGGGCATTGGACTATGTAGGTTAACTAGCGGGATCTTGGACTATCTAGGTTACCTAGGGGGCACTTGGACTATGTAGGTTAACTAGCGGACACTTGGACAATCTGGGTTACCTAGCGGGCACTTGAACTATGTACATACCCTAGCGGGCATTTGGAATATCTAGGTTACCTAGCGGACACTTGGACTATGTACATCCCCTAGCGGGCACTTGGACTATCTAGGTTAACTAGAGGGCCCTTGGACTATGTAGGTTAACTAGCGGGCACTTGGATTATCTAGGTCAACTAGCGGGCACTTGGATGATCTAGGTTAACTAGCGGGCACTTGGACTATCTAGATAAACTAGCGGGCACTTGGACTATGTAGGTTCCCTAGTGGGCACTTGGACTATGTACGTCCCTTAGCGGGCACTTGGTCTATCTAGGTTCCCTAACGGGCACTTGGACTATGTAGGTTGCAGAGCGGCACTTGGATTATGTAGGTTCCCTATTGGGCATTGGACTATGTAGGTTAACTAGTGGGACCTTGGACTATCTAGGTTACCTTGCGGGCACGTGGAGTATGTAGGTTAACTAGCGGACACTTGGGAAATCTAGGTTACCTAGCGGGTACTTGAACTATGTACATACCCTAGCGGGCACTAGGACTATCTAAGTTACCTAGCGGGCACTTGGACTATGTACGTCCCCTAGCGGGCATTTGGACTATCTAGGTTAACTAGAGGGCCCTTGGTCTATGTAGGTTAACTAGCGCGCAATTGGACGATCTAGGTTAACTAGCAGGCACTTGGACGATGCAGGTTCCCAAGCGGGCTTTTGGACGACTAAGTTCCCTAACGGGCACTTGGACTATGTAGGTTCCCTAGCGGGCACTTGGACTATGTTCGTCCCTTAGCGGGCACTTGGACTATGTAGGTTCCCTAGCGGGCACTTGGACTATGTTCGTCCCTTAGCGGGCACTTGGACTATGTAGGTTCCCTAGCGGGCACTTGGACTATGTACGTCCCTCAGCGGGCACTTGGTCTATCTAGGTTCCCTAATGGGCATTTGGACTATGTAGGTTTCACAGCGGCACTTGGATTATGTAGGTTCCCTATCGGGCATTGGACTATGTAGGTTAACTAGCAGGACCTTGGACTATGTAGGTTACCTAGCGGGCACTTGGAGTATGTAGGTTAACTAGCGGACACTTGGACAATCTAGGTTACCTAACGGGTACTTGATCTATGTACATACCCTAGCGGGCACTTGGACTATCTAAGTTACCTAGCGGACACTTGGACTATGTACGTCCCCTAGCGGGCATTTGGACTACCTAGGTTAACTAGAGGGCCCTTGGTCTATGTAGGTTAACTAGCGGGCAATTGGACGATCTAGGTTAACTAGCGGGCACTTGGACGATGCAGGTTCCCAAGCGGGCACTTGGACGACTAAGTTCCCTAACGGGCACTTGGACTATGTAGGTTCCCTAGCGGGCACTTGGACTATGTTCGTCCCTTAGCGGGCACTTGGACTATGTAGGTTCCCTATCGGGCACTTGGACTATGTAGGTTACCTAGCGGGCACTTGGACTCTGTACATACCCTAGCAGGCACTTGGACTATCTAGGTTACCTATTGGGTACTTGGACTATGTATGTTCCCTAGTGGGCACTTGGACTATCTAGGTTAACTAACGGGCTGTTGTACTATCTAGGTTACCTAGCGGACACTTGGACTATGTAGGTTAACTAGTGGACACTTGGACGATCTAGGTTAACTAGCGTGCACTTGGACTATGTAGGTTAACTAGCAGACACTTGCACTATGTAGGTTACCTAGAGGGCACTTGGACTATGTAGGTTACCTAGCGGGCCCTTGGACTATCTAGGTTACCTAACGGGCACTTGGACAAAGCAGGATACCTAGTGGGCACTTGGACTGTCTAGGTTACCCAGCGGGCACTTGGAAGATCCAGGTTAACTAGCGGACACTTGGACGATGCAGGTTCCCAAGCGGGCACTTGGACGACTAAGTTCCCTAAAGGGCACTTGGTCTATGTAGGTTCCCTAGCGGGCACTTGGACTATGTTCGTCCCTTAGCGGGCACTTGGACTATGTAGGTTCCCTATCGAGCACTTGGACTATGTGGGTTAACTAGCGGGCCCTTGGACTATGTAGGTTACCTAGCGGGCACTTGGACTCTGTACATACCCTAGCGAGTACTTGGACTATCTAGGTTACTAGCGGGTACTTGGACTATGTACGTTCCCTAGTGGGCACTTGGACTATCTAGGTTAACTAACGGGCTGTTGTACTATCTAGGTTACCTAGCGGGCACTTGGACTATGTAGGTTAACTAGTGGACACTTGGACGATCTAGGTTAACTAGCGTGCACTTGGACTATGTAGGTTAACTAGCGGACACTTGCACTATGTAGGTTACCTAGCGGGCACTTGGACTATCTAGGTTACCTAACGGGTACTTGGACTATGCAGGATACCTAGTGGGCACTTGGACTGTCTAGGTTACCTAGCGGGCACTTGGACTATGTAGTTTAACTCGCGGGCCCTTGGACTATGTAGGTTACCTAGCGGGCACTTGGACTATCTATGTTATTAACGGGCACTTGGACTATGTAGGTAACCTAGCGGGCACTTGGACAGTCTAGGTTACCTAGCGGGCACTTGGACTTCTCAGTTAACGAACGGTCACTTGGACTATGTAGGTTGCCTAGCGGGCACTTGGACTGTCTAGATTACCTAACGGGCACTTGGACTATCTAGGTTACCTAGCGGGCACTTGGAATATGTAGGTTACCTAGCAGGCCCTTGGAATATGTAGGTTACCTTGCGGGCACTTGTACTATCTAGGTTAACGAACGTGCACTTGGACTATGTAGGTAACCTAGAGGGCACTTGGAGAGTCTATGTTACCTAGCGGGCACTTGGACTATCTAGGTTAACGAAAGGGCTCTTGGACTATGTAGGTTACCTAGCAGGCACTTGGACTATCTAGGTTACCTAACGGGAACATAGACTATGTAGGTTAACTAGCGGACTCTTGGACGATCTAGGTTAACTAGCGGGCACTTGGAATATCTAGGTTAACTAGCGGGCCCTTGGACTATGTCGGTTAACTAGCGGACACTTGGACTATCTAGGTAAACTAGCGGGTTCTGGACTATGTAGGTTAACTAGCGGGCACTTGGACAATGCAGGTTCCCTAGCTGGCACTTTGACTATGTAGGTTCCCTAGCGGGCACTTTTACAATATATGTTTCCTACGGGCACTTGGACTATCTAGGTTCCCTAATGGGCACTTGGAATATGTAGGTTCCCTATCAGGCACTTGGACTATGTAGGTTCCCTAGCGGGCACTTGGACTATGTGGGTTTCCTGGCGGGCATTTGGACTATCTAGGTTACCTAACGGGCACTTGGATTTTGTAGGTTCCCTATCGGGCACTTGGACTATGTAGGTTAACTAGAGGGCATTTGGACTGTGTAGGTTACCTAGCGGGCACTTGGACTATGTAGGTTCCCTATCGGGCACTTGGAGAATGTAGGTTAACTACCGGGCCCTTGGACTATGTAGGTTACCTAGCGGGCCCTTGGACTATGTAGGTTACCTAGCGGGCACTTTGACGATCTAGGTTATCTAGCGGGTACTTGGACTATGTAGGTTAACTAGCGGGCCCTTGGACTATGTAGATTAACTAGCGGCACTTGGACTATCTACGTTAACTAGCTGGCCCTTGGACTATGTAGATTCCCTTGCGGGCACTTGGACAATGTATGTTCCAGAGCGGGTACTTGGATTATGTAGGTTCCCTAGCAGGCACGTGGAATATGTAGGTTCCAGAGCGGGCACTTGGACTATGTAGGTTAACTAGTGGACACTTGGACGATCTAGGTTAACTAGCGGGTACTTGGACTATGTAGGTTAACTAGCGGCACTTGGACTATCTACGTTAACTAGTGGGGCCCTTGGACTATGTATGTTCCCTATGGACACTTGAACTATGTAAGTTAAGTACCGAGCACTTGGACTATGTAGGTTAACTAGCGGGCCCTTGGACTATCTAGGTTACCTAGCGGGCACTTGGACTATGTAGGTTAACTACCGGGCACGTGCACTATCTATGTTACCGAACGGGCATTTGGACTATGTAGGTAACCTAGCGGGCACTTGGACAGTCTAGGTTTCCTAGCGGGCACTTGGATTTATAGGTTACCGAACAGGTACTTGGACTATGTATGTTGCGTAGCGGGCAATTGGATTATCTAGGGTAGGTAACGGGCACTTGGACTATCTAGCTTACCTAACGGGCACTTGGACTATCTAGGTTACCTAGCGGGAACTTGGACTATGTAGGTTACCTAGCGGACACTTGGACTATCTAGGTTACCTAACGGGCACTTGGACTATCTAGGTTTCTTAGCGGGCACTTGGACTATGTAGGTTAACTAGTGGGCACTTGGACTATATAGGTTACCTAGAGGGCCCTTGGACTATGTAGGTTACATAGCGGGCACGTGGACTATCTAGGTTAACGAAAGGGCACTTGGACTATGTAGGTTACCTAGCGGGCACTTGGATTATCTAGGTTAGCTAACAGGAACTTGGAATATCTAGGTTACCTAACGGGCACTTGGACTATGTAGGTTCCTCAGCAGGCACTTGGACTATGTAGGTTCCCTATCAGGCACTTGGACTATGTAGGTTAACTAGTGGGCACGTGGATGATCAATGTTAACTAGTGGGCACTTTGACTATCTAGGTGAACTAGCGGGCAATTGGACTATCTAGGTTAATTAGCGTGCACTTGTACAATGCAGGTTCCCTAGCGGGCACTTTGACTATGTAGGTTCCCTAGCGGGCACTTGGACTATATAGGATCCCTATGGGCACTTGGACTATCTAGGTTCCCTAACGGACACTTGGACTATGTAGGTTCCTCAGCGGGCACTTGGACTATGTAGGTTAACTAGCGGGACCTTGGACTATCTAGGTTACCTAGCGGGCACTTGAACTATGTACATACCCTAGCGGTCACTTGGACTATCTAGGTACCCTAACGGGCACTTGGAATATGTAGGTTCCCTATTGGGCACTTGGACTATGTAGGTTAACTTGTGGGCACGTGGATGATCAATGTTAACTAGTGGGCACTTTGACTATCTAGGTTAACTAGCGGGCAATTGGACTATCTAGTTAATTAGCGTGCACTTGTACAATGCAGGTTCCCTAGCGGGCACTTTTACTATGTAGGTTCCCTAGCGGGCACTTGGACTATATAGGTTCCCTATGGGCACTTGGACTATCTAGGTTCCCTAACGGGCACTTGGACTATGTAGGTTCCTCAGCGGTCACTTGGACTATGTAGGTTAACTAGCGGGACCTTGGACTATCTAGGTTACCTAGCGGGCACTTGGATTATGTACGTTCCCTAGCGGGCACGTGGACTAGCTAGGTTAACTAGAGGGCCCCTGGAATATGTAGGTTAACTAGCGGGCACTTGGATTATCTAGGTTAACTAGCGGGCACTTGGATGATCTAGGTTAACTAGCGGGCACTTGGACTATCTAGGTTAACTAGTGGGCACTTGGACTATCTAGATTAACTAGCGGGCACTTGGACTATGTAGGTTCCCTAGTGGGCACTTCGACTATGTAGGTTCCTCAGCGGGCACTTGGACTATGTAGGTTCCCTATCGGGCATTGGATTATGTAGGTTAACTAGCGGGACCTTGGACTATCTAGGTTACCTAGCGGGCACTTGGACAATCTAGGTTACCTAGCAGGCACTTGGACAATCTAGGTTAACGAACGGGCACTTGTACTATGTAGGTTGCCTAGCGGGTACTTGGACGATCTAGGTTAGGTAACGGGCACTTGGACTATCTAGGTTACCTATCGGGCACTTGGACTATCTAGGTTACCTACTGGGCACTTGGAATATGTAGGTTACCTAGCGGGACCTTGGACTATGTAGGTTACCTTGCGGGCACTTGGACGATCTAGGTTAACGAACATGCACGTGGACTATGTAGGTAACCTAGAGGGCATTTGAATAGTCTATGTTACCTAGCGGGCACTTGGACAATCTAGGTTAAGGAATGGGCACTTGGACTATGTAGGTTACCTAGCAGGCACTTGGACTATCTAGGTTAGCTAACAGGAACTTGGAATATCTAGGTTACCTAGCGGGCACTTGGATTATGTAGGTTACCTTGTGGGCACTTGGACTATCTAGGTTACCTAACGGGAACTTGGAATATGTAGGTTAACTAGCGGACTCTTGGACGATCTAGGTTAACTAGCGGGCACTTGGAATATCTAGGTTAACTAGCGGGCCCTTGGACTATGTAGGTTACCTAGCGGACACTTGGACTATCTAGGTTACCTAACGGGCACTTGGACTATCTAGGTTTCTTAGCGGGCACTTGGACTATGTAGGTTAACTAGTGGGCACTTGGACTATATAGGTTACCTAGAGGGCCCTTGGACTATGTAGGTTACATAGCGGGCACGTGGACTATCTAGGTTAACGAAAGGGCACTTGGACTATGTAGGTTACCTAGCGGGCACTTGGATTATCTAGGTTAGCTAACAGGAACTTGGAATATCTAGGTTACCTAACGGGCACTTGGACTATGTAGGTTCCTCAGCAGGCACTTGGACTATGTAGGTTCCCTATCAGGCACTTGGACTATGTAGGTTAACTAGTGGGCACGTGGATGATCAATGTTAACTAGTGGGCACTTTGACTATCTAGGTGAACTAGCGGGCAATTGGACTATCTAGGTTAATTAGCGTGCACTTGTACAATGCAGGTTCCCTAGCGGGCACTTTGACTATGTAGGTTCCCTAGCGGGCACTTGGACTATATAGGATCCCTATGGGCACTTGGACTATCTAGGTTCCCTAACGGACACTTGGACTATGTAGGTTCCTCAGCGGGCACTTGGACTATGTAGGTTAACTAGCGGGACCTTGGACTATCTAGGTTACCTAGCGGGCACTTGAACTATGTACATACCCTAGCGGTCACTTGGACTATCTAGGTACCCTAACGGGCACTTGGAATATGTAGGTTCCCTATTGGGCACTTGGACTATGTAGGTTAACTTGTGGGCACGTGGATGATCAATGTTAACTAGTGGGCACTTTGACTATCTAGGTTAACTAGCGGGCAATTGGACTATCTAGTTAATTAGCGTGCACTTGTACAATGCAGGTTCCCTAGCGGGCACTTTTACTATGTAGGTTCCCTAGCGGGCACTTGGACTATATAGGTTCCCTATGGGCACTTGGACTATCTAGGTTCCCTAACGGGCACTTGGACTATGTAGGTTCCTCAGCGGTCACTTGGACTATGTAGGTTAACTAGCGGGACCTTGGACTATCTAGGTTACCTAGCGGGCACTTGGATTATGTACGTTCCCTAGCGGGCACGTGGACTAGCTAGGTTAACAAGAGGGCCCCTGGAATATGTAGGTTAACTAGCGGGCACTTGGATTATCTAGGTTAACTAGCGGGCACTTGGATGATCTAGGTTAACTAGCGGGCACTTGGACTATCTAGGTTAACTAGTGGGCACTTGGACTATCTAGATTAACTAGCGGGCACTTGGACTATGTAGGTTCCCTAGTGGGCACTTCGACTATGTAGGTTCCTCAGCGGGCACTTGGACTATGTAGGTTCCCTATCGGGCATTGGATTATGTAGGTTAACTAGCGGGACCTTGGACTATCTAGGTTACCTAGCGGGCACTTGGACAATCTAGGTTACCTAGCAGGCACTTGGACAATCTAGGTTAACGAACGGGCACTTGTACTATGTAGGTTGCCTAGCGGGTACTTGGACGATCTAGGTTAGGTAACGGGCACTTGGACTATCTAGGTTACCTATCGGGCACTTGGACTATCTAGGTTACCTACTGGGCACTTGGAATATGTAGGTTACCTAGCGGGACCTTGGACTATGTAGGTTACCTTGCGGGCACTTGGACGATCTAGGTTAACGAACATGCACGTGGACTATGTAGGTAACCTAGAGGGCATTTGAATAGTCTATGTTACCTAGCGGGCACTTGGACAATCTAGGTTAAGGAATGGGCACTTGGACTATGTAGGTTACCTAGCAGGCACTTGGACTATCTAGGTTAGCTAACAGGAACTTGGAATATCTAGGTTACCTAGCGGGCACTTGGATTATGTAGGTTACCTTGTGGGCACTTGGACTATCTAGGTTACCTAACGGGAACTTGGAATATGTAGGTTAACTAGCGGACTCTTGGACGATCTAGGTTAACTAGCGGGCACTTGGAATATCTAGGTTAACTAGCGGGCCCTTGGACTATGTAGGTTATCTAGCGGGCACTTGGACTATCTAGGTTAACTAGCGGGCACTTTTACAATGAAGGTTCCCTAGCGGGCACTTTGACTATGTAGGTTCCCTAGCGGGCACTTGGACTATATAGGTTCCCTACGGGCACTTGGACTATCTAGGTTCCCTAACGGGCACTTGGAATATATAGGTTCCCTATCGGGCACTTGGACTATGTAGGTTCCTCAGCGGGCATTTGGACTATGTAGGTTAACTAGCGGGTACGTGGATTATCTAGGTTAACTAGCAGTCCCTGGGCTATGTAGGTTAACTAGCGGGCACTTAGACTATGTAGGTTAACTAGCAGGCCCTGGGCTATGTAGGTTAACCAGCGGTCACTTGGACTATGTAGGTAACCTAACGGGAACTTGGACTGTCTAGGTTACCTAGTGGGCACTTGGACTATCTAGGATAACAAACGGGCACTTGGACTATGTACGACCCCTAGCGGGCACTTGGACTATCTAGGTTAACTAGAGGACACTTGGACTATGTACGTCCCCTAGCGGGCACTTGGACTATCTAGGTTAACTAGAGGGCACTTGGAATATCTAGGTTAACTAGCGGGCACTTGGACTATCTAGGTTAACTAGCAGGCCCCGGGCTATGTAGTTTAACTAGCAGGTACTTGGACTATGTAGGTTAAGTAGCAGGCACTTGAACTATCAGGTTAACTAGCGGTCACTTGGACTATGTAGGTAACCTAGCGGGAACTTGTACTGTCTAGGTTACCTAGTGGGCCCTTGGACTATCTAGGATAACAAACGGGCACTTGGACTATGTACGTCCCCTAGCGGGCACGTGGACTATCTAGGTTAACTAGAGGGCACTTGGACTATGTATGTCCCCTAGCGGGCACTTGGACTATCTAGGTTAACTAGAGGCCACTTGGAATATCTAGGTTAACTAGAGGGCACTTGGACTATGTAGGTTAACTAGCAGGCACTTGGACTATCTAAGTAAAGTAGCGGACCTTGGACTATGTAGGTTAACTAGCGGGCACTTGGACTATCTAGATTAACTAGCGGGCACTTGGATGATGCAGGTTCCCTAACGGGCACTTGGACTATGTAGGTTCCCTAGCGGGCACTTAGACTATGTACGTCCCTTAGCGGGCACTTGGACTATGTAGGTTCCCTATTGCGCACTTGGACTATGTAGGTTAACTTGCGGGCCCTTGGACTATGTAGGTTAACTAGCGGGCACTTAGATTATCTAGGTTACCTAGCGGACACTTAGACTATGTACGTCCTCAAGTGGGCACTTGTACTATCTAGGATAACTAACGGGCACTTTGACTATCTAGGTTAACATACGGGCACTTGGACTATCTAGGTTACCTAGCGGGCACTTGGATTATGTAGGTTACCTAGCGGGCACTTGGACTATCTAGGTTACCTAACGGGCACTTGGACTATGCAGGATACCTAGTGGGACCTTGGACTATATAGGTTAACGAACGGGCACTTGGACTATATAGGTTACCTAGCAGGCACTTGGACTGTCTAGGTTACCTATCGGGCACTTGGACTATCTAGGTTAACCTACGGGCACTTGGACTATCTAGGTTACCTAGCGGGCACTTAGACTATGTACGTCCCCTAGTGGGCACTTGGACTATCTAGGATAACTAACGGGCACTAGGACTATCTACGTTAACTAGCGGGCACTTGGTGTATCTAGGTTACCTAGCGGGCACTTGGACTATGTAGGTAACCTAGCGGGCACTGGACAGTCTAGGGTACCTGGTGGGAACTTGGACTGTCTAGGTTAGCTAACAGGAAATTGGAATATCTAGGTTACCTTGCGGGCCCTTGGACTATGTAGGTTAACTAGCGGGCACTTGGACTATCTAGGTTAACTTGCGGGTTCTTGGACTATGTAGGTTATCTAGCGGGCCCTTGGACTATGTAGGTTAACTAGCGGGGCACTTGGACTATGTAGGTAACCTAGCGGGCACTGGACAGTCTAGGGTACCAACGAGCACCTGGACTGTCTAGGTTAGCTAACAGGAAATTGGATTATCTAGGTTACCTTGCGGGCCCTTGGACTATGTAGGTTAACTAGTGGGCACTTGGACTATCTAGGTTAACTTGCGGGTTCTTGGACTATGTAGGTTTACTAGCGGGCCCTTGGACTATGTAGGTTAACTAGCGGGCACTTGGACTATCTAGGTTAAGTAGCGGACCTTGGACTATGTAGATTAACAAACGGGCGCTTGGACTATGTTGGTTAACTAGCGGGCACGTGGACTATCTAGATTAACTACCGGGCACTTGGATGATTCAGGTTCCCTAGCGGGCACTTGGACTATCTAGGTTCCCTAACGGGCACTTGGACTATGTAGGTTCCTTAGCGGGCACTTGGACTATGTACGTCCCTTAGCGGGCACTTGGACTATGTAGGTTAACTAGCGTGCCCTTGGACTATGAAGGTTAACTAGCCGGCACTTAGATATCTAGGTTACCTAGCGGGCAGTTGGACTATGTACGTTCCCTAGCGGGCACTTGGACTATCTAGGTTAACTAGAGGGACCTTGGTCTATCTAGGTTAACTAGCGGGCACTTGGACTATCTAGGTTAAGTAGCGGACCTTGGACTATGTAGGTTAACAAGTGGGCCCTTGGACTATGTAGGTTAACTAGCGGGCACTTGGACGATCTAGGTTAACTAGCGGGCACTTGGACTATCTAGGTTAACTAAGGGCACTTGGACTATCTAGATTAACTACCGGGCACTTGGATGATGCAGGTTCCCTAGCGGGCACTTTGACTATGTAGGTTCCCTAGTGGGCTCTGGGAATATATATGTTCCCTACGGGAACTTGAACTATCTAGGTTCCCTAACAGGCACTTGGAATATGTAGGTTCCCTATCAGGCACTTGGACAATGTAGGTTCCTCAGCGGGCACTTGGACGATGTAGGTTCCCTATCGGGCACTTGGACTATGGAGGTTAACAAAGGGCACTTGGACGATCAAGGTTAACTAGCGGGAACTTGGACTATCTAGGTTAACTAGCGGGCACTTGGACGATCTAGGTTAACTAGCGGGCACTTGTACAATGCAGGTTCCCTAGCGGGCACTTTGACTATGTAGGGTCCCTAGCGGGCACTTGTACTATATAGGTTCCCTACGGGCACGTTGACTATCTAGGTTCCCTAACGGGCACTTGGAATATGTAGGTTCCCTATCGGGCACTTGGACTATGTAGGTTCCTCAGCGGGCACTTGGACTATGTAGGTTAACTAGCGGGCACTTGGACTATCTAGGTTAAATAGCAGTCCCTGGGCTATGTAGGTTAACTAGCGGGCACTTGGACTATGTAGGTTAACTAGCAGGCCCTGGGCTATGTAGGTTAACTAGCGGGCCCTTGGCTATGTAGGTTAACTAGCAGGCACTTGAACTATCAGGTTAACCAGCGGTCACTTGGACTATGTAGGTAACCTAGCGGGAACTTGGACTGTCTAGGTTACCTAGTGGGCACTTGGACTATCTAGGATAACAAACGGGCACTTGGACTATGTACGACCCCTAGCGGGCACTTGGACTATCTAGGTTAACTAGAGGGCACTTGGACTATTTACGTACCCTAGCGGGCACTTGGACTATCTAGGTTAACTAGAGGGCACTTGGACTATTTACGTACCCTAGCGGGCACTTGGACTATCTAGGTTAACTAGAGGGCACTTGGAATATCTAGGTTAACTAGAGAGCACTTGGACTATGTAGGTTAACTAGCGGGCATTTGGAGTATCTAGGTTAAGTAGCGGACCTTGGACTATGTAGGTTAACTAGCGGGCACTTAGACGATCTAGGTTAACTAGCGGGCACTTGGACTATCTAGGTTAACTTGCGGGCACTTGGACTATCTAGATTAACTAGCGGGCACTTGGATGATGCAGGTTCCCTAGCGGGCACTTGGACTATCTAGGTTCCCTAACGGGCAATTGGACTATATAGGTTCCCTAGCGGGCACTTAGACTATGTACGTCCCTTAGCGGACACTTGGACTATGTAGGTTCCCTATCGCGCACTTGGACTCTGTAGTTTAACTTGCGGGCCCTTGGACTATGTAGGTTAACTAGCGGGCAATTGGACTATCAAGGTTACCTAGCGGGCACTTGGACTATGTACGTCCCCTAGTGGGCACTTTGACTATCTAGGATAACTAACGGGTACTAGGACTATCTAAGTTAACTAGCAGGCACTTGGTGTATATAGGTTACCTAGCGGGCACTTGGACTATGTAGGTAACCTAGCGGGCACTGGACAGTCTAGGGTACCTAGCGGGCACTTGGACTGTCTAGGTTAGCTAACAGGAAATTGGAATATCTAGGTTACCTTGCTGGCCCTTGGACTATGGAGTTTTACTAGCGGGCACTTGGACTATCTAGGTTAACTTGCGGGTTCTTGGACTATGTAGGTTAACTAGCGGGCCCATGGACTATGTAGGTTAACTAGCGGGCACTTGGACTATGTAGTTAACCTAGCGAGCACTGGACAGTCTAGGGTACCAAAGGGCACCTGGACTGTCTAGATTGGCTAACAGGAAATTGGAATATCTAGGTTACCTTGCGGGCACTTGGACTATGTAGGTTAACTAGTGGGCACTTGGACTATCTAGGTTAACTTGCGGGTTCTTGGACTATGTAGGTTAACTAGGGGGCCCTTGAACTATGTAGGTTAACTAGCGGGCACTTGGACGATCAAGGTTAACTAGCAGGCACTTGGACTATGTAGGTTAACTAGCAGACACTTGGACTATCTAGGTTACCTAGCGGGCACTTGAACTATGTACATACCCTAGCGGGCACGTGGACTATCTAGGTTAACTAGAGGGCCCTTGGACTATGTAGTTTAATTAGCGGGCACGTGGACTATCTAGGTTAACTAGCGGACACTTGGACTATCTAGGTTAGCTAACGGGCACTTGGACTATCTAGGTTACCTAGCGGGCACTTGGACTATGTAAGTCCCCTAGCGGGCACTTGGACTATCTAGGATAACTAGAGGGCCCTTGGACTATGTAGGTTAACTAGCGGGCACTTGGACTATCTAGGTTAAGTAGCGGACCTTGGACTATGTAGGTTAACAAGCGGGCCCTTGGACTATGTAGGTTAACTAGCGGGCACTTGGACTATCTAGGTTAACTAGCGGGCACATGGACTATCTAGATTAACTACCGGGCACTTGGATGATGCAGGTTCCCTAGCGGGCACTTGGACTATCTAGGTTACCTAGAGGACACTTGGACTATGTAGGTTACCTAGTGGGCACTTGGACTATTTACGTCCCTTATCGGGCACGTGGACTATGTAGGTTAACTAGCGTGCCCTTGGACTATGTAGGTTAACTAGCCGGCACTTAGACTATCTAGGTTACCTAGTGGGCACTTGGACTATGTACATACCCTAGTGGGCACTTGGACTACCTAGGTTACCTAGCGGGCACTTGGACTATGTACGTCCCCTAGTGGGCACTAGGACTATCTAGGAGAACTATCGGGCACTAGGAATATCTAGTTTACCTAGCGGGCACTTGGACTATGTACGTTCCCTAGTGGGCACTTGGACTATCTAGGATAATTAACGGGCACTCTGACTATCTAGGTTAACTAGCGGGCACTTGGTCTATCTAGGTCAACTAGCGGGCCCTTGGACTATGTAGGTTTAATAGGGGACACTTGGACGATCTAGGTTAACTAGCGGGCCCTTGCACTATATAGGTTAACTATTGGGTACTTGGACAATCTAGGTTAACTAGCGGGCACTTGGACGATATAGGTTAAGTAGCGGGCACTTGGATTAGCTAGGTTGCCTAGTGGGCCCTTGAACTATGTAGGTTAACTAGTTGACCCTTGGACTATCTAGGTTAGCTAACGGGCACTTGGACTATATAGGTTACTTAGCGGGCACTTGGACTATGTGGGTGCCCTAGTGGGCATTTGGACTATATATATTACCTAGCAGGCACTTGGACTTTGTAGGTTACCTACCGGGCACTTGGACTATCTAGGTTACCTAGCGGGCACTTGGACTATCTAGGTTTTTGAGCGGGCACTTGGACTATGTAGGTTACCTAGCGGGCACTTGGAGTATCTAAGTTAGCAACAGGAACTTGGAATATCTAGGTTACCAAGCGGGCACTTGGACTATGTAGGTTACCTAGAAGGCACTTGGACTATCTAGTTTACCTAGCGTGCGCTGGAACTATGTAGGTTCCCCAACGGGCATTTGGACAGTCTAGGTTAACTAGCAGGCACTTGGACTATCTAGGTTAACGAATGGGCACTTGGACTATGTAGGTTACCTAGCGGGCACTTGGAGTATCTAAGTTAGCGAACAGGAACTTGGAATATCTAGGTTACCTAGCGGGCACTTGGACTATGTAGGTTACCTAGCGGGCACTTGGACTATCTAGGTTAACGAACGGGCACTTGGACTATGTAGGTTAACTAGCGGGCACTTAGACTATCTAGGTTACCTAGCAGTCACTTGGACTATGAACATACCCTAGCGGGCACATGGACTATCTAGGTTTCCTAGGGGGCACTTGGACTGTGTACGTCCCCTAGTGGGCACTTGGACTATCTAGGATAACTAACGTGCACTAGGACTATCTAGGTTAACTAGCGGGCACTTGGACTATCCAGGTTACCTAGCGGGCACTTGGACTATGTAGGTAACCTAGCGGGCACTGGACAGTCTAGGTTACCTAGCGGGCACTTGGACTATATAGGTTACCTAGCGGGCACTTGGACTATCTAGGTTAACGAACGGGCACTTGGACTATGTAGGTTAACTAGCGGGCACTTGGACTATCTAGGTTCCCTAACGGGCAATTGGACTATATAGGTTCCCTAGCGGGCACTTAGACTATGTACGTCCCTTAGCGGACACTTGGACTATGTAGGTTCCCTATCGCGCACTTGGACTATGTAGTTTAACTTGCGGGCCCTTGGACTATGTAGGTTAACTAGCGGGCAATTGGACTATCAAGGTTACCTAGCGGGCACTTGGACTATGTACGTCCCCTAGTGGGCACTTTGACTATCTAGGATAACTAACGGGTACTAGGACTATCTAGGTTAACTAGCAGGCACTTGGTGTATATAGGTTACCTAGCGGGCACTTGGACTATGTAGGTAACCTAGCGGGCACTGGACAGTCTAGGGTACCTAGCGGGCACTTGGACTGTCTAGGTTAGCTAACAGGAAATTGGAATATCTAGGTTACCTTGCTGGCCCTTGGACTATGTAGTTTTACTAGCGGGCACTTGGACTATCTAGGTTAACTTGCGGGTTCTTGGACTATGTAGGTTAACTAGCGGGCCCATGGACTATGTAGGTTAACTAGCGGGCACTTGGACTATGTAGTTAACCTAGCGAGCACTGGACAGTCTAGGGTACCAAAGGGCACCTGGACTGTCTAGATTGGCTAACAGGAAATTGGAATATCTAGGTTACCTTGCGGGCACTTGGACTATGTAGGTTAACTAGTGGGCACTTGGACTATCTAGGTTAACTTGCGGGTTCTTGGACTATGTAGGTTAACTAGGGGGCCCTTGAACTATGTAGGTTAACTAGCGGGCACTTGGACGATCAAGGTTAACTAGCAGGCACTTGGACTATGTAGGTTAACTAGCAGACACTTGGACTATCTAGGTTACCTAGCGGGCACTTGAACTATGTACATACCCTAGCGGGCACGTGGACTATCTAGGTTAACTAGAGGGCCCTTGGACTATGTAGTTTAATTAGCGGGCACGTGGACTATCTAGGTTAACTAGCGGACACTTGGACTATCTAGGTTAGCTAACGGGCACTTGGACTATCTAGGTTACCTAGCGGGCACTTGGATTATGTAAGTCCCCTAGCGGGCACTTGGACTATCTAGGATAACTAGAGGGCCCTTGGACTATGTAGGTTAACTAGCGGGCACTTGGACTATCTAGGTTAAGTAGCGGACCTTGGACTATGTAGGTTAACAAGCGGGCCCTTGGACTATGTAGGTTAACTAGCGGGCACTTGGACTATCTAGGTTAACTAGCAGGCACATGGACTATCTAGATTAACTACCGGGCACTTGGATGATGCAGGTTCCCTAGCGGGCACTTGGACTATCTAGGTTACCTAGAGGACACTTGGACTATGTAGGTTACCTAGTGGGCACTTGGACTATTTACGTCCCTTATCGGGCACGTGGACTATGTAGGTTAACTAGCGTGCCCTTGGACTATGTAGGTTAACTAGCCGGCACTTAGACTATCTAGGTTACCTAGTGGGCACTTGGACTATGTACATACCCTAGTGGGCACTTGGACTACCTAGGTTACCTAGCGGGCACTTGGACTATGTACGTCCCCTAGTGGGCACTAGGACTATCTAGGAGAACTATCGGGCACTAGGAATATCTAGTTTACCTAGCGGGCACTTGGACTATGTACGTTCCCTAGTGGGCACTTGGACTATCTAGGATAATTAACGGGCACTCTGACTATCTAGGTTAACTAGCGGGCACTTGGTCTATCTAGGTCAACTAGCGGGCCCTTGGACTATGTAGGTTTAATAGGGGACACTTGGACGATCTAGGTTAACTAGCGGGCCCTTGCACTATATAGGTTAACTATTGGGTACTTGGACAATCTAGGTTAACTAGCGGGCACTTGGACGATATAGGTTAAGTAGCGGGCACTTGGATTAGCTAGGTTGCCTAGTGGGCCCTTGAACTATGTAGGTTAACTAGTTGACCCTTGGACTATCTAGGTTAGCTAACGGGCACTTGGACTATATAGGTTACTTAGTGGGCACTTGGACTATGTGGGTGCCCTAGTGGGCATTTGGACTATATATATTACCTAGCAGGCACTTGGACTTTGTAGGTTACCTACCGGGCACTTGGACTATCTAGGTTACCTAGCGGGCACTTGGACTATCTAGGTTTTCGAGCGGGCACTTGGACTATGTAGGTTACCTAGCGGGCACTTGGAGTATCTAAGTTAGCAACAGGAACTTGGAATATCTAGGTTACCAAGCGGGCACTTGGACTATGTAGGTTACCTAGAAGGCACTTGGACTATCTAGTTTACCTAGCGTGCGCTGGAACTATGTAGGTTCCCCAACGGGCATTTGGACAGTCTAGGTTAACTAGCAGGCACTTGGACTATCTAGGTTAACGAATGGGCACTTGGACTATGTAGGTTACCTAGCGGGCACTTGGAGTATCTAAGTTAGCGAACAGGAACTTGGAATATCTAGGTTACCTAGCGGGCACTTGGACTATGTAGGTTACCTAGCGGGCACTTGGACTATCTAGGTTAACGAACGGGCACTTGGACTATGTAGGTTAACTAGCGGGCACTTAGACTATCTAGGTTACCTAGCAGTCACTTGGACTATGAACATACCCTAGCGGGCACATGGACTATCTAGGTTTCCTAGGGGGCACTTGGACTGTGTACGTCCCCTAGTGGGCACTTGGACTATCTAGGATAACTAACGTGCACTAGGACTATCTAGGTTAACTAGCGGGCACTTGGACTATCCAGGTTACCTAGCGGGCACTTGGACTATGTAGGTAACCTAGCGGGCACTGGACAGTCTAGGTTACCTAGCGGGCACTTGGACTATCTAGGTTAACGAACGGGCACTTGGACTATGTAGGTTAACTAGCGGGCACTTGGACTATCTAGGTTCCCTAACGGGCAATTGGACTATATAGGTTCCCTAGCGGGCACTTAGACTATGTACGTCCCTTAGCGGACACTTGGACTATGTAGGTTCCCTATCGCGCACTTGGACTATGTAGTTTAACTTGCGGGCCCTTGGACTATGTAGGTTAACTAGCGGGCAATTGGACTATCAAGGTTACCTAGCGGGCACTTGGACTATGTACGTCCCCTAGTGGGCACTTTGACTATCTAGGATAACTAACGGGTACTAGGACTATCTAGGTTAACTAGCAGGCACTTGGTGTATATAGGTTACCTAGCGGGCACTTGGACTATGTAGGTAACCTAGCGGGCACTGGACAGTCTAGGGTACCTAGCGGGCACTTGGACTGTCTAGGTTAGCTAACAGGAAATTGGAATATCTAGGTTACCTTGCTGGCCCTTGGACTATGTAGTTTTACTAGCGGGCACTTGGACTATCTAGGTTAACTTGCGGGTTCTTGGACTATGTAGGTTAACTAGCGGGCCCATGGACTATGTAGGTTAACTAGCGGGCACTTGGACTATGTAGTTAACCTAGCGAGCACTGGACAGTCTAGGGTACCAAAGGGCACCTGGACTGTCTAGATTGGCTAACAGGAAATTGGAATATCTAGGTTACCTTGCGGGCACTTGGACTATGTAGGTTAACTAGTGGGCACTTGGACTATCTAGGTTAACTTGCGGGTTCTTGGACTATGTAGGTTAACTAGGGGGCCCTTGAACTATGTAGGTTAACTAGCGGGCACTTGGACGATCAAGGTTAACTAGCAGGCACTTGGACTATGTAGGTTAACTAGCAGACACTTGGACTATCTAGGTTACCTAGCGGGCACTTGAACTATGTACATACCCTAGCGGGCACGTGGACTATCTAGGTTAACTAGAGGGCCCTTGGACTATGTAGTTTAATTAGCGGGCACGTGGACTATCTAGGTTAACTAGCGGACACTTGGACTATCTAGGTTAGCTAACGGGCACTTGGACTATCTAGGTTACCTAGCGGGCACTTGGACTATGTAAGTCCCCTAGCGGGCACTTGGACTATCTAGGATAACTAGAGGGCCCTTGGACTATGTAGGTTAACTAGCGGGCACTTGGACTATCTAGGTTAAGTAGCGGACCTTGGACTATGTAGGTTAACAAGCGGGCCCTTGGACTATGTAGGTTAACTAGCGGGCACTTGGACTATCTAGGTTAACTAGCGGGCACATGGACTATCTAGATTAACTACCGGGCACTTGGATGATGCAGGTTCCCTAGCGGGCACTTGGACTATCTAGGTTACCTAGAGGACACTTGGACTATGTAGGTTACCTAGTGGGCACTTGGACTATTTACGTCCCTTATCGGGCACGTGGACTATGTAGGTTAACTAGCGTGCCCTTGGACTATATAGGTTAACTAGCCGGCACTTAGACTATCTAGGTTACCTAGTGGGCACTTGGACTATGTACATACCCTAGTGGGCACTTGGACTACCTAGGTTACCTAGCGGGCACTTGGACTATGTACGTCCCCTAGTGGGCACTAGGACTATCTAGGAGAACTATCGGGCACTAGGAATATCTAGTTTACCTAGCGGGCACTTGGACTATGTACGTTCCCTAGTGGGCACTTGGACTATCTAGGATAATTAACGGGCACTCTGACTATCTAGGTTAACTAGCGGGCACTTGGTCTATCTAGGTCAACTAGCGGGCCCTTGGACTATGTAGGTTTAATAGGGGACACTTGGACGATCTAGGTTAACTAGCGGGCCCTTGCACTATATAGGTTAACTATTGGGTACTTGGACAATCTAGGTTAACTAGCGGGCACTTGGACGATATAGGTTAAGTAGCGGGCACTTGGATTAGCTAGGTTGCCTAGTGGGCCCTTGAACTATGTAGGTTAACTAGTTGACCCTTGGACTATCTAGGTTAGCTAACGGGCACTTGGACTATATAGGTTACTTAGCGGGCACTTGGACTATGTGGGTGCCCTAGTGGGCATTTGGACTATATATATTACCTAGCAGGCACTTGGACTTTGTAGGTTACCTACCGGGCACTTGGACTATCTAGGTTACCTAGCGGGCACTTGGACTATCTAGGTTTTCGAGCGGGCACTTGGACTATGTAGGTTACCTAGCGGGCACTTGGAGTATCTAGGTTAGCAACAGGAACTTGGAATATCTAGGTTACCAAGCGGGCACTTGGACTATGTAGGTTACCTAGAAGGCACTTGGACTATCTAGTTTACCTAGCGTGCGCTGGAACTATGTAGGTTCCCCAACGGGCATTTGGACAGTCTAGGTTAACTAGCAGGCACTTGGACTATCTAGGTTAACGAATGGGCACTTGGACTATGTAGGTTACCTAGCGGGCACTTGGAGTATCTAAGTTAGTGAACAGGAACTTGGAATATCTAGGTTACCTAGCGGGCACTTGGACTATGTAGGTTACCTAGCGGGCACTTGGACTATCTAGGTTAACGAACGGGCACTTGGACTATGTAGGTTAACTAGCGGGCACTTAGACTATCTAGGTTACCTAGCAGGCACTTGGACTATGAACATACCCTAGCGGGCACATGGACTATCTAGGTTTCCTAGGGGGCACTTGGACTGTGTACGTCCCCTAGTGGGCACTTGGACTATCTAGGATAACTAACGTGCACTAGGACTATCTAGGTTAACTAGCGGGCACTTGGACTATCCAGGTTACCTAGCGGGCACTTGGACTATGTAGGTAACCTAGCGGGCACTGGACAGTCTAGGTTACCTAGCGGGCACTTGGACTATGTAGGTTACCTAGCGGGCACTTGGACTATCTAGGTTAACGAACGGGCACTTGGACTATGTAGGTTAACTAGCGGGCACTTAGACTATCTAGGTTACCTAGCAGGCACTTGGACTATGAACATACCCTAGCGGGCACTTGGACGATCTAGGTTTCCTAGGGGGCACTTGGACTGTGTACGTCCCCTAGTGGGCACTTGGACTATCTAGGATAACTAACGTGCACTAGGACTATCTAGGTTAACTAGCGGGCACTTGGACTATCCAGGATACCTAGCGGGCACTTGGACTATGTAGGTAACCTAGCGGGCACTGGACAGTCTAGGTTACCTAGCGGGCACTTGGACTATCTAGGCTAATGAATGGGCACTTGTACTATGTAGGTTACCAAGCGGGCACTTGGACTATCTAGGTTAGCCAACAGGAAATTGGATTATCTAGGTTACCTTGAGTGCCCTTGGACTATGTAGGTTAACTAGCGGGCACTTGGACGATCAAGGTTAACTAGCGGGCACTTGGACGATCTAGGTTAACTAGCGGGCACTTGGACGATCTAGATTAACTAGACGGCACTTGGACTATCAAGGTTAACTAGCGAGCCCTTGGACTATGTAGGTTAACTAGCGGGCCCTTGGACTTGTAGCTTACCTAGCGGGCACTTGGACTATGTAAGTTACCTAGCGGGCACTTGGACTATCTAGGTTAGCGAACGGGGACTTGGATTATGTAGGTGACCTAGCAGGCACTTGGACTGTCTAGGTTACCTAGCGGGAACTTGGACTATCTAGGTTAACGAACGGGCACTTGGACTATGTAGGTTACCTAGCGGGCACTTGGACTATGTATGTTAGCTAACGGGCACTTGGACTATCTAGGTTACCTAGCGGGCACTTGGACAATGTAGGTTAGCTAACAGGAACTTTGAATATCTAGTTTACCTAGCGGGCCCTTGGACTATGTAGGTTACCTAACAGGCACTTGGAATATCTAGGTTACCTAGCGGGCACTTGGTCTATCTAGGTTACCTAGCGGGCACTTGGACTATGTAGGTAACCTAGCGGGCACTTGGACTATGTAGGTTAGCTAACAGGAAGTTTGAATATCTAGGTTACCTAGCGGGCCCTTGGACTATGTAGGTTAACTAGCGGGCACTTGGACTATCTAGGTTAACTAGCGGGATCTTGGACTATGTAGGTTAACTAGCGGGCCCTTGGACTATGTAAGTTAACTAGCGGGCACTTAGACTATCTAGGTTACCTAGCGGGCACTTAGACTATGTACTTACCCTAGCGGTCACTTGGAGTATCTAAGTTACCTGGCGGGCACTTGGAATATGTACGTCCCCTAGTGGACACTTGGACTATCTAAGTTCCTTAGCGGGCACTTGGACTATGTAGGTTAACTAGAGGCCACTGGGACTATATAGGTTAACTAGCGGACACTTGGACGATCTAGGTTAACTAGCGGGCCCTTGCACTATGTAGGTTAAATAGCGGGTCCTTGACTATGTAGGTTAACCAGCGGGCACTTGGACTATCTAGGTTAACTAGTGGGCATTTGGACTATCTAGATTAACTAGCGGGCACTTGAACTATGTAGGTTCCCTAGCGGGCACTTGGACTATGTAGGTTCCTCAGCGGGCACTTGGACTATGTAGGTTCCCTATCGGGCATTGGATTATGTAGGTTAACTAGCGGGACCTTGGACTATCTAGGTTACCTAGCGGGCACTTGGAAAATCTAGGTTACCTAGCAGGCACTTGGACTATCTAGGTTACCTAGCAGGCACTTGGACTATCTAGGTTACCTAGCGGACACTTGGACTATGTACGTTCCCTAGCGGGCACTTGGACTAGCTAGGTTAACTAGAGGGCCCTTGGTCTATGTAGGTTAACTAGCGGGCACTTGGATTATCTAGGTTTACTAGCGGGCACTTGGACGATCTAGGTTAACTAGCGGGCACTTGGACAATCTAGATTAACTAGCGGCCACTTGGACGATGCAGGTTCCCTAGCGGGCACTTGGACTACTAAGTTCCCTAACGGGCATTTGGACTATGTAGGTTCCCTAGCGGGCACTTGGACTATGTATGTCCCTTAGCGGGCACTTGGACTATGTAGGTTCCCTATCGGGCACTTGGACTATATAGGTTAACTAGCGGGTCCTTGGACTATGTACGTTCCCTTGTGGGAACTTGAACTATCTAGGTTAACTAACGGGCTGTTGTACTATCTAGGTTACCTAGAGGGCAATTGGACTATGTAGGTTACCTAGCGGGCACTTGGACTATCTATTTTACCTAACGGGCACTTGGACTATCTAGGTTACCTAACAGGCACTTGGAATATCTAGGTTACCTAGCGAGCACTTGGACTCTAAAGGTTACCTAGCGGGCACTTGGACTATCTATGTTATTAACGGGCACTTGGATTATGTAGGTAACCTAGAGGGCACTTGGACAGTCTAGGTTACCTAGCGGCCACTTGGACTTCTAGGTTAACGAACGGGCACTTGTACTATGTAGGTTGCCTAGCGGGCACTTGGACGATCTAGGTTAGGTAACGGGCACTTGGACTATCTAGGTTACCTAGCGGGAACGTGGACTATGTAGGTAACCTAGTGGGCACTTGGACTATCTATGTTACCTATCGTGCACTTGGACTATCTAGGTTACCTAACAGGCACTTGGAATATCTAGGTTACCTAGCGAGCACTTGGACTCTAAAGGTTACCTAGCGGGCACTTGGACTATCTATGTTATTAACGGGCACTTGGATTATGTAGGTAACCTAGAGGGCACTTGGACAGTCTAGGTTACCTAGCGGGCACTTGGACTTCTAGGTTAACGAACGGGCACTTGTACTATGTAGGTTGCCTAGCGGGCACTTGGACGATCTAGGTTAGGTAACGGGCACTTGGACTATCTAGGTTACCTAGCGGGAACGTGGACTATGTAGGTAACCTAGTGGGCACTTGGACTATCTATGTTACCTATCGGGCACTTGGACTATCTAGGTTACCTAGTGGGCACTTGGGATATGTAGGTTACCTAGCGGGAGCTTGGCTTATTTAGGTTACCTTGCGGGCACTTGGACGATCTAGGTTAACGAACATGCACTTGGACTATGTAGGTAACCTAGAGGGCATTTGGACAGTCTATGTTACCTAGCGGGCACTTGGACAATCTAGGTTAGCTAACAGGAACTTGGAATATCTAGGTTACCTAGCGGGCACTTGGATTATGTAGGTTACGTTGTGGGCACTTGGACTATCTAGGTTACCTAACGGGAACTTGGAATATGTAGGTTAACTAGCGGACTCTTGGACGATCTAGGTTAACTAGCGGGCACTTGGAATATCTAGGTAAACTAGCGGGCCCTTGGACTCTGTAGGTTATCTAGCGGGCACTTGGACTATCTAGGTAAACTAGCGGGTTCTGGACTATGTAGGTTAACTAGCGGGCACTTGGACAATGCAGGTTCCCTAGTGGGCACTTTGATTATGTAGGTTCCCTAGCGGGCACTTGGACTGTATATGTTTCCTACGGGCACTTGATCTATCTAGGTTCCCTAACAGGCACTTGGAATATGTAGGTTCCCTATCGGGCACTTGGACTATGTAGGTTCCTCAGCGTCACTTGGACTATGTAGGTTCCCTATCGGGCACTTGGACTATGTAGGTTAACTAGCGGGCACTTGGACGATCAAGGTCAACTAGCAGGAACTTGGACTATCTAGGTTAACTAGCGGGCCCTTGGACGATCTAGGTTAACTAGCGGGCACTTGTACAATGCAGGTTCCCTAGCGGGCACTTTGACTATGTAGGTTCCCAAGCGGGCACTTGGACTATATAGGTTCCCTACGGGTACTTGGACAATCTAGGTTCCCTAACGGGCACTTGGAATATGTAGGTTACCTATCGGGCACTTGGACTATGTAGGTTCCTCAGCGGGCATTTGGACTATGTAGGTTAACTAGCGGGCACGTGGACTATCTAGGTTAACTAGCAGTCCCTGGGCTATGTAGGTTAACTAGCGGGCACTTGGACTATGTAGGTTAACTAGCAGGCCCTGGGCTATGTAGGTTAACTAGCGGGCACTTGGACTATGTAGGTTAACTAGCAGGCACTTGAACTATCATGTTAACCAGCGGTCACTTGGACTATGTAGGTAACCTAACGGGAACTTGGACTGTCTAGGTTACCTAGTGGGCACTTCGACTATCTAGGATAACAAACGGGCACTTGGACTATGTCGACCCCTAGCGGGCACTTGGACTATCTAGGTTAACTAGAGGACACTTGGACTATGTACGTCCCCTAGCGGGCACTTGGACTATCTAAGTTATCTAGAGGGCACTTGGAATATCTAGGTTAACTAGCGGGTACTTGGAATATCTAGGTTAACTAGCAGGCCCTGGGCTATGTAGGTTAACTACCGGGTACTTGGACTATGTAGGTTAAGTAGCAGGCACTTGAACTATCAGGTTACTAGCGGTCACTTGGACTATGTAGGTAACCTAGCGGGAACTTGTACTGTCTAGGTTACCTAGTGGGCACTTGGACTATCTAGGATAACAAACGGGCACTTGGACTATGTCCGTCCCCTAGCGGGCACTTGGAATATCAAGGTTAACTAGAGGGCACTTGGACTATGTATGTCCCCTAGCGGGCACTTGGACTATCTAGGTTAACTAGAGGCCACTTGGAATATCTAGGTTAACTAGAGGGCACTTGGACTATGTAGGTTAACTAGCGAGCACTTGGACTATCTATGTTAAGTAGCGGACGTTGGACTATGTAGGTTAACAAGCGGGCACTTGGACTATCTAGATTAACTAGCGGGCACTTGGATGATGCTGGTTCCCTAGCGGGCACTTGGACTATCTAGGTTCCCTAACGGGCACTTGGACTATGTAGGTTCCCTAGCGGCCACTTAGACTATGTACGTCCCTTAGCAGGCACTTGGACTATGTAGGTTCCCTATCGCGCACTTTTACTATGTAGGTTAACTTGCGGGCCCTTGGACTATGTAGGTTAACTAGCGGGCACTTAGACTATCTAGGTTACCTAGCGGACACTTGGACTATGTACGTCCCCTAGTGGGCACTTGGACTATCTAGGATAACTAACGGGCACTTGGACTATCTAGGTTACCTAACGGGTACTTGGACTATGCAGGATACCTAGTGGGCCCTTGGACTATATAGGTTAACGAACGGGCACTTGGACTATATAGGTTACCTAGCAGGCACTTGGACTCTCTAGGTTACCTATAGAGCACTTGGACTATCTAGGTTAACGTACGGGCACTTGGACTATCTAGGTTACCTAGCGGGCTCTTAGACTATCTAGGTTACCTAGCGGGCACTTGGACTATGTACGTCCCCTAGTGGGCACTTGGACTATCTAGGATAACTAACGGGCACTAGGACTATCTAGGTTAACTAGCGGGCACTTGGTGTATCTAGGTTACCTGGCGGGCACTTGGACTATGTAGGTAACCTAGCGGGCACTGGACAGTCTAGTGTACCTAGCGGGCACTTGGACTGTCTAGGTTAGCTAACAGGAAATTGGAATATCTAGGTTACCTTGCGGGCCTTTGGACTATGTAGGTTAACTAGAGGGCACTTGAACTATCTAGGTTAACTTGCGGGTTCTTGGACTATGTAGGTTAACTAGCGGGCATTTGGACTATGTAGGTAACCTAGCGGGCACTGGAAAGTCTAGGGTACCAACGGGCACCTGGACTGTCTAGGTTAGCTAACAGGAAATTGGAATATCTAGGTTACTTTGCGGGCCCTTGGACTACGTAGGTTAACTAGCGGGCACTTGGACTATCTAGGTTAACTTGCGGGTTCTTGGACTATGTAGGTTTACTAGCGGGCCCTTGGACTATGTAGGTTAACTAGCGGGCACTTGGATTATCTAGGTTAAGTAGCGGACCTTGGACTATGTAGGTTAACAAACGGGCCCTTGGACTATGTTGGTTAACTAGCGGGCACTTGGACGATCTAGGTTAACTAGCGGGCACTTGGACGATCTAGGTTAAATAGCGGGCACTTGGACTATCTAGGTTAACTAGCAGGCACTTGGACTATCTAGATTAACTAACGGGCACTTGGATGATGCAGGTTCCCTAGCGGGCACTTGGATTATCTAGGTTCCCTAACGGGCACTTGGACTATGTAGGTTCCTTAGCGGGCACTTGGACTATGTACGTCTCTTAGCGGGCACTTGGACTATGTAGTTTAACTAGCGTGCCCTTGGACTATGTAGGTTAAC